>NC_142013.1:12964537-13296537 GCF_049901735.1 Notechis scutatus | reverse complement strand
GCTATCAGATGTTTCCCAATAGTATGAGTTTAGCTACCTCTTTTTTCAGAAAGTGCTATTCTTGTCCATCCACAGATAGAAAGATGGATGAATGGAAGGAAGGAAGGAAGGAAGGAAGGAAAAAACTTAAGTTAATTTTACATCATAGCTCTTGCAAATATATCTGCATAGTGCTCTATGTAGAGTGTGTATGATGTTTGTAATCCCATTGTACCAGAGGTGGTCTTCAGCAGGTTCTGACCAGTTCTGGAGAACCGGTAGCGGAAATTTTGAGTAGTTTGGAGAACTGGCAAATACCACCTCTGACTGGCCCCCATCTATTCTCTGCCTCCAGAGTTCCAGCTGATCAGCTGGGTCTTCTTTTGTTGCCCTGCACTGGAGAACGGAGCTGGAAAGCAGGTTAGTGGGGTGGGGAGGGAATGAGGATTTTACAGTATCCTTCCCCTGCAGCGCCCACCAAGCCACACCACACCCACCAAGCCACACCCACAGAACCAGGTAGTAAAAAAAATTGAATCCCATGCCCCCTGTGCATAAGAGTACAGGTACTCTTCTGACCATCCACCTGTTTTTTAGTTTCTTTAGGTTTTTTTTGGGGGGGGGGTATTTTATTGTCATTGCACCTCGTACAACTAAATTAAATACCATCTTCAATGTATATTATGACTATGAAAATAAACACAAATAGACATCCTTCACATTCTATACAATAGAATTGAAAACCCCTGATATTGCATTAATATTGCACGATACAGTAGAATTCAACAGAGTTACTGTTGGAAGGATGGAAGGCTGAGTCAACCTTGAGCCTGGTGAGATTCGAACTGCCAAATTGCAGGCAGCTGGCAGTCAGCAGAAGTAGTCTGCAGTACTGTATTCTGCACTATTGCATGCTAACCACTGCGCCACCATGACTCACAACTACTCCCCAAATAATCTTTTGAATCCTTCAGTGCATCTTGATCTGAGCTGCCTCTCAGTCTCTAGGTAGTGGCAAATCCAGGATATAATTATTATGCCATTGTCAGAATAGCAGTTCAGAAACATTTAATTCTCAAGCCTATATATAAGTATCTAGTCAACTAATGGTCAGCCCTAAATTGGCACTAGATAAGGGTCAACAGAATCCAAAGGGAACTGGAGCTGGATCCCTTGTGGCAACTCAAGGATTCTAAACTAATGACACATTTAACTACCCCACCCCCCCAGGTCTGCCTGCTCTTCTACAACTATTTCATCTAAAATAATGTTTTCTCAACCTTGCCAACTTTAAGCTATGTGGACTTCAACTCCCAGAATTCCAGACATCTTAAAATGGCTAATGTTATGAAACACTGATCTAAAGCACCAGCCATTTCTGAACTATTTGGTGGTAACATCTACCTATGCTTTGATTACACCATAATTAGGTTACTGTAACACGAAGTTCTTGGGTTTCCCTGGAAGTGTTGTGTCTAAGCTTCCAGTACTATGCAATTTCACATCTAACTGATTCACAATATTGGATCTCATTGTAAAACATGATGACCCTGACAAGTGTGGAATTCTTTCCAACCGTTAATAGCAATCCCAGCCCAGGCAACTGAGGAAGAGAGATCGGGCTTAAGAAGGGAGCAAGTTGCAGCATGCCAGCTCCTTTCTATCTACCCTTTCCATAAGGATGCACCAGTTGTCTTTGCAGAACCCAGCTGGATCCAAGCCATTTTTTAATTTGAACTTTCTTTTGTTGGGTTTACTCACCACACCAAATTTGGTCCTGTTCAGTTTTCTGAGAATTAGTCATGGACAGACAGATAAAGACTGAGGGGGCCTCTAAGAAATCCCTTTCCAACTTTCTGCTGAGTTGGAAAGAATAAAAAGATAAAAATCAACTTCATGTTGAGCCCGGCTCCTTGTGACGGTAGATCTATTTGCTTGGTTTTCTTTCCAGCAAATGTAGAATACATGCAATCCTCAACTCACAACTATAATTGGGAGCCCATTTGTAAGTCATTCTAGACATTAAAGGGGTCATCACGTGACAGTGCCCAATTCTATGACTTTTGTGATGGTCATTAAGCAAACATCAGTAATAAAGCCACAGTTATCTCCAATGGGTGGGGTGGTTTTTTTTGCTAAAAGTTAGAAATAAAACCAGTTTCTGACAAAAAATGCTGTAAACCATGCTAAATCATTGTAAACGTGGGCCAATTGCCAAGCATCCAAAATGTGATCACATGATTGGGGGGGGAACGTGGCCATCAGAACTTCAAATCCAGGTCATAAGTACATTTGAAAGAGTCCAGAGATATTTCACGAGAAGAGACCTCCTCGCAGCAGAATACCTTATGCCAACAAGACTTGAAATTCTGGGCTTAGACAACCTAAAACTACGCCACCTTCAGTCTGACCTAAACGTAGAACATAAGATTATCTGCTATAATATCCTACCTGTCAATGACTGCTTCAGCTTTAACCACAGCAATACATGAGCACACAATAGATACAAACTTAAGGTAAACTATTCTAAACTCGACTGCAGGAAATACAACTTCAGCAACAGTGATCAAGGCCTGGAATGCACTACCTGACTCTGTGGTTTCTTCCCCAAACCCCCAAAACTTTAACCTTAGACTGTCTACTGTTGACCTCGCCCCATTCCTAAGAGGTCTGTAAGGGGTGGGCTGTGATGACCCGGGGCATGGGCACAAAGGCAACATAGTCAAATAAGCAAGAAGAGTCCATTTAATACGTCCAACTTTGCCCCCAATGTCCAGATTACCTTTGGCTGGAGAGAAAAAAAAACTTTCCCAAGAACAGTCTTTAAGTGGAGGAAATTCAGTCTGAAAACAAAGTACATTCAAACTGTAAATAAAAATCCACACAAACCAAGCTGCAGCAATTAACTTGACAGGGCAGGATGAGGAATTACAGACTTGAAAGGCCAACAAAACACACACAGTTGGGAAGACGCCAGGAACCCAGATAAGCCTTGACAATAACAGATAACTCACGATTTGCTTTCAACAACTTTGCTGTGCGTAGCTTCCCTTTTTAAACACTGTGTTCCCAACTGCAGCTAATGAAAGGAATCAGGGCCCTTTCCTCCCCTGTAAGCCACGCAACTCACGTTGCTCCCTTCTACGTTCCTCCCTGCGTGCCCTAGGATGAAGAGGGGGTGGCCCTGAGTCTTCCTCTGAATTCCCTCTCCCTTGCTATACCTCTCCCCTGCTCTGCCCAGCCAGACTTTGCCCTTCCCCAGTTTCTTCCTCAGCCAACGGAGCCACACTCCCACTCCCTGTCAGCCGCTCGGCCTCCCCCTCGGAATCAGATTCCGACAGGGGCATGACATGGGCATAAGCGCACCAACGTGCCTACCGTCCCTGTCCTAATATCTTTTTTTATTCGTACCCATTTCATATAATCATAATCATGTTCTAATTATATCTGTAATCTAATACATGCTTGACAAATATACATTATTATTATTGTTGTTGTTGTTGTTATTGATCCTTCATAACTTTGAACAGTTGATAAGCAACCAGTGGTAGGTCGAGGACTTCCTATAGTGAAAAAACTATAACAATGAACATTCATTTGAACAGCAAGGTCTGGGGAATGGTGCTAAGATAAATCAGAGTAAATATACTTAGGATTGCATCATAAACCTGCTAGTGCAATAGGACGAGTTTTAAAAAGAGACTTCTTCCTTTCCTTTCATTCAAACAGGGCATCTTAGAATGCCAGGTATGGTGATACAGTAAAAGCAAAGCAATGTTTTGAAGACAGCAATGTCCACATTCTGGATGGAGAGAATCACTGGTTTGAAAGAGGGATCAAAGAAGCCACCTACATTAAGACTGAAGCCCTCTCTCAACAGAAGAGGAGGGATAGATACAGTGGTGGGATTCCAAAAAAATTTGCTCCCGGTTTTGTGGGTGTGGGTTGGTGGGCATGGCTTGGTGGGCGTGGCAGGGGAAGGATACTATAAAATCTCCATTCCCACCCCACTCCTGGGGGAAGGTTACTGCAAAATCCCCATTCCCTCCCCACCCCACTAGCCTGCTTTCCAGCTCTGTTCTCCTGTGCAGGGCAACAAAAGAAGACCCAGCCAATCAGCTGGGATTCAGGAGGCAGAGAATAGATGAGGGTGGGGCCAGTGAGAGGTGGTATTTGCCGGTTCCCCAAACTATTCAAAATTTCCGCTACTGGTTCTCCAGAACTGGTCAGAACCTGCTGAATGCCACCTCTGGATAGATACATCATCATGTACCTCCAGCCTACAACACAGTCCTTTCAGCAGTCCCAAGAAGGTTCCACATCCATTTGCACTATTCAGGTGACCCTGAGGGCACAGATAAACCTCCAAGTGGCCTCAGCGATTCTCAGAGAGAGTGCTAATGACCAGATGATTGCAAGGAATACAGATAGTCCTTGACTTAACAACAGTTCATTCAGGGACCCTTCAGAGTTACAGCAGCAACGATAAAAGTGACTTATGAGCATTATACAACCTCTGTAGCATCCCCAGGAACATGCGATCAAAATTCAGAGGCTTGGTAACCAGTTCATCTTTACGACCTGGCCGTGTCCCAAGGTCACGTGATCACCTTTTGTGACCTTCTGACAAGCAAAGTCAATGGGAAAGCCAGATTTACTTCACAACCGGGTTACTAACTTACCAACTGCAGAGGTTCATTTAACAACAGTGGCAAGAAAGGTCATAAAATAGAGCAAAACTCACTTATGAAAGGTCCCGCTTAACAGCAGAAATTTTTAACCACAATTGTGGTCAAAAGGACCAGCTGTATAAATCCGTTCATTCTCCACCATTCAGTCAGAACAGAAGAAAGCTTCTTGGATGAGAAGCGAAACGTCTTCAAGGAAAAACAAAGAAAGTCCAGTTGCCTTTTGAAAAAGCACCTTTGGGGCAAAACAATTTTGCACAATGGGATTAAAATAGTAAGGAAACGCAAAAGACGTAATGTATGACCTAATCAGAATTAGGTGAAGCAGACGTAGGGAACAAATAAGTTCTAAGACACATGGCCCTGTTTTCATTTAGAAAGGTGCACTTTGACATTTGCCACATCTGATCTTCATTAATAGTCCAGGAAATCAGCAAGCAGTGTTTCAAAACACTTCTTGGCATCCTGGATATAAATGCATATTAAAAAGCTCCAGCTTCGCTGCTGAAAAATAATTTATTGAGACTTGCCGTCACAAATTGCTGGAGACACAGATATAGCCTTGTGAATCAAAAAGCCAGATTTGCAAAGACTGTGAGCCACAGAGAAAAAGTCTTAGTGCAACTAACCTCTTAAAGAAATGTATTTTTAGGAAGTGTCTTCCATTGTTGCAAACCTCCCTCTCCAGGTTGGCTAGGAGAATAATTATAATAATAACAACGTTAAGAGTAGAACTCTGCTTGATGTTCCTGAGATATCTAGAAACAGGCCCTGAAGCCAACAGCGATGTCTTCTGACTGTTCTCTAGTGAGCTGTGTTGACAGGAATCCTAATTTATAGACACTGACAGAATTATTGTCCATGGATTTATCTTGCCTGTGCTGGTGGCCATCATAAAATCCTATAGTCATCATTTTACTAAGGCCTTTCCACATGTTCAGCTTTTTGTCCCTAGCACTGCCTACTGTGTGCCATCATTACTGTTAAGAAGCTGGACAATTTCATTCCAGTTCATTCCTGCTGCTCTTAGTATGCATAAAAATGAGTTTGAAGTTATTTGGCTCAATTGTGGAACAGCTTCCCAGGACGAATGGCACCTCTGAGACGCAAGAAGGTGATTCCAATAGAAAACGTTCTAACATGCAGTCTGGCACAGCTCATACCCTGTACGTGAAATGGGCTGGTATGAAGGGTCTACAGAGAGTCTCAGTCATCTAGGCCATGGTTGTCCCACAGATGCTTTTTTCAGAAGGCAACTGGACTTCCTTTGTTTTTCCTTGAAGATGTTTCGCTTCTCATCCAAGAAGCTTCTTCAGTTCTTCTTCTTCTGTCTATCTGATCTTTCCCTTCATTCATGAGGACCAAATGTGTATGGGGAGAGAAGCCAACAAAAGAAAAAGTGGCTCTAAAAATGGGCCAGATACTCATGGGGACTGCAGCAAAATCATCATCATCATCATCATCAGGGGAAAAAAAAATCTTCCAATACATTCTTATGGAAGAGATACTGAATAGAGGCTCAAAATGTTGCCAACTCCTCATTCTAAGGTGCTTCCCACTCCTCCCAGACATGTGACCCAGTGCAAAACATAGTGCAAGTAGCCTTTTAACTTAGGTCTGGTCACTTAGTGGCCATTTGAAGTTATAATGCCCTTCTCCAAAGCTAGAACAGAACTGAATAATAGAGTTGGAAGGGATCTTGGAGGTCGTCTAGAGCAGGGGTCCCCAACCGCCGGTCCGCGGACGGTTCCGCATCCAGCGGAACAAGTCTTACCGGGCCGCTGGTTGCTGGCGCCGCCATCTTTTTGGTAAAAGTCCGTGCTTCACCGGTGAGCTTTTCCGGGTAGAAAGCTCACGGAGCACTTTTCATCAAAAAGATGGCGCGCCTTTTGATCGCCGTGATTCCCGGAAAAGTCGCGGCGCCCAGCTGATGCCGGTACCGGGCGCGTCAAAAGGTTGGGGATCACTGGTCTAGAGTAATCGTTCTCATTGTCAGGAAATTTCTTCTTAGTTCTAAGTTGCTTCTCTCCTTGATTAGTTTCCACCCATTGCTTCTTATCCTGCCCTCAGGGGCTTTGGAGAATAGCTTGATTCCCTCTTCTTTGTGGCAGCCCCTGAGATATCAGAGCACTGTTATCATGTCTCCCCTAGTCCTTCTTTTCAATACATAACTTACAAGCTGTTTTCAAAATCAGCATACCCAGCAACTCAAACACATTCACTGCACAGTCACATGATCTCATTTGGGGGGGGGATTGGCAACTGGCTCACCCTTGCAGCCATTTGTAGCATCCTTCTGTCACATGATTGTGATTTGCAATTTCACCCCCCCCCCCCAATTTCCAGCATTTACTTCTGGTTTCTGGCAAAAAATATATCCATTGGAAAAAATTGATTTGCTTAGCAACCATGGTATTCACTTAGCAACCTTAATGTTTGCTTAATATCCATGGGATTCGCTTAATGACCACTGCAAAAAAATGTCAAAAAAATTGCACCCAGTCGTGTGATTAGTGGTTTTACGACCATAACAATTTGCAGCTGAAATTCCGGGCTCGATTATAGTCATAAGGCAAGGACTACCTGTATATAGCCCAGCTTGTGCTTCCCAGGATAGAATAGAATAGAACGGAACAGAACAGAACAGAACAGAACAGAATAGAACAGAATAGAACAGAATTCTTTATTGGCCAAGTGTGATTGGTCACACAAGGAATTTGTCTTGGTGTAAATACTCTCAGTATTCATAAAAAAAAGATACATTCGTTAAGAATCAAGAATCATAATGTAGAACACTTAATGATAGTCATAGTACAATCAACAATCAAATCATACTAGGAAAGAGTCAATATAAATCGTAAGGATACAAGCGACAAAGTTACAGTCCTACAATCACAAGTGGGAGAGGATGGGTGATAAGGAGTGATGAGAAGATTAACAGTGATAGTAGTGCAGACTTTGTAAATAGTTGAACAGTATTGAGGGAATTATTTGTTTAGCAGAGTGATGGCTTTTGGGGAAAAACTATTCTTGTGTCTAGGTGTTCTGGTGTGCAGTGCTCTATAGTGTCGTTTTGAGGAAAGGAGTTGAAACAGTTTATGTCCTGGATGTGAGGGGTCTGTAAATATTTTCACAGCCCTCTTTTTGATTTGTGCAGTATACAGGTCCTCAATAGAAGGCAGGTGGGTAGTAATTGTTTTTTCTGCAGTCCTAACTATCCTCTGAAGTCTGTGTCTGTCCTGTTGGGTTGCAGAACCAAACCAGACAGTTATAGAGGTGCAGATGACAGACTCAATAATTCCTCTGTGGAACTGTATCAGCAGCTCCTTGGGTAGTTTGAGCTTTTTGAGTTGGCGCAGAAAGAACATTCTTTGTTGTGCTTTTTTGATGACGTTTTTGATATTAAGTGTCCATTTTAGGTCATGTGATATAGTAGAACCAAGAAATTTGTTGATACTGTGTTGTCTAGTATTGTAAGAGGTGGTAGTATAGGAGGGTTTCTTCTAAAGTCTACCACTATTTAAGGCAGATTTCAATCCAAGTGGAAAATAGAAACAGACATTCTCTCTGTTACTTCTTTATACCAAAGAAAAGAGGGATGTTTGCTGTGGCCACTGCTGTCAAAGGGATTGTAAAGACCTCCAGCAGCCTTGTTCTGCAAGCTTTTTCTTTCTTGCCATTTTGATGGCTCTGTTTTGCACCCTTTCTCTTTTTAGAATCTCCTGCCTAAGTTTGCTAAGTCAAAAAGTGGTTAGGAAACTTCTGATTTAAAAAAGGAAATCCCATCTATTATCTCTGTTTCTTCTCTAAACCCGGTCATCCCCCCACCCCACTGCGCCTTCAGATGATTTAATTTGTTTGGACATAGCGCATGTAATATGAACAGAAAAACAGTTTTCTTAATCTGGGTATACAGTAGTGATTTGTGTATTGTGTAGAGCCAGATTGCATTTCTTCCTCGGCTTATTCCAGAGTGAGGCAGAAATATGACCTGAGCTATCCTATCTGTTGCTACCTTATCTAGACTTCAAAACTCAAAATTAGATCACAGGAAAGAGTTAGAATTAACTCCATATGTCTTTGCCCAAACGTTGTAGTTTGTGCAGTTATCCAGGTTTTTTTTTTCTCCCAATCTCAGATATGGTAGCCTAATCTTGTCCCTTATTATTTTTGTCTTTTTTTATACATTAGATGGCTTTATAATCTACTTTGTGTATACTGTATGTATGTTTGCATTTAATTGAATGCAGAGGCCATGCAGTTCCAAAGAACGCTTTAAAACCAAGAAGCAATGAAATGAAGAAATAGATTATATGCCTCTAAAGTGGGGAAACATACACTTGTTGAGACACTGTAAAAATCTTACAGGGTCTTATCACCATTATCCAAGGTCTGAAAGTTCCACCAGGTTTTCAGTGTCTTCTTGAACATTTTCAACCTGGAAGCTATATCAGCCTTTGGATGAGCCCTGGTGAGTTAGAGTGCAGTACTGCAGGCTACTTCTGCTGCGGCGGCCTGCAATTTGGCAGTTCAAATCTCACCAGGCTCAAGATTGACTCAGCCTTCCATTTCTGAGTGGGTAAAATGAGGACCCAGATTGTTGGGGGCAATAGGCTCACTCTGTAAACCGCTTAGAGAGGGCTGTAAAAGCACTGTGAAGCAGTATATAAGTGCTATTGCTATTCCTATTGTAGAGATACTGTTCCATTGGGCAGGTGCCTTGACAGAGAAGCTACATTTCCTGGGTTCCATTAGATGACATAGGTCAATCAGAGCAGATGTGGGCATTTTAGAGCCCCTGGCTGTCCCTGTCTGGCATATGTAAAGTCAATTAGAAATTACAAATAAAATGTAAATAAATGTAGCCCATACACACCGTATAACTGCATTGGTTTTACTTTGAAGGCGAGTGCTATTTTCCTTTTCAATGTGCATGTGTGTGAACCTATGTACTCCCACAGGGTTATTGGTTAGGCCTTTCACAACAGTCCTGGTTTTTCATGTATCCGTTTGGGAAAATTAATTGCCTGCCCCTGAATCCAAGGGATCTGAAACATATCCATCTTTCAGGATTTTTCTACACAACACACCCTCAGACAATAATAACGACATGTAAACAGGATCCCATTCCTTTCCCCCATCCTAACATTAGTTATCAGATGGAAAGTTTGTAGATTTGTTCCATGACTAGCCTTGCATACACAAGTCACACTCCAAGAATGGCAGCTTGGGGTACTTTCTCAGGGCAGGAGTAATGAATGCCAGCAGTTAGAGTATCAGAAGGGGGTTGAAGAAACTCAGATGACCAGTAGGTGGCAACAGAGAATTCCTAGTGTTTCTTTGCTACTATCTAGTGGTGGTGCTCAGTCTAGCAATAGCATTTAGTTGACCATCATTTAAGTATGCATGAGCCAGCTGCATGCTGTAGTTGCCAAAAATAATCCAGTGTAGTCCTAGGTTGCATCAACAGAGTGATAGCATCAAGATTATGAGAAGTGATAGTATCCTTCTGTACACTAGTGAGGTCATACTTGGAATACTGCATCTAGTTTTGGTCACTGTGATACAAAAATTCCTGAGACCTTTTTTTTTTTTTTTTAAGAAAGAGTGCATAGAAGAGCAATAAACATGGTAAAGTGGCCTGGAAGCTAAATTGCATGATGAACGTTAAAGGGAACTAGGTATGTATAGCCTAACAAAGAGAAGGATTAGGGGTGACACGATAGCTTTCTTCCAGGCAGTCACAGGGAGGAAAGGGTCGACTTATTCTCTAAAGCCCCTGAGGGCGTGACAAGCAGCAATGGGCGGAAGTTCATTAAACAGAGATTCAATCTGAAACGAAGGAGAAATTTCTTGACAGTGAGAACAATGAGTGGAACAGCTTGCCTCCCAGAATTGGAGGTCTTCAAGGAAAGATTGGAGAGACATTTATCTGGGACACAATAAGGACTAGCACTTTAATTCAGCCCTATGAGAAACCCATAGCAAGGTACCAGGTTTGGTACCTTGCTATAGGTTTCTCCAAGCTGGTGTTGCAAGTCTTGTTTTCCCATCATTCCCCTGATGACTTAGCTCAAACAAGGATTATTTTCCTGCTGTTGAGTGTGACTTCATGAATACGGAACAAAATGAAGAAAGAGGAGGATTCCTACAAAGGCCACAGTGATTAGGCCTATAAATATTTCCAGATGGCAGTATTTTCTGGTGAACTTTTATCCCCTCTTGCTTCTAAAAAGAGGCCCTGTTTATGTTCCGAACCTCTGCAGGGATTTTAACTTAGTATGGAGTGCGAGAGATACAGTTCCCACAGACTCATTTGGAACGGAGGAAGGAAGCGTATATCATGAGCTGAAAATTATTAGCAGATAATTTTCATGGGAAATCAACATCATTAAAATATTAGGATAGTTCAGCTTGACTTACTGTAGATGGTTCCTTTATTTTTATTTTTATTTTTTTTTCGTTTGAATGTTAGGAGAATAGTAATACTCCCGGGCAGGCGTTGGGCACGGGACTCAGCTAAATGGGTTGGAGAAGTACTTGCTGTTGTAAGCTGCCATGAAGCCTCACTTCCATGTGCAGAGATGCAGACATAGAGATACGATGTTTCCATATGCGTGGCGTCTTTCTGGCAAGCTAAGCACAGTTTATTTTGTTTGTTTATTTGCTTGTTAAATTTATTTGTCTCTCACCTCACCCTGGGGCTAGTCTGGATGGATTGCAACAGTAAAATATGGGGGTGGGGGGAATAACAGCATAACGCTAGCAAAGCAACGAACAGTAAAAATAAACAAGGAAAGAACAATAATATGAATTAAAAGACGGGCAGAGGGGGAGCAGCAGGAGGAGATGAGGTCAGCGAATTAGTTCAGGAGCCACCTCCAGGTTGGTACTCCCCTATTGGGACCTCAGGCCAATTGTCAGAGCTAGGTCTTCACCCCCTTGTGGAAGGATAGTGGGGTAGAGGCAAACCTCACCCTGCGGTTCAGGATCTTCCAGAGAGCCGATGCTAATGCATTGAAGACTCCTCTGGATCCTCCTAGCCAGAGTTCCTTGACCAATAGGAACTGCAGCAGTTTCCTTTGCTGGGGGAGGAGAAAACCTTTTAACAAAAGAAGATGCCCCTCCCACAATCCCCCCCCCACCGAAGGGGGAAAAACCCCCCCCCCCACCCCCCCCAAAAAAACCCCCCCCCCCCCCCCCCCCAAAAACCCCCCCCCCCCCCCCCCCCCCCCCCCCCCCCCCCCCCCCCCCCCCCCCCCCCCCCCCCCCCCCCCCCCCCCCCCCCCCCCCCCCCCCCCCACCCCCCCCCCCCCCCCCCCCCCCCCCCCCCCCCCCCCCCCCCCCCCCCCCCCCCCCCCCCCCCCCCCCCCCCCCCCCCCCCCCCCCCCCCCCCCCCCCCCCCCCCCCCCCCCCCCCCCCCCCCCCCCATGTCTTACAGTTGTTGAGGAGGAGAAACACTGTTCTGGACATTGGGATTACAATTCCTAAAATTACATGCATGCAGTGGTGGGCTTCAACTGGTTTGTAAGTGACCGCACACTTACAGCATTCAAAATACAGCAATTTGAAGCTCAACTGCTTACCTTCTAGGACAGCCCTGGTAAATAGAACAGCTGAGGCGCAGAAATCACTGTGCCACGGAAATCAGCTGAGCCAGAAAGAGGGAAATATAGGACAGGATAGGGCGGGGGCAGGTGGGCGGGGCCAGCTGATGGTCAGAACTACCGATTCGCTAGAACCGGTCTGAACTGGCAGCAGCCCATCCCTGCATGAATGGCAGTAGATTCTGGAAAGTCCAGAAGGCACACAAGTGTGGAAGGATCTACTAAGCTGCAATACAGCTTACTTGAATAGGCAACCAGCCAAAGCTTTCTTTCTTATATATTTCATTTATAAATAAATTTTATGTTGTCTACTCACTGATGATATAAAAGCATGCGCTAACTCAACAGCCTAACTCAACAGCCGCAAGCCATAACTTCCATTTGCATTAAAATAACTTCAAAGCAACCCCAATGTCCGGCCGGGCACCTTGGATTAATTACTAAAGGCCCACTGAAAGAGAAGTTTCTTCAAAACCTTTCAGAAAGCCAGAGGCAAAGGGGTTAATTGCCTTTTTTGGGGTAGCCTATTCCATAATATTGGGGACACCACTCTGAAGGTCTGCCTTCTGACTGACTCCCCGTATCTCTCAAGAGGGTAGAATTCTAAGAAGATATTCCCTAGAACAGTGTTTCTCACCTTGACAACTCTAACTTGTGGACTTCAACTCCCAGAATTCCCAGCCAGCCTATTGGCAATCAGGTATTATCTTGCAAAAATGGATACCCCTCATTCTGGACCAGTTGTAGTTTCTGAGTCCTCTTCAAAGGCAGCCCCCCAGCCTATTGTAGTAGTAGTCAAGACGTGCAGTGGCATTCTCTAACCCCGAGAAAGAAAATAGACATTTCCAGAGTATTGCAGAACAGAAACAGATGGACATTTTTGTGGTAGTAAATAAGTGATTCACATCTTCCCTATTAAACTGAGGACTTTCAGAGAAAAGATTAAAGTAGTCAGTCACTCATAAATGAAGGCCAAGTTGCATAAAACCCACTTCCAAGATCCTATAGGTTAAACTCCATGTGCACTGTTCTTCACAATAAAATGTGCTTATTCTGAATTTGTGAGATTCTTGTTTTCTAGACTTCGAACTGCCATGAGGGGTTTGACAGATGCATGCTGAATCCAGTAGCAATTAAAAGTGTTGTTTATCATTATTATTGTTGCTTGAAATGCTGTTGTGGACCCCCGGTTGGAACTTGGCATGTACACTTAGGAAATAAAAATCAAAGTGTCTAGAAAGAGGACAGCGAGTGGAAAACAGACTCTAACTTCTACAGTCCTGATCCCTCTCTTCCGTTGGCTCCAAATTCCGTTACTTTTCAAATGTCGTCATCTCAATCCACTAAGCTCCAATGTTGGACTAATCAAACTTAGTCCTGTGGGTGTTTGCTGAAGTGAAAGGGGAAATGTCAAGGGAAAGGAATGACAAAACATGTGTCATAATATCATAGTACCCATGCCACAACGTACATAATTGAGGCATTTACATGATGACGTGGCAATGGGAGTGTTTCATTGTGGTGTTTCTGTGGCTTGCTGCAGATGTGACTTGCTGGTTTCCCATTGCTGCAAAAGGTTAGATCTTCTAGGAGTTGAAGTAGGCTTTAACACTCTTTTTACGAGAGAGAGGAGATAGAAAAGAGGAAGGGAAGAGGAAGAGGAGGAGGTCATGTTAGGTAATATTTTGGCAGCATCAATTTGAAGAGCTTGTGAGGGCTAGAGAGACAAGGATGGGAGCTCAAAGGCCTCCAGTGGACTTTATCTCTGTCCACAGTTGTGTCTGTAGGGAGGAAGTCGAAATCAGCAAGGTAGAATGAGGCAATCCCCCCTCCCTTTTGTAGGTATACATAGTGTCACATGTCACATGTTCAAAAGAGGTAGGCCTTGCATCGTAAGAGTTCACCCTCCGTTCGGCCCATTTTTATCCTGTCCCTCGGACTTGCCGTCATCCATGCTGGAAGCCCATAGTAATGGTGTGCTGAATTCTCCCCCCTGTTATTCTACAAAAGAAGAGATTTATCTTTCTATCTTATTTCTGGCTTAAATCTTCTTCCAAATGTCTTTTGGCATGGCGTTTTTGAGTGCTGTCCATGGGACTGGCAATGGATATCACTGCTGGTGCTTTCTTCTTACAAAATAGGAGTACAAGACCCCTCTAGTCAAAGGGAAACAGCTAATAAGAAAAAAGCGTACCAAGAGTTGTGAGCAAGATTTCCTTATATATCTTTAGATGGATCTTTCGTTCTCCAGTTCCAAAATAGTGCTTCTCCGTAGGAAATCTACCCTGTTTCTCAACAATTTCTTTTCCAATACTGTAAAAAGCCAGCTGGAAGTAAAGTTATAAGCAGTAAAATGCTCTTTCTTCATTTATTTCTTCCTGCCTACAACCTTCAACCTTCTTGCCTACAAATGGCATTGATTTCAATTCCCTGGGCATTCTGGGCTTTGAAGTCCCTACATGGTTGAGAAACTTTAGCTTGAGAAGGACTGTTGTACAATCTTTTACTTTCATCTGATACTCTGCATTTTGTGACCCCGAGCCCTTTCTGGCCTGATGGGCCTTTTTAAAAGTAAGCTGTATTTCTGCCAACATGGGAATCACATTTTTAAAAGCCCCATCTCAGCTCCAGATCCTACCCACTGATGGTTGGTCATTTCTAGGTGAAACCATTTGCAAAAAGATTTTGCAGGTGCTTTCTTTAATGGGTTTTTGAAGCCTTGGAAATCTTTTACACAATCAGAAGGTATAACCACAAGTGTGTGTGTTTTTCCCCCAGCAGCCTCAATCTTTCTAAATGGGAAATTAGAAGGATTAAAAAACCAGATTATTCATATTACAGATAAATCTCATGCCAGGGAGCAAGGTTGCTATAACGACTTTTTTTTAGTTGGGAGAATAGCCCTCTTTATTATTATTATTATTGCTAATGTTTTAGTTATAAGTCCTAGTTCCCTAGAAATATTTCCAGTAGCTTATTTGGTTGCATGTTTTGAATCCCAATGACTTGCTGGGGATTTAGACTCGGTAGTTTGCAGCTGCCTGTAAGCCTTGAAAAGAAATTAAATAAATAAATCTCTGAAAGAAGAAATCTATATGGACTCATTTTTAAACTCTGCATTCCCTCATTTGGTGCTTCCTGGTTCTCCTTTTTCCAACAGTGTTCAAAGTTTGTTTGTTTGCCTGTTAAAGGAGGTTACTTAATACTGGTTGTGTTGCAATTGTGAGAAACTGATAAATGCGTGTGCCTTCTCTGGAGCCCCCCTCGGAACAGAAAACTTTGCATCCTGGCTTAATTCCACCCCCCCTCTCCCAATCTCTCATTTTAGCTAAAGCAGTTTCTGTAACAGTACTTAGCTGCAAATGAGTGCCTTTAGGAGGCCTTATTGCACTTCCAGGGATAATCAGGCCTCAGTTGTTGGTTAATTATTTTGGTCTGCTTGGCTGTAGCTCAACACAGAGGCTGCAGAGGGAATAAAAAGCACTTCTGTGCACAGGCTGAATGCACCGGTCTGACCTCTGTGTTTATGGAGGTGGTCCAAGCACATCCTCGCCACCCTGTCCCCTGAAATCTAGAACAGCATACAAAGTTGATGGGACCTCGCTCAGGATGTTATTTCACAACAGTTTGCCTCCCAGTATTTCTCAGACAAAAATTTAAGGGGCGGATCAGTCTTGTAGGACTGGCAAGCCGCTGTCTGCTTTTACTATTTTTTTTGTGCTGTAAATAAAACACTTCCCAAATGGTAATGTTCTTCATGAGGAAGAGATTCGCCTGTGGTCCTTTCCAAACAAGTATAGGATAAAAGCAAAAAAAAAAATGCAAAGTTCGACCAGAAAAGCAGAATGGCTCTAAGAGTGCATGCTTCTTTACCAGTCAAAACAATGGTCGCTAAAAGTAGACAGAACTACAGAGGGTTGCAAGGCAGTGGTAGGATTCAGGTTTTTTTTTTACTACCGGTTCTGTGGGCGTGGCTTGGTGGGTGTGGTGTGGCTTGGTGGGCATGACAGGGGTAAGATACTGTAAAATCTCCATTCCCTCCCCACTCCTGGGGGAAGGTTACTGCAAAATCCCCATTCCCACCCCACCCCACTAAACTGCTTTCCAGCTCCGTTCTCCTGTGCAGGGCAACAAAAGAAGACCCAGCCAATCAGCTGGAACTCAGTGGGAGGCAGAGAATAGATGAGGGCGGGGCCAGTCAGAGGTGGGATTTGCCAGTTCTCCGAACTACTCAAAATTTCCACTACCGGTTCTCCAGAACTGGTCAGAACCTGCTGAATGCCACCTCTGCTGCAATGCTACCCTAGTGGTGATTTGGTATGGTTTGAGAGGTTCCTTAAGCATAAAATGGTTATGGGTTGTCAGAGCGATGGAGGATCCTGTCAATAATGTAGGATAGGAATATCAAACTGGCGGCCCGCAGGCCGGATGTGTCATGCACAGGTCACGCCCAATCCAGCTCCGCGAAGGAAAAACGTCGCAAAACGTCACGCGATGGCAACGTGACACGGCGAGTTTGACACCCATGCTGTAGGGAGAAAAAATAGGTGAAGTGGGAAAGTGGTAAATCTTATAGACTTAATTCCTTTGTCCTAAGTCTTGGTTTCTGCTTGGAATTGTTTTCTACAGCTGTTTTGTATTTAACATTTAACCATACTTTATCATTAAGAGTTGTAGCATAGAAAGCTCTCCTTTTCTGTGATCTAATGCTGTCTGTGATCTAATGCTGTTTGTGGAAAAGTCAAAGATGGCAGTGGCAACCTTGGAATCGAAGTCCTGGGTCTGGGTCTGCAGGACTAGAAATCAATCATCCCATCACAGCTACCATCTTGCCTTTTTTGACCTCCCCTTGCAGACACCCCTGCTCCTCCCTTCTGAAAAGAAAACATTTAAAGTCACCAGAGCTTAATGTCACATCAGTACACTGAATTGGCGACAATTCAAACTCCAATTGGTGAAAACAAGTCACTTTTGCAAACTGTGTTTGCCTTTGGCTTGCTTCCTGCACAGATAGCTCTCGACTTACAGCAGTTCATTTAGTGTCCGTTCAAAGTTACAACTGCATTGGAAAAATGACTTAGGAGTGTTTTTCACATTTACAACCATCCCTGCAGTTACGTGATCAAAATTCCGATGCTTGATATGCCTCATATTTATGATGGTTGCAATGTCCCAGGGCTGGGTGATCACCATTTGCCACCTTCTGACAAAGTCGATGGGGAAATTCACTTAATTCACTTAATTAATTAATTAATTAATTCACTTAACAACTATGTGACTATCTTTAAAACTGCAGTGATTCATTTAACAACGGTGACAATGAAGGGCGTAAATGGGGCAAAACTCCCTTAACAAATGTCTCACTTGGCAACAGAAATTTGGGGGTCAATTGTGGTTGTAAATCGAGGACTATCTGTAATTGGGTTGAGCTGTTTAAAACCGTAAACACAATATGGTTTAAATTTACATTTGAACTAAACTGTGCCGTGAGAAAAGTGCAACTAGACTGTGCAGTTTTTCATCCATGTTTCATAGACCTAACATGATTTGGAAGGCAAAAGAAAGAAATGTTAGGCTGACTTAAGACCAATAGGGGGGAACACGGTGGCTCAATGGTAAAGTTGCCAGGTTTGTCGGCTGGAAAGCCAGCAACCCAGGTTTGAGATGCGAGCACATGTGACGGGGTGAGTTCCCATCCTTTCCAGCTCCTTCCCATCTAGCAGTTCAACAGCATGCAACTGTGAGTAGATAAATAGGTACCACTTCGATGGGAAAGTATCAATGCTCCTTGACGTCATGCGGGCCACAAGACCGTAGAAATATCTTTGGCCAGTGCTGGCTTAGTGGCTTGGAAACTGAGATGAGCACCTTCTCTTATAGTCAACAACTAGCAGAGTAAAATCTGCAGAGACCTTAAGATCAGTTCTGTGATAGCAGAGAGAGTTATCAATTAGGTATGCAAAATTTCAATATGCTTTTCATTTTTCCTTCTTTTGTTTTGCCCAGGTTAAAGCCTGGGAAAATAGCCCCTCTATAAAATTCTTCACAGGAATTTTAATGAAAAGTAGGGAGACTGGAAATGAGCAAACTAATAAATCAGTTATGGGATATTTTGCTCTTTAAGACATATTTCAACTACTGAGGCTTCTTATTCATCACATTCTATTCTTCCCAAACTAGAAAACTAACATAAGGGGCAGAAAATGGAACTAAGTAACTTCTGTTTTAGCATGAAGTAGTTACACAACAGGAAGATATTTTTTTAAAAAAGTGTCTTAACCCCTACCTTACAATTCATCTTAAAATCTCATGATATTCCTACTTCCTTCTCCTGCGTATCTAGTACAACAATCAAAATCTAATCTTTCACAGAATGTAACAGAGGTTCAGGATATATATTTCTTCAGTTTTTGGAGAGCCAAAAGAGAATTTTTCCCCTGGGCATATTATTGTTGTTATTGTCGTGGTTAAAATCAACTTATGCTACGAACTTTCAGGCTAAAATGCAAAAGGGAAATGTGTTTTCAGAAACACAGCAACATTCTTTTCACACTCCCACTCAACGCTGAGGTTCATACACTTCCTTCCTGTGGCTTTTTATAGAATCATGTGTTTCTCTCACATCCGGCAATAAAAGGATGTTTTGTGCTGTGATTGTAGATTGTGTGTGTTTGTGTGTGTGTGTGTGTGTGTGTGTGTGCTCGCGCGCAATTCTGAGAGTTGTTATGTTTTTAAAGAAAACCCCTATCCCACAAATATCATGGTTATAACCATTCTGTTTAGCATAAGACAAATAGAATTGTGACTCACCTTAAAAAGATCAAACTGAGGGAGATGTTTTGTTTAGTTTTAAGAGACCTTGAATTGATCCAGTAGATTTTTCTGATAAAAATTTCAAACACAGCATGAGCCACTTGATTTTCATTCATAAATCTGAATGCCTGCCTGCCTGCCTAGTTTCTTTTTCTTTTCTTTTTTTTTCTTTTCTTTTCTTTTCTTTTCTTTTCTTTTCTTTTCTTTTCTTTTCTTTTCTTTTCTTTTCTTTTCTTTTCTTTCTTTCTTTCTTTCTTTCTTTCTTTCTTTCTTTCTTTCTTTCTTTCTTTCTTTCTTTCTTTTCCTTTCTTTGTTTTTCTCTTTCTTTCTTTTCTTTCATGAGCTACTTGATTTACATTCATAATTCTGAATTCCTGCCTGCCTTCTTTCTTTCTTTCCTTCCTTTCTTTTTTCTTTCTTTCTCTTTCTTTTTCTTTTCTTTCATGAGCTACTTGATTTGCATCCATAAATCTGATTTTTTTCTTTCTTTAAAATAGTTTTTACTGAAATATGTTGCACGTATAATAAGAAGTACATTGAAAGAAAACGATATGGTAAATGTGAAAAAGAAAGCAAAAAATAATCCAAGAAAAAAGGATATCGAAAAAAGAAACAGAAAATAAAAGACCTGAAGAACAAGAAAAGAAATACAAAAAATTACTGATTACTGATCTTCCTCTTGATAGTTTTACATACTGCAAAATTATAATCAAACCTCCCTTTCTAAGATAGCATTGTAATTCCGTTCTTTCCATAGTAATTATCAAATGCTTAAGTCACAAAATCATTTTCTTTTAATGCAAAAAGTGCATAAGGGGTTTCCAGTCATCGATGAATGTCAACGACGACTTTTCTCTAATCAAACAAATCAGTTTGGGTACTGCAGTAGATTCAGTCAAATTCATCAATAATTGTTCCATGGTGGCTGGTGCCAAATTGTTCAGCCTTTGTACATATAGTAACTTTTCTGCAGTAATTATATGCAGGTAGTCCACAACTTACAATCATTATTAAACCTGGAACTGCTATCATAAGTAGTTGCGGTCATAAGTCAAGGCACCCACATGACCAGAAGTAATTTTTTGGCCTTTTTCATAGTGGTTGTTAAGTGAACACCATGATTGTTAAGAGAACACTGTGGTCATTAAGCAAAACATTCGAATTGGTGGTTTTTTGCTGGAAATCAGCAAAAAAACCATGGCAAATCATAGTCACTTGACCATGGATATGGCTGTAATTCGAGTCTCCAGCCCATGGCCCACTATTGGTCCGTGGCCTGTTTGGAATTGGGCCATGTGAGTGGTGGATAGGCGTGCACACACGCATGGAGCTCAACTTGGACAGGAATGTGAAGCTCAGCTTGCGCAATTGCCCCCAGCCTGGCCACCAAGCCACAAAGGTTGGGGACCCCCTCTAGAACTGGTCAAACTGACACACTCAACATGCCGTCCCCTGATGGGGGGAGCAGCTCAAAGATTTACGATTCCATTGCCATTCGAATGGTTGTAAAATGAACAGTCATTCAGCGAGGACTATTTATACTGAAATAATTTTCTATTTAGCAAATTTCTAACTGTACAGTAAGACTGTGAAAGTGTTATTTCAATTCTTCCACAGAATGACTAGAGAAATCTCAGAAAAGAGTTACAGTTGTTATGTTCTACTTTTCTTTGAAGGTTCTCAGGAAATATATCTAATTGAGCCCCTCTTACCATTTTATTCTCACTCACAAAAATGGCATGAGGTAAGTTATGCTAAGGATGCATCACCCTGACATGCTAGCTTTCCATAGTAAGAGTTCTAGTGTTTAAGACACCATGATGGAATGCAAGGGATCACGGGTTCAAGTTGTGCCTCAGCCTTGAAAGCCAACTGGGTGATTTTGGGCCAGTCACTCTGTCTGAACCCAGCCTACCTCACAGGACTGTTGTAGTGGGGAAAACAAGAGGATGAAAATGTGTTGGATATGTTCACTGCCTTGATTTATTTGTAAAAATAATAAAGACAGGATACAAATCAACAGTAAAGTTAGCTGTGTAGCTGTGAGTTTGAATGAATACATAACAACTGCATCCTGGCATGTTTTGTCCTGTATCATTGCATTACGGGGAGGTTTTGAAGCCAACTGCCACCATTTTGATGTTCAACAATGCCTTGATGTAGCCGTATTCTGAGGAAATTTAGGAAATTTAAATGGTGGCCCAAAGCCAGCCAGGAAAATTGGATTATTTTGCCTCTCCAGATAATATGAACCAAAACCAAAGCTCTCCACACACCGACACAAACTGATTGCCCCCGCCCCCCTTAAAATCTAGTGGCAAAAATAATTTGCAGAGCTTGCAACTTTTGTCTCTGTCCTCCGTCGAGAGGGAACTGGAAGAATCTTCATTTATCTGTGGGACCCCACCCCCCAAATAGATCAGATAAATCAACTGCATAGGAAAAGCTAAGGCTACTTTGATTGAGAATCGCTATTAAAGCAGAACATTTTAAGTCTGGCTGTGCTGTGCCTTCTCCCCTATCCTATACCCCAGAGTATTAGGGAGGAGTTTGCCTGATCCAGTTCCAAACATTCTCATTTCTCTGGATCTAAAAATATTTCAGTCTCCTTTACTCTAGTAGGTAATGATTCCTGCATATTTCCAGCAAGGTCTCCTTCCTTTCTGTCTATGCTGGGTTACCATCTCAATAGCCATCAAATGCCAGTCAAAAGTGAAGTTTTTGCTTGAAATACATTAACGCTGAATTCAGCAGGAGTCAGGCCTGACTGAAAGGAGATTTTGCTTTATGTGACAAACTAATCCAAACTTTGATTTTTGTTGCATTCTTCTCTTCCAACATCAGCCTTCAGGGCCCCCAGGCCCTAAATTGTTCTGCTTTTTTCAGCTAATTTTATTGATATCGTGCCATTTTTTTTATTATTATTATTTAAAAGCTATAAGACTTCTGAGCTCAGAGCTGAAACTTAATCATGTCCACCCCCACCTGCGTTTTATTAATAGAAGCCACTTCCTTCATCAAAAATGTCATGCAGAGAAGAATATGAGAAATTAGCCATAGGTGATAACAGCTTCCATACTGATTCTGTGAAGAACACAGTGGAGATGCAGCTCCAACTCAGTGGCCAGCTTTAATGAAGGCACAAAATGAAAGTAATGGCTCCCACATGAACAGGAAATACAACTGGGGAAGAAAGTCCCAATCTCTGAAATCTAGCAGAGTTTAATCTTCCAAAGATTGCCAGCAAAATATGACTTTTTGAAACAGGGGTGTCGTAGCATATGCATGGTCACGTGGTCCAAATTTGGGCACTTACTGTAGCAATCTGCATGTAGTTACAACAGTTGTCGCATCCCAGCGTGACGTTATCACCATCTGCAACCATCTCATGTGAGGTACTAATACCACTCTATAAAGCCTTAGTAAGACCACGCCTAGAGTACTGCATCCAGTTTTGGTCACCACACTATAAAAACATGTTGAGACTCTAGAAGAAGTACAGAGAAGAGCAACCAGGATGATAATAGATAACAGATAATCAGAGTTGGAAGGGACCTTGTAGGTCATCTAATCCAACTTCCCCCGCCCAAGTGGGAGACCCTACACCATTTCTGACAGATGGCAGTCCAATGTCTTCTTGAAAGTCTCAAGTGATGGCGCTCCCACAACTTCTGAGGGCAAGGTATTCCATTGGTTGATTGTTCTCACTGTCAGAAAGTTTCTCTTTATTTCCAGGTTAAATCTCTCCTTGTTCAGTTTCCATCCATTATTTATTCCTTGTCTGGCCTACAGGTGCTTTAGAAAATAGCTTGAGCCCTTCCTCTCTGTGGCAGCCCCTCAAATATTGGAAGACTGCTCTCATGTCTCCCCTGGTCCTTCTCTTCACTAGACTAGCCAAGCCCAGTTCCTGTAACCATTCTTCATATGTTTTAGTCTCCAGTCCCCTAATCATCCTGGTTGCTCTTCTCTGTACTTTTTCTAGAGTCTGAACAAGGAGAGATTTAACCTAAAAATAAAAAGAAATTTTCTGACAATGACAGTGAACCAATGGAACAACTTGCTTTTGGAAGTAGTGGGAGCTTCATCACTTGAGACTTTCAAGAAGAGATCGGACTGCCATTTGTCAGAAACGGTGTAGGGTCTCTCGCTTGGGTGGGGGGTTGGACTAGATGACCTACAAGGTCCCTTCCAACTCTGATTATCTGTTAAATCTGCAACAGTCCCAGCTGGCTTCCAACAAGCAAAGTCAATGGGGGGAGCCAGATTCACTTAATGACCATGTGGTTCACTTAACAACAGTAGCAAAAAGGTTATCAAATTGGGTGTGACTCTTTTTAACAACTGCCTTGCTTAGAAATGGAAATTCTGGTTCCAATTGCACATGTAAATCAAAGACTTCCTATATGGTTTAGCATGAAGTAAGTTACACAAAAGGAAGATATTTTTTTAAAAAGGTATCTTAACCCCAATCTTACCATCTGTTCTATAAAGTTTAGAAACTTTTAAGCTTGCACAAAATTCGGATTAACCCCCAAGCCTCTATCTGGCATTTTTAATTCTGCAAGGTCTAAATAAAACAGTTGTGCTTCCTCTGGATTTTGTTCTACTCTGGGACTAGTCGGGGAAACCGACATAATTCAAAAACATGCCTTGTACTTTTTCTTACCCTTCTTAGCCCTAAAAAGAAAAAGAAAAAAAGGGGGATTGTCTCATTTCCTCTGCAGTCCTTACAAATTAAGCTGGCAGAACCGCTCAGCCTCACTTTTATCTCTTTTATCTCTGCCTGAAACCAGACTCACGTCTTAGACAAGATGAAATGAATTCAGCGGAGAAACTCTGCGACCAGCACCACCTAAGAAAGAAAAGCTTAGACACAGCTTCTGTCTGCGTAATTTGAGGCTCCTTGTTTTGCCAGGCCCAGGGGACAACTTGTAAAGATGCAAAACTTTCTTTATGATTGAAATGTTAATGCACATGTGGATGTCTTTGCAGGAATTCCACCCTTCATAATTATTCCTTTGTGCTAAATATGGCGGGGGGGAAGGGAGATTCGTCTTATTGAGAATTCTATATTAGGACAGCGCAGGCTATGTTGGAGAAACGGAAAGTTGTCATGGACAATGTCGTTTTGTGTCTGTAGGTGGGGAACACTGCTTTCATTTCCCTGTCTTTTCAGATAATTTGAATAGTTTCATTTTTCTTTTCTTTTCAGAAAAAATGCTTTTGCTTATTTTACCAATTTGTAAGTGTTTTCACCCATGCTGCTGATACCCAGCAATTGAAGGAGAGGACTCCAAAACCCATCTCAGGTCCTTAAATTGTCCACCTTTGGACTAACTAAAGGAAGCTTTGTTCTTCTTAGATATTTGTGTTTTCAACCAATACTGTTGCTCTGGTATTTGGTCCAAACAGTGTCTAGTCCAGGTGTGTCAAACTGGATTTCTTTGAGGGCTGGATCAGCATTGTTGTTCTCCTCCGCGATCTGGCCGGGGATAGGGGAAGAGATGGGACGGACTCCCTGCTGGCCAAAACAGCACCCTGCCAGCTAAAATGGGGCATGGCCATGTGCCCCCCCTCCCTGCGGCCCATTTTAGGCCTGCAGCACTTTACCAGCCAAACACCCCTGTGTGCACCCCATTTTCACTACTAGAGGCACTGCGGGCCGATCCTTTGTTATTTCCAGGCCATCCCCACAGGCCAGATTTAAGCACTCCACGGGCTGGATTCGGCCTGCAGGCCTTGAGTTTAACATCCCTGGTCTAGTCTATTGGATAGGGCACCAGGTTAGAAACTAGGAGACTGTGAGTTCTAGTCCCACCTAAGGCAGGAAAGCTGACTGGGTGACTTTGGGCCTTCGCTCCCTTTCAGGCCAATTTATCTCACAGGGTTATTGTTCTCGGGGAAAAGAAGAAGAGGAGAAGGAAGGAGTATTAGGCATGTTCATCACCCTGAATTATTTATAAAAATAATAAAGCCAGGGTAAAATATCTTTTAAAAAATCATAAAATAGACTTCCAAGCAGGATCTGTAAAATTGGCTCCTTTGAGACAGTTCGTTTCATTAATCCTCAGAACCGCCATCGACCAAACGCTACATTGGTTCCTGAATGGATGAGTTGAATACTTGAAAGTTCCTGTGATGACTAAGTTGAGTACATATGAGTCACTTGATAGTGTGGTGGGTGGCATATAAATTTAGTAAATATATCATCAACATGAGGAAAAAATGAAATACATTAATTCCAAAGTCAGCCTAGTTGCTTGCTGGCCACGCTTTCCAACAGCTGATGTTCAGAGAAGAGTAGTGTGAATATTTCTTCTGCTGAGGAGAAATGAATTGTTCTTGTACAGGTAGTCTTCGATGTACGACCACAATTGAGCCCAAAATGTGAAAAAAATTGTTAAGTGAATTTTGCCCCATTTTACGACCTTTCTTACCACAGGTGTTAAGTGAATCACTACAGTTTTTAAGTTAGGAACACGGCTGTTGAGTGAATCTGGCTTTCTCACTGTCTTTACCTGTCAGAAGGTTGCAAAAGGTGATTTACAAGACCCCGGGACATGCAGCTGTCATCAATAAAGGCCAGTTGCCAAGTATCTGAATTTTTATCAGGGAACCATGGGGATGCAGTGGTCATAAGTATGAAAAATAGTCATAAATCAATTTTTTTCAGTGATGTAACTCTGAATGCTTTCTAAATGAACTGTTGTAAGTTGAGGACTACCTGCATTAGTTTAGTTTGTTAAGTTGTACAAGGTGTACGGTACACTGTCTAGAGATTCATAGCCTCCTTGGCTTTTCTTGCTTCAGTTAAATCTCCCAGGAAATTATTGTGAGGGGAGCATGTCTCATTGGTCAGCTACCATCCAGCCTTAAAGAAATAAGTAAAAGAAGCTGTTTCTTATTCAGGGAGACAGTTCAGTGAGAACTATATTTTTTCACACAGATGATCCATGGTTTCAGTTTTTGACATCTCTGTAAGCAATTCTTGGCCACTCTTTATTGCTCAGAACGCACTTGCCCTCCAGTTGATGGTTGCTTGAAATTGGAATCCATTCTTTAAGGCAAGGGTCTTCAAACTTGGCAAGTTTAAGACTTGTGCATTTCAACTCCCAGAATTCCTGAGCTAACATGACTACAGGAGGAATTCTGGGAGTTGAAGTCCACAAGTCTTAAAGCTGTCGAGTTTGAAGACCCCTGCTTTAAGGCAAGGGATCTACTGGATGTATATTTTTTCTGTATAGTTATAACAGTAGTCATAACTAGAATTTAAGACCCATGCGATAGAGTTTTAAAACATAACTTTTTAAAAATTTCTTTTTTTAAAAAAAGCAGTGATTTCCCAAAACTTTGGAGATGGCTGGTGTTGGAAGAAATATTCATCTAGTTCAGTTCCAAGCTGGGAGAAAGACACTGGCGACAAAATGGAGGCTGGAGGCTGATTGGAAAGAGGGTCTTTATTGATAAACAGAACCACATGTTTGTAGTTCTGGTGCAGCTGACCACATGGAGTTGAGAGTGGGGGGGGCGGGTATTTATACCATCTCTTGGGCTTTGCACTTGAGCTTCCTGTTCTTGTGCAAGAACATGTATTCTATTGGCTGTTGTCAGACTCCCATGGGGCCATGTAGGGGTCATGTTCTGGCTCTATAGAAGTTTGGGCTACTGTGACGATGCAATGAAGAGGCTTGTGTTTTGAAAGGGTGTTGGGCAATTCCTACTATGGCTTAATGGCTTTGTCTGAGCTAAGTTTGGTTGATGTTTACTGGGGGTGGTGCAACTGAGATGATGGAATGAAGGGGCTTGTGTTCTGAAAGGGTGTTGGGCAATTCCTATTATGGCTGAGGTCTAATCCTACCTTTGTTGGATCTTGGGTGAGAGTATTTGCTTATGAGTAGAGCTAGCTATCTCTTTATCTCTTAAGTGCTGACATCTGCTGAGGGCTAATAAGAAAGGTGGGGGCTGCTTTCCAAGAGCATGTTTCTCCGTTTCTCATCCAGGGAAATATAATATTCTATCTTTTTAATATTTCTCAAAATATTTCATTCTTCTAGGAGGGAGTGGGTGCTAACTTTCTGCACTGGGAATATTATCTAATTCATGTGTAGTTTTGCTCACAGCCTCAATCAATGCAGCCCTTTCTCCAAAAAATGTTTGAATGCAATTTCTGACTACAGATAGTTCAGGTGGCAGGTAATCGCAAAGACCCTAAGAAGACTCTGAGAAGCCGCTGTAGGTTAGATGGACCAGGAAGCAATTTCCTCTTTCCACAATTCCAGTGCCAAATTGAGGGTGAGAAGGCAACCACATGTAGCTGGAAGATCCTGCCTTTGGTTCTCCTGGTTTATTTGTTTATCTTAAACAGCTGCAGGACAGCTCTGGTTATCATCACAGCTGTGGTGCTGAGGAAAAAGATAGGGTAAAATTGCTTTTAGCCCCAGAGTAGAAAGGAAAAGAAAAATACGATATTCAAATTGATTCTATTAAGATCAGATGGCTCTATCTTCAGCGGTCTACCTTTCCTTAGGAAAAATGAGAGTTATTGTCCATCACATGTGGAGAGCAGATCTTGCTAAAAGATGGGTGTGGAAGCTTTTGTCAAATCATAAAAGTGATTGCCAATCTCTTTGTTATCCCCTGCTCCACCACTGAATATTGTATGCAGTTTCCATATATAGGTAACTGTCCATTGCAATCTATTTTTTAAAAAATCAGAATAAACTGTTGCCATCATTTTGTTATGGCACAATCCCGAGTCTCCAACATAGCGCACAGAGTACTTCTATGCCTGTAAAACTCTTCCTTGACACCCATTACATTTCCTGTTCTAACTTCTTACTTATTTTAACATTCTTATAATTGGAAAAAAGGGCAAATGCCAGCAAGCTTAATAATAAAGTCCTTCTGTCCAGCAGTGCCAAACAGGTCCAAGATGTTTTTTAAAAAAAAATAGTGAACAGTGGTTGCAACCCAGCCCAGTTAAATCTTGATTTAACCAACCATTTTTTTTTGGGGGGGGGGGGGAATTGTGTCCATTAAACCCAAATGTATATTAAACCTCACCGAATGTATTTCTGTTCATCAGTGCTAGACCAGTGCCAATCAGATTAACAGTTCACTCCTGTTCCAGAATCCTGGTCTGAAAGAGCAGCAGAGTTTTTCATATTGCAGAGTTTTGTTTTCCCTGCAGTTCTGTTAATTCCACTGAAGACCTTGTAGAATTGTAAAGTTGTTTTTTTTAAAAAAAAATCATAAAAGAGTTCCTAAGGTATTTTGAAAAATGCATTTACAAAAGGAACCATAAGCCAAGTGCCACATATGGTGGAATGTAGTCTGGATTCGTAAAAAGGTGGAGCTCTTTCCCAGAGGGCAAAGAGACAGAGGAGTTTGGAATTTCTGGGGCAGGAAGAGAACAAGCAATTCGTACAGAGTATAACTATACTGATTGCAGATAATTGCTTTGGCCTGACAAGATTTGGTGCATCGGCGGATAATCATATTCAGAAGTAACTCCATCTGTCCTTCTTAGTGCAGTAGCCGCACAGTGGTTAGAATGCATATTGCTGACTGCCCACTGCCAGGAGTTCGATCCTGACCAGCTCTAGATTAGGTTGACTCAGCCTTCCATCCATCCAAAGTCGATAAATGAGGACCCAGGTTGTTGGGGACAATATGCTGACTCTGTGAACAGCGCTTAGAGATGGCTGTAAAACACTACTATGAAGCAGTGTATAAGTCTTACTGCTATTGCTATTCTTTGGGCCTGTCTTCAGGTACACCGTTATAGCTATAAACTTTTTCTTGCTCGGTAACGATACAACTATAATAACAAGTAATGTAAAATAAATCTTCAGCGGGTGCCTACCTGCAAATTAATCTCTTGAGATTTATTCCAGGGCTTGATGGACAGAAATAAAGTCACTGCCTTTCTTTGATGAAAAATTCATCCCAAATCCCCATTATTGGTAAGAGTCCTATTTGCAAAGGGGCATATATTTCTAAGTATTGCAGGAAAAAGAAGATACTTACTTTTTTTCTTTTTAAAAAGTGTACATTTAAGAAATTTATATTGAAAAAGCTTGAATCAGGGAGAAATTCTCAGGTGACTTTTATCTTTACCCCCAAAGTTTCAGCAGTTGTCTTCTCTTCTCTCATCCCTATCCCTCACCCACCTCTATGTATCTTTCATCATCAACTGTACTTTCTCCCCTTTTTGAATGTCAAAAGAAATTGCACACACACAAAAAACCTGAGCAGGATCAGATCTGATTAGAACTTGGATTGGAGACTGATGGGAATTACTCGGTCTGAAGGCTAGAAGGAGAATTTTAAAAATCCATATTATTGTCAAGGCAACTCCATGGATGCGTCTATGAAATCGCCAGGAGTTGAGCACAACTCGAGGGAGATGTATCTTTATATTTTATGTCCTTAATAATAATTAACAGTGTCCTGAAATGAACTGAAAAGGGTTGTGTTTTTGCCACAATAAAGACTACAGTGGTTCAGAGAAAGACCAAGCAGTAGGCCGGCTGTGGAAATTCCACTGAAGAACCTCTGTGGCAAATTAATTTGCTATAAATGTAAATGTTGTTGCATTCATTGAAAGAATCTCTATCTATCTATCTATCTATCTATCTATCTATCTATCTATCTATCTATCTATCTATCTATCTATCTATCTAGTGTGTCTATCTACAGTATAACTATCTAACTATATCAATCTGCCTATCTATCTGTTTATCTACCTATGTACAGTGTCTATCTATAGTATCTCTATCTGCCTAGCTATCTATAACTATCTCTATCTCTATCTATCATCTACCTACCTACCTATCATCTACAGTATCTCTCTCTCTGTCTCTATCTATCTATCTATCTATCTATCTATCTATCTATCTATCTATCTATCTATCTATTTATCTATCTAACAGAATAACAGTGTTGAAAGGGACCTTGGAGGTCTCCTAGTCCAGACCCCTGCTCTCTCTCTTTCATATTTCTTAACCAGCCTTCTTGCTCAGGGAGAAGCTCTATCCCAGAAAAACTGTGAAGCCAAAGCCAGAAACTAAAAAAAAATGGATATTTTTAAATATTTTTCCTAATTTATTAAGGAATTAATTGGTTCTAAATAGGAAATGGTTCAAATTCTTGTAACTTATATCCCTTTCATCTCAATCAATCTTGGCAAAGATGACGCTGTGAGGAACTTAAGACAACTACCAAAGAGCTGGTCTAGTGGGTGAAAGACCTGTTGCTCATTCGTGTCTCAGTTGTCATGATAGCAACTGGCATCTTGTGACTACGAGAGGTTCTGCATATAAATCTAATCCATTGTCTTCAGAATGGGACTTCAATTTGCCACTAGCGATTTTAGGGGAAACAAAAGGTACCATTCATCTGGTTTCATAAGATACAGTTCTCTTGTGGTTCCTGCAGTTTACACATTTGTTCAGTTGATGTCCAATCTTCCTAGTCAAGCAAGCACTCAACACAGATGGTGAAGAGAAAGAGCCACCAACCCTACGTACTTGATTTATATCAAATCTGTCTGTTTGGCTTGTGGAATTAGTACAGCTAGGTCTGTATACCAACTGAGTGAAATAAGAAACGGTAAAGGCCTTCCTAACTGAAACAAGCAGCAGTTCGGTCTTGTGAAAAATGGAGTGGGGATGAAACTTTACAGCTCTTACTTAATAATTGTTGAATTTTAGGCATTTCTTCTTTGGGAAAGATTTCAAATAATAATACATTAATTCTAGGATATTCTAGTTGAGAATGATTAACTCGTTCTGTTCCAAATTGGATGCTTAAATATACAGTGTCCTATTCAAGCACAAGAAGCTAGAAACCTGCTCCAAATTCTGTTTCCATTCTCAACTTTAATACAAGAGGGAAATAAATACATTGGTTTCATCAGTGAAAATTATAGACTTAAAAAATCTGAGATAATGAGAAAGCCAATATGAATGCATTATAGTTACACTTCTTTAGATACAAGCATTCCGTAATTCAGAGCCAAATGTTTGGATGAAAAACGGAAAGGAGGAAGAGTGGTCCCATGACAAGAGTTGCTGAGGGAGCACTTCTGCACAAATGGTTTAGTAAGGGAGAAAGAGAAGATTGATGGGACAACTAAACATTTGGAAAGCTGAGGGTCATGGAACTTGAGCAGTAAAGGCCTTGATTAGAAATGAATTGAACAAAGTGCAGAGTGCGAAGGTGAAAATAGATAGAGATGACAAGGAAATGTGTTCAATCAAAATGTGTATATGAACTTAACCATCAGTCATCAATACACACATAGAAATGAACCATACAGTACTTGCACATCATTCAAACGAGACCGTAAAAAAGCTAAGAAGGAGACCATATCATCTCTAGCAGCCAGCCCCCAGATAAGCAGGGATTAATACCAAGCCAACAATCAAGCAGAAAACAATACTCTTTATCAAGGAAGTAGCAAGGAGAAAACCATATCCCCACCAAAACTGGTAAGGCAAGTAATTACTGTATATAAACAGGGAGCAAACCCCACACTCACTAGCACTGATGATGTTATGTAGTCGAGTAATAAAATGCTACAAGCAAACAACTAAGCTCAGAGAGACCAAAAGAACTTACCCATGTCACACCTTCCATCATTGTATTTGAATCAAATTACGTTTGCACTTTCTAGTGTGTGTGTGTGTGTGTGTGTGTGTGTGTGTGAAGGCAAATTACACAATTTCATGAATTATGGAAAAATCACTTATAAAAGATGTATGCTAATACTATCTGTAGCTTCATTGCTGCAGTGTTTTAACATGAAGACGTTTTCTTCTAAAATTCAACTGGAATTTTTCTATAATTTACAGTAAATCTGTTATTCCATCTCTTGCATTTTCAAATAGTTTTTTTCTTCTTTTACATAGCATTCCCTTCAGGAATTTTGAAAAAGAGCTTCTATTTCCTCGTGGTTTCCAGTTTTCAAAACTAAATCAACTCAGTTCCCTCAATCTTTCTTCTCAGGAGTTTGAGCAGGCATCAAAAGTTCTTGATCCCATTTTCATTGTTCTCTCCGCTCTCTTTCAATAATTGTTCTTGAGACATACCTACAAGTGGCTTGTTCCTGTCTTCCTTCCAGCTCCCCTGGTACCTGTTTGTCATACACAAATGTGAGGTTGGATTGTCTTTAACCTGGTGCTGTTCTTATAATTTGAAAATATTTTCCATAGTTAGGTAATTATTGGAATTGTGTCCAGAATATCTGCAGGGTATTCAAGTAGAAGAAAGCTGGAAGTATGCATTAAGACAAATGATTCCTTTTTCAAGTCACCTCCAGCACTTCTGACTGTTTCCAGCGCGTTTCAAACCAAAACAAAATTTAATGAAATATGTAATCAGGATGCTCTGGGCTTTTTATAGATTTTCGACAGCTGAATTTCCCTCCTTGGCTAGGGGTATCTAAACAGTATGATATAAAAATTGTGAAAAGCCTCTCACAACTGTATAGGCCAAGGATCAGGAGGGAGAGAGGGAGGGAAGAGGGGGAGAGAGAATGAGATTCCTGATAATATTTTTCTCATTTCCTGCTACCCCTTTCAGATGGTGGATAGATGCCAGCGTGGGCCCCTTCCAAACAGGAAGGTGTTTCTGCCATTTAAAGGTGGGGGGAGAGATAGCCTTGGCAAAAATCAAACAAAAAAACATTGACCTGATGCTTGGTCAAAAGACAGCAACCAGCGTTGGAGTTGGCAAATGTGCTAGCATTTTTAACATCTCCTCCTTTGTCAGTTTTGAACATTTCCAGAATTTAGGAACGGAAAGAAAGAGAAGACTTCAAGGAAGCTATTATAGACATATAAAATAAACACTGAAAAAACACATTTTGGTAGGGAAGCCAGAGAAGTTCACTTCATTGAGAAAGTGCTATTTTAAGGATATATATGGTGAATGCTTAGTATTTCAACAAAGAACTTTTTTGTCATGAATAAGACAAGCCAATATTTAAAATATTTTTTTAAAAAAACAGAAAGGCAGTGGCTATAACAAATGAATTGTGTTTTGATTGAATTAATGGGCTGTTCTTCCTGCTAGTAATTTCTTTAACTCTAGACTACGTATCGTAATTTTATATATGTCAGTATGTATGTTTGTGTGTATTTGAATTGTTTTAAATAATTTTCCTCCAGACTGCTCACCAGCCCCATCAACTGTAGCCTAAAACCCATCTTAGGATATTGATGCAATTGCTTTATTTCAGTACATTTGCTGAACATTAATATGTTTAACGAAGTATATGCAAACACAAATTACACAATACAAATGACTTTGTTTAAAACTAGACAGGTTCACCTATGCTAAGATCCATGCTGTGCTAAACCTATGCTAAGAGCTTACTTTTCATGGAGAAGGATATTTAAGTTCCCTTGTTAAAGAATTAGGATGAAAAAGTGGGGAATCAAAACAGGCAAAATAATAGATGTGACATCACAACCCAAGCCCCTCCTGTTTATATATGGATGAAATGTGTATGTCAGACCTGCCACAAACTTAAACCCCTAAACAGAAATGATCCTTGGCTCCATTTGTTGAGAAAGGTCGTTTTATTAGAGGTCAAGTACGTTCCAGTAGTGCAAGGGTCTTCAAACCTGGCAAGTTTAAGACTTGTGGACTTCAACTTTCAGAATTCCTGAGCTAACATGACTAGAGGAGGAATTATGGGAGTTGAAGTCCACAAGTCTTAAAGCTGTCAAGTTTGAAGACCCCTGCAGTAGAATCATGCACCAAAATCCTCAAGTTCATCTTTTTCCTCCCTTAACTGCCTTCCATCGCTGACCCCCCCCCACTCCATAACCAATCAGGTTCAAGCAAGATGTTTTCAGAACAATCACTTGGAAGTTTGTCACCCCAGTAGTGCAAATGGGGGTGGAGCCTTCTTGGAATTGCTGAAAGGACTGGGTTGTGGAACTGTGCTTTCTGCAGGATGTTTTCTGTCCTGTGTTCCCTCACAGGCGTGGACCACCAGGGACGAGGCTGTGCCATCCGTATCCCAAACTGAAGCACAAATGGCTCCTGCAGTCCGCAACTCCTCTGGAAATCCACACACACTCCACACCATTCAAAAGTGGTGCACAGCCAAATGTCCATGGAGATGCTCAGTCATCCATGTTATGGTTTATGAGAATCTCCATAGACATCTAGCCATGCACCCTGGGATGAACACATCTAAACGGTACAGGAGCACAAACGGACCTCCAGAAAAACTGTAGCAACCATCCATGCCTCAGTTTGAGATGCACACAACACAGACCCTTTCCCAACAGCCTGCACTGCACAGTCCTCTTAGCAGTTCCAAGAACGCTCCACACCCATTTGCACTACTCAAGTGACCCCGAGGAAACAGACAAACCTCCAAGTGGCCTCAACAAGTCTCTAAAAGAATGCAAATGACCAGCTGTCTGCAAGGAATATAAATCCTTCCACCATCCAGTCAGAACTGAAGGAGCTTCTTGGATGAGAAGCGAAACATCTTCAAAGAAAGTCCAGTTGCCTCTTGAAAAAGCTCCTTAGGGACAACCTTGACCTGGATGATTGAGAATCTCCATAGAAATTAAGTCAAGGGATGAGTCCCAAAAGTAAAGATGGCATTTGCAATAGCTTCACCTATGGATACTCCTGGGTTACTGCCTGAATATTCCCTTATAGAAATTTCAAAGCTCTGCATGCTCTTTCAAAGGGTTCTGTAGAAGATGTCTTAAAACATGTTTTCCCCCTTCATTCTATCTTCTAGAGCAATCTTCCATTGACACCTGTCAATGTTTGCAGTGAAACTGCTGGTAGGCAATTATGGGCATTGGAATCGTAATACATTTTGAGATTTCCATTTAGAAAAAGACTGTCCCAATTATAATGATTTCTGCTTCTCTGCTTAAGAAATTGATATTTTTATTTATTTGCAGTTTCAAGTTGCTCTTTATGCTCAGTATATTCCTTTCCTTTTTTTTTTTTTAATGCATAAAGATTTCACAATATTGCACCAGGGATAATCAAGCTGGTTGCAAGAGTGAGTGATTGCAACAGAAAGATACAAAAGAAATCAGGAGAACTTAAGCGGGTTTTTTTTTTTTTTCATGATCTGGAAGTCCGACTAAATAGTTACCAAAATGTGTCTAAGAAGGAATATGATGATCTTTTCCCCGATGAGTATTAGGGACAGCAGATATTTCAAAGTTGTAAACAAGGCATTGCAAACAAAGGAAGAATGGAAAGAGGTCAGTATAGATTTCTGAATTTTAAAGTACAGTAGCTTAGAAGTTGTTTTTGGGGGGCGGGGTTCTAGAAAACAACAGCTTCTCTACATGTGTTGGATCAAACATATATTCTAGAAAGCCAGCCCAAGCATGCCAACAGATCTCTTGAAAATGGTGTGCGTTGGATAATTGTAGACATTGGATAATTGTAGAATGGAAGGAAACCATTCATGTTTTTTGACATCTCCTGAAACCCAGTTCTTTTTGGTGGAATTAAGTTACACATTTGACTTTGAATCCAATACTGTAATAATACCCAGCTGTTGCTTCCATGCAGGATGAATGTGCAGGTGGACAGCAATTTTTCAATTCACCTCCACAAATTTTCAGCATAGTTTCCACAAAACCTTGATTTATATGTGAGCATATCTGTAAAGAGCCCACTTCCTTCCTGTCCCTCTTAAATTTCTGGCTTCCATTCATTCACTCTAAGACAAGAATAGGAACATTTTAAAGCTGCGCATAATTCAGTTCCTCAAATGCTACTTCTTTTTTAATTTGGTTGGACTTGGTTTTGTACCTGTAAATACAGGTAGTCCTTGACTTACAACTATTTCTTTAATAACCCTTCAGAATTACAATGGTATTGAAAAAAGTGACTTGTGGCCATTTTTCACACAACCGTTGTGGCATCCCATGATTAAAATTCAGGCGCTTGGCAACTGTCCTGTAATTATGATGGTTGCAATATCCTTGGATCATGCTATCGATCTTCTGACAGGAAAAGTCAATGGGGAAGCCAGATTCACTTTAAAACTGTGTTACTAACTTAACAACCGCAGTGATTCACTTAACAACCGTGGCAAGAAAGGTCATAAAATGGACAAAACGCACGTAACAACCATCTTGCTTAGCAGTGAAGACATGGGGCTCAGTTGTGATCATAAGTTGAGGATTACCTGTAGTGCTTTTCATACTCTTGATTAGGATATATTGTTAGGAGGAAGAGGAGATAATCTCACAACTAAAAGAAAGAGAGAAATTACCGAAACAGCAGCCTAGTTTTTTTCCAAGTTTTTGTTAGTTGTAGACTAGAGTTGGAAGGGAGCTTGGAGATCTTCTAGTCCAACCCTGCTCAAGCAGGAGAGTACCATTCCAGACAAGTGGTTGTCCCGTCTCTTCTTAAAAGCCTCCAGTGATGGAGCACCCAAAACTTCTGAAAGCAAGCTGTTCCACTGGTCATTTGTCCTCACTGCTAGGAAGTTTCTCCTTGGTTTCTGGTTGCTTCTCTTCTTGGTTAGTTTCTATCTGTTGTTTCTTGTCCTGCCTTCGTGTGTTTTCGAGAATAAGTTGACCCCTCTTTTCTTTGTGGCAGCCCATTAAATACTGGAATGCTGCAATCATATCACCCCTAGTTCTTTTCTCTAGACTAGCCATACCCCAGTCCTGCAACTATTCTTCATATGTATTAGTCTCCAGGCCTCTAATCCTTTGAGTTGCTTTTCTCTGCACTTTTTCCAAACTCTCAATATCTTTTTTTGTAATGTGGTGACCCTAATCTGGATGTAGCATTCCAGGTGTGGTCTTACTAAGGTTATATAAAGTGGTACTAATACGTCACGTGAGCTTGACTTTATGTCTCTGTTTATGCAACGAAGGATTGCCTTAGATTTTTTTGGCTACTCCCAAAAAATTTAGATGTTTCTTGTTTCGCAGCAACATGTAAAAAAAAACATGTAAAAAAAAACATGTAAAAGGCATGTAGCTTCCCTTCACATTGTTCACATGTTTAAATAGGTACAGATTTTTAGCAAGAATACAACTATTTCAAGAGAGAGAAGCCATGAGATATTTTTATCTCATGGCACCTTGAGAAAGGTGCCGCCAAAGTTCATTTTCGAGAGCTCATTGCTACACAAATACATTTCTAAACAATAGTATTGTTTATTTTCTATTTTTTTAAAAATAGGAAGCTTATCACAAGTTGGCCACACGGCATTTTTGGATGCACAGAAATTCCAGAAGAAACTGAAAGTGAAATGCCTATTAATTTCAGAAATTCAGATTGTCCCAAATTTTACAAGTTTGCCAAATGTGGCAAAATTCCTGTGTTTTCAAATGTCTTGTGAGTTTTCAAGGAAGCACACATCACATTTTGGTGTTCCTACATAATAATCCCACTCAGGAATTTGGAAGTTGTGAGTAGATCACTGAAATCTCACTAAATTTGTCAGTCTTGCCCAGTTCCATAAATTTTACCTTTTATTGTATTTGCATTGTGAGAAGCTAAGAGCCTGAAACTAAAACAGTTGTCCACCTTGCAACTATATCATAGCTTCTATGTGTTCCTCTTCCACTTCACAACCTTTCTAAATTCATTTTAAAATGCATAAAAATTTCATCTGGACTGCTTAGACTCTTTTCAGATATTTTTGGATACCAAGTTGTTATGAATGTAAGTTCTTCTTTTATAAGATCTGTAGCTTATAGAAGTTCATCAGCCCAATCCTTACTGCCCCCTTACTTGTCTCATCTCTCTCGAGAAATACCTCAAGCTACCTGAGACTACCTCAGCCTTGTGAATAGTCCAGACAAGAAGCATACCCAAAATTACTGGTTTTATTTTATTGTAAACTTACATTAACAGAATATTGCAAGTCTGCAAAAACATCTCACCTTTGTAGCCCAAGAAACTAGGGTAGATCTCATCTGAGATGTTTCCCATGCCCATATTCCTTTTCTGAACTAAGCTGTCCCTTATCCAACCATTTCCCTGGCTGCATGTCTTCTCCTATCTCCAAATGTTATTCCCATATATCATTGAAAGATTGAACCTAGGTACTTATCCCCTGGTCACCACATTACAAAGAAGATGTTGAGGCTTTAGAAAGAATGCAGAGAAGAACAACAAAGATTATTGGAGATTAGAGGCTACAACTATGAAGAATGGTTGCAGGAATTGTGTATGTCTAGTTTAATGAAAAGAAGGACTGGAGTGACATATAGCAGTGTTCCAATATCTAAGGAGCTTTCACAAAGAAGAGGGAGTCAAGCTATTCTCCAAAGCACCTGAAGGCAAGACAAGAAAAAATGGATGGAAACTAATCAAGGAAAGAACTAACTTAGAAATAAGAAGAAATTTCCTGATCCTGAGGACAGTTAATTGCCACCAGAAGTTGTGGTGCTTTAACACAAGAGGTTTTTTTTAAAAAAAAAGGTTGGTTGTCCGTAATGGAATAGGATCTCCTCCTTGAACAAGGGGTTGGACTAGAAGACCTCCAAGATCCCTTCCAACTCTGTTATTCTGTTATTCATCCTGCTCTTCACCAAAATAAAATAGAGTAAATTGCAAATACATGACTTTGTTTCTATGCTTGTCTTGACTGCAAATCTCCATTGCTTACTAATGTTGGTATCGCCTCAATTCTGCAATTGGGATACTTTATCTAACCATGCCAACACGTTACTCTCAACTCCTAGCTCTGAGATGCCAGCAGTTGGGAGACATGCTACTGATTATATAGGATACAAGAAGCTGGGAGGTGAATTGAAACAGAGATACTTCTTAATAAGACCATAAACTGCTCCCTTCAAGCAGAAGGGAGTGATATGTTTCTGTTTCTGGCATGGGGTTTAGAGATAGGTAAAAATCACTCACAATTAGAAGACTTCAATAATACTGTTGAATAAGCAACAGGAGATTCCTCTCACTAAGTTGAATTACTTAGGAAAGACCCTTCCGCCTTAATCTCATTTGTCTACTTTAGTGTGCTGATTCTCCTGGCTGTTTTTCTTCATAATATTTTATTCAATATTTGACCACGGATGAAAATCTTATGGTCTATAAAAGGCACAGAAGTCCAGAAAAACTAGTCTAATCATGATCATAGAGCTGACTGTTGACACTATCCATCCATCCATCCATGTATCTACCTACCTACCTACCTACCTACCTACCTACCTACCTATGAAACTGATGGTGATGATCATATCTCCTGCTTTCTATGGTCTCCACCACAACAAACTTGTGAGGACCAACTGACCCAAGAACCAGATAGCAAAAACTGAAGAAACAAAAGGGAGGAAAGTGAAAAGAAAACAAAATGCAACAAATACTTCACCGTGGATTGCATAGATGTAACTGCAGCTAACCTAAAGAGAGGAATAGCTTAAATTTCAAGGATAGGGAGAAAATGGCATAGGGTTTCCTGCCTTAGTAAGGGGTATACTAGAAGAGCACCACGATCCCTTAGGCTTTCTTGGACTAGAACTACACCAAATGGGCTCTCCAAATTAGATATCGGCATATCTAAAACCTTGAGAAATTCAGCAGTACAAAGAAACAGATCTTCTGCATATTTCCTGGTTAGCAAAACTTAATATGCCTTGAGAAGTACATAAGGTTAAGATCTCAGCTCCAAATATGCTCTTAAACTCTAAAAGGGTTGTTGTGAATTTGCAGTCAATTGGCATTTTGCATGAGTGGATTTCTCCCCCTAATATCTACCAAGTTTCTATAAATATTCAGAGTTGGTAATTATAACCAGACATTGTCATTAAAATTCAGCAGTCAGCTTCCCTGTAGGCAAAAACTCTTGTTGTAGCAAGGGGCACATTATCAGAATGATGTTTCAGGAAAGGCAGCTGCCATGTAATATTAAGGGCATATTAATGAGCCCACTCCCAACAAAGAAACAAAATAGGTTGGTCCCCTACATCACATCACGGGGTGAGTGGTGAAAACATATCTAGAGAAATACTAAATATGTAAGGGATTAATGTCCATTGGTCTTATTTTTTAATACTCATGCTTTTTTATTGCTATAATATACATAACATGAAAGAAAGAATCAAACTATATGTGCATGCGTGAACAAACACATATACACACACAAAGAAGCTATCTGTAGAAAATACAGAGAAAAAAAGAAAATCCAGCAATTAGAGCAAATCTACAGTTTAGAGTAGATCTCTATTTTTTTTAAATAATGAATTAAACTTTAGCTCAGTATCAGCTGATCATTTTTATATTAGGTCAACAGAGAGCCAATTCAAAAGCTTGGAATGGATATATTTCTTGAACTAAAGTTTTTGAAGTCTAAAGTGGTAACTTCTTTCCAACAAAGCAAAATTATTTTTCAACTGCGTTCCAGATTCAGCAAGTTCCAATGTTTTTTATAAATTGGTCCATTTAAGGATTTGGGTAGGTAATTCAATGCCATGTTAATTATTTCAAATCTTATTTCCTTTCCTTGAATCATATTAAGAACAATATCGATGCCAAGTCATGAAGTTCTGTCAAATGATTACATCTCCTGCATAAAAAGGGTGATTTTTTTTAAAGATCTGCTGAGTTGTCCAATAAATATATTACATTTGAGCACTGCTATTACATGAGGTGTTTTTATATAAAACCTACTTTGACCAGTATAAGCAATATTTTTCTTAAATATGGCTTTCACCATTCAGCCTAAATTCTATCCCTGTGGAATAATTTTTCAGTATTAACAGGGTGGACAATGATACGCAAGAGGAATTAATTTGCTCCCTGTTGTTAAATCCATACAGTGAAAGTCCATAGTAGATCCTTAAACATTGGGGTCATGAGAATTGGTGGAGGCAGGCTGGAGGGAAGGGAAGGGACAAAAGATTAAATATGCATTGCAAGGTTAGGACAAACTCCATTGCTTCTGTGTTTATGTCACAACATTTCACACAAATGCAAAAGAATGGAATTTCTACGTGACATCACAATTTGTGCTTTATCATTTATTGCAGGTATTCCAAACCAGGCTCAAGGGATAATAGGTGTGTTTTCCTATCAGCATGAATTCATGTCTCTGATGTAATTTGTATATTAACCTATATAACACAGATGGTGATTGTCTTACGGTTTCAGTTTATACGTTTCAAATAGCCTAGCCTAGCACTGCGTTTTCAAGATTGCCATAAAATCTCTAGATATCACTGACACATCATGAGCTATATATGCGATTGGCTACTTGAATTTTTAAATATAAATTTAGAACTAATTGATGCAATTTAAATCAAAGCCAAGTAAATGACACCAGGATCAGAAGACCCAGCATCCAGAAACCTATTCTATAGCTGCTTCTTTTGTTCCACTCCATCAGTGATTTCTGATAGAAAGATTCCTCAATCTTGAAATTTTAAAAAAGATGCAATGTATAAAATAGGACTCAAGGCCCCTGTGCCAAGTTAAGGCCACCAAATGCTGCACAGGCTTTTGATGTCTCTGGAGATTTTCCTTTGGCAAAAAGGGGAAAGACAGCAAAGCAAAACAATATCAAAAAGGAGTGAAATGTTTCCCATGCTACCACCTTAACAGCTCTGCAAATCTACTTGTCTTGAGGCAGTCATTTCACTGTTCTTTGTGCTAAGATGGGCTCCGCCATCTGTCAGGTAGGTTTTAATTTAGACTCTTGCGCAGAGCAAGGGATAGGACTTGATAGCTAAGTGGCTCTCAGAATTTTATGATTCTGTGGTTCTCATTATGTGAGGCCAAAGCAAGTATTATGTACACATAAAGAAGACACCAATCTTTGGGAGCCATTTGGTTTATTTAGTACTTCGATAGCATGTTATAGACTCAAACATGGTTCTTGTAGGATACGAATATCAAACTCCATTTCATTGAGTGCCGCATCAGGGTTGTGTTTGACCTCAGGGGGCCGGGATAGGTGTGACCAGGGTGAGTGTGGCCAGTTCAATGTCACTCATGTTGGAGGCACTTATGATGGCCTAAGTGCTCTGCCAGCGAAAACGGGCTCCCGAGCTCTGTTTTCGGCTGCAATGGCTTCCTACAACCCTCTGCCAGCAAAAACGGAGCTCAGCAGGGCCGCCCACAGCCCTCCCGAGCTCCGTTTTTGCTGGCAGAGGCACCGCGGGCCAGTCCTTCACTGTTTGCAGGGAGGTCCCAGGGACTAGAACTAAGCACTCCATGGGCTGGATCTGGCCTGTGGGCTTTGAGTTTGACATTCCTGCTGTAGGAGATTTTCCCCTGTTCACACAGTTTCTGTTTCCTTGTTCATCTATTATGGTAGGTATGATAGGGATCCCTTTTTAAAATTTACTTCTTGGGTTATTTATTTTCTCAGTTGGAAAAAAGATCAACCAGGAAATCCTACGGCAAGGTTGGCAGCCATTTTAATTGCTAAATGAAATGACCTGCAAGGGCTCAGATACCAACCAATAAAAATTGAAATGAATTGCTATTTATTGCGATTTGTAAGAATTCAACAATTTGATCATAATAACAGTATTAGTAATGATACAGTTTGACACAATGATGTAGCAGAATTGAGATTCAGTAGACCTTTTTTTCTGTACGGGCTCTAACCCCGTTTAAAAAACTACCTAGTAAATCAGTGCTTTACTGCGAATGTTGTCATTTATTTCAGTAATGTAATCACATAAATGACATAGCTGTTAGCAAACAATATACATTCAGATTTAAATGGCAGGTCCAACCCTGAATGGTCTATTCAGTTAAGGTTTTCCTTGTTGCCTTATTATTTTTATCACAATAATGTGAAGTCCCAGTTGCCAGTTCCATAGCTGGTCTTGAACCCAAAATCTAGAATGTTGTAATGTACCAGCATAATATATGTGCAGATCCAAGCAGTATAGACTTTTACAATTGACATATGGTAATTTTGTCAATGCACAGGTTTTCTAAGGGCCATGCAAGATTTTTAGTGTGCCAATTTCTAGTGTGCCAATAACAACTGGGACCACTATGATCGGTTTATGCCACAATTTTTCAATTTCAGTTTTCAGATCTTAATACTTTGTGGATCTTCTCAAAATCTTGGTCTTCTATTCTACTATCCCTTGGTATTATCACATCAGTTATCCATATTTTTGTTCTTTTAAGCCTCACTTAGAGTTAGTGTGTTATGCACCAAGGCTTTATTAATTTATATCCGGAAATTCCACAATATGTTGTAAGCTGCCCAGAGTCGTTGGATACAAGATGGAGAGCAAATAAATGTTATAATAAATAAATAATATATAAATATTTTAACCTATGGTCAACTGTTTCCTCTGCTTCTTAGCATAACCTGCACTTTAAATCAGGGGTGTCAAACTCGTGGCCTGCCGGCCAGATCCATCACGTGCTGGCCACCCCCTCCCCTGGTTTTGCGAAGGAGGGGAAAGTTGTGATACATCACGTGACAACAACATGACACCTTGAGTTTGACACGCGTGCTTTAAATCATTCAATGAGCCGTTGGTGGTGCAGTGGTTAGAATGCAGCATTGCAAGCTATTTCTGATGGCTACTGGCTGCAATTCAGCAGTTTGATTCTCACCAACTCAAGGTTGACTCAACCTTTCATCCTTCTGAGGTCAGTAAAATGAGGAGCCAGATTGTTGGGGGCAATAGGCTGACTCTGTAAACCTCTTAGAGTGGGCTGTAAAGCACTATAAAGCAGTATATAAATCTAAGTGCTGTTGCTATTTGATGATTTTTCAATTCTGACCTGAAATTACATTAGTTTGAAAAGCTTGCTCTTCAGCAGCCAAAATCAAGCCCTCAGTTTCTTTTTTAGTGTCCCAGTTTTAAGCTATTGCCAGATTTTATATTGATCTACTTTCTCCTCAATCATACAAATGGCATGAATCTTGTCAAACAATGTAAATTCAGATATAATTGAATGGTCCATTCAATTAAGCTTTTTCTTTATAATATTATTATGAGTAATTTTCAGTTCGAGTCACAGTCTATGTGAAAATATAATAAGTTCTAACCAAGGGCCTAAGAACTATTGAGGTAGCACCTAAGGATACAGGCAGTTCCAAGCAATGTGAATTGCTTATAAACTTCAGATCCAATAAATTCAAATTTTCCAAATATTGAAGGAGTCCTTGGGATATTGTTCTAAGGCTGTAATAACAATTAGAATAACAGCAGCTTTCTTTTTCCTTAAACTTTCAACTTTGATCTGAACGTTCCAATATTTTGTAATTTCTTCCAATTGTTTTTCTTCAATCCTAACATTACCTGATACAAAATCAATGTACATCAATTTCTTTTTTCAGTGACTGTTACATCTGGTATGTTATGAGCAAGATACCTGCTCTGTTTGTATTTTAAAATCCCATAAGAACTTAACCTGTTCATTTCCCAAAACCTTTTCCGCTTTATGGTCCCTCTTTGCTACATTTAAATATTATTATTACTTTAGCAGGTTCTATGGAAAAATATTGGAGTCCCTTTAACCTTCATGCTGATCTTACTGCTTTCTGGAAGGTGCCTTCTAGAGTCTACCTGCAAACTGCCCCAATGATGAAAAAGGGGCCAATCCTAAAAAAATATTCAGAACTTTCCCAAGGGTACATGAGCTCCTTTCCGTAATTCCTGAACAAGTTTTGTTTGAATCTCATCTTTTCGTTCCAGTCAGTTTTTAGCTCAGCATTTGAGAAATCTCAAGCTCAGAATGACCTTTGTGTAGGAAGCATAAGACATGTGCAGCCTTGTTCCAGGGAATAGTTTGTTGATTCCAAGCCAAACCGTGAAGAGTTTGTATTGGATGAACCTGCATCTGAAGATTTCAGACCATTCCCAAGTTTAAAAATTAGGCTGGTGAAATTGTAAAAAGCTGGGTGGGCAGCTTCTTAGGGAGTGAGATCGTGGGAAAGTCTGCGGTCAGATATTCTAAGCCATCTGGACAAATAGAAGGGTTGGACATTCGGAAGCTATAGAGGCAAAACTCATTTGCAGTCTGGCACACATACCATTGCTCTGTTTTACAGGCATTTTATTTATTTATTTTAAATATTCATGTATGCTATGTATTATTAAATCGTTTATGTGCCATCTATCTCACCCATGCAACTCTGGGCCAGCTCGCATCTCATTAAAAACAAAGCAAAATATACAGCATCAACAAAAGCATAAAAACCTGCAATTGTGGCTGAGAATCCTTCTGTGTTTCATCTAAAATATCCCAAGTACCTTTCAACAGATAAAGGGAGAATCTTCTTTGACTCAAACTTTAAGAAGTTTTTAAGAACCAAGCCCAATACAGCTTTCTTTCTTCCCAACTGGTTTGCCGTTGCTTTCTTTCCAGCCATCTTTCAAAAGGCAACTGGACTTCCTTTGTTTTTGCTTGAAGACATTTTGCTTCTCATCCAAGAAGCTTCTTCAGTTTCTCTTCTTTGGTTCTTCTTCAGAAGCTTCTTGAGGTGTCCATCAGACAATTCTATGTGTTCTGGGAACAAAGTACCAAGTTATAAAGGGGGAATTAATCTCCACCGTGTCTCTCAAAGTAAGAAACTAGATTAGGTGTTTAAACCATGGATTGCCATGCATAGCAAATCAATGAAACAGGTTCAGTTTTGATTTGGAAAATACGTTTTGAGAAGCCTTTTGCATGACATAAGATTTCCAGCAACATCATCACTTAAAAGTTTTGGAAGGCTATTCCAGGCAGTCACCATCTGTGTGCATGGATGTTTGAAACTGAGAAACTTCCAGACAAGTCTTCCTCAAAGTGGTTTCCCCTTTAAAGTGTTAAGACTACAACTACCAGAATTCCCAGCAAATATTATTGTTGTGGGACCAACCTTCTGTTTCAGAGCTTCCATGGATACCACTCATGGGATTATTCCTCTTTCTTGTGCTTGCAACAGCATAGAGAAGGCTGCTTCTTTGAAACCCATTAAACATTTCATAATCATAACATAACAACTCTGGGAAAGCTCATCTGGCTTGGCTTAAAACTTTTTTTTTAAAAAAAAAACATCTCCAAGTTTTTAATTTTGAGGTTATTATTTGCTGTTTTGTTTACTAATTCATACAGCGTTGTCTTGGTTTTGTCACTTGGTTTCAGCTATTTTGGGAATATTTATACTGAAGGAATGTGTAGAAAATAGCAGCAGCAGTAGACAATGCATCCTACATGAAAAAAACGTAAGGGCATCAGTGAATTAGAGTACTTCACAAGAAATATGACCGAGATGAATAACGGTTTGAAAAAGCTCTCCGTACTTAGCCTGGAAAAGATTAAAAGGAGATTATAATCATTAGGTACAAATACCTCAAGGGCTGCAGGACAGAATAAGGAACACAACATTTGTTTGCTATTCCTTCAGAGACCATGACTAGATCTTCTGGATGAAAATTACAAATAACCCAGTTTTGGCAGGACATAGGGAGAAATTTCTTCATGGTAAGAGTTGTTCAGATGGTGGAACAAACTGTCTTCAACAGTAGCACTTCTCCTTTTCACCGGACAGGCAAGCCAAACACCTGTCCCAGATGTTGTAGTTGTGATATTCCTGAACTTAGCAAGGGTTTGGGATAAATGGCCCTGAAACAGCACCCAACTCTGAAATCAGCCAATTGGAATAAGATAAGTTTGCTGTTCCTGCATGGGTGTTTCTAAACATGCAACCATTTGTATAATGGGAAGATTTTCCTCTCCGTATTAAAGAACTGCTTCTTCTCACGTCTCTTTAGCCCATGGCCCTAAGCACATGCTTTCAATTATTATACTCTGTTGCACACTCAGCCAGATGTTTAGACTGGCATTTTTATCCACCTATTGAGTCCGTCTCAAAGACCTAGGATAGGCCAATGTTGTTTGACGATATTAAAGGTATCATGACAGGATGTAAGCCAGGGATGTCACTCATGGTGTTACATTGTCATCACATGATGTATGTGACTTTTTTCCCCAGTGGGCATTGCCAGCATGTGACGCATCTGGCCCCCTGCAGGCAGCAGGTTTGACACCCCTCATGTAAGCTTTTCCAAGTAAAGCTGCCTTTTGCAATTGACTGATGGTGATTGTGTCAATGCCAATGGTGTTCAAGGGGTTCCCCAGGTATTTTTGGTTTTCACCTAGGGCTCCTATTACTATTGGTATTATCTTTGATTTCTTTTGCAACAGCCCTTCTGCTTCTATTTACAGATCTTTTGTATTTTGCAATTTTTCTCCAGTATTTCCTCTTCTATTCTGCTGTCTCTGGGTACTGCAATTATCTTTTCTTATCAACAATTGTTAAGCTGGGATGTTTTATGGCAGATGCTTGTCTGCTTGAATTCTAAAGTCCCAGATCACTTTAGCTTCTTGATTTTCGATTACTTCCTCTATTTTTTGGTCCCACTACATCTTGTTTGCAGGCAAATGTTATCTCTTATTATTATGTTTCTAAATCAATTTAAAAATGATGCAAAAAGCAACAATTGCAAACAAGACCATTTCATTTCAGAAAAACTGAGGTGGCAAAAAAGCATAGCAAAAACTAAAGAAACAAAGGAGGGAAAAGTGAAAATAAAATGAAATGCAGCATAAACTTTGCCGTGGATTGCACAGATGTAACTGCAGCTAACCTAAAGAGAGGAACAACTGTAAATCTCAAGAATGGAGAGGAAATGGCGTATGGTTTCCTGTCTGAGCTGGGCGTGTACTAAAAGACCTCCATGGTCCCTTCCAACTCTGTTATTCTGTTATTCTCGCTTTTAGAGATAAACCAAATATGGGCCTCCGTGACTGTTCTTATCCATTCATGCGCAGAATGAACTAAAATCCCAAGAGAATACCACATGCCTCTGATACTTGCGACAAAAGAGTGAGATATAAATAATTATTAGAATGGAGTGTGTCATTCTATACTGTAGGCATAGGCTCTTATTTTTAATATTCCCTAACAGAGAATTTTTAGTTTTTGCATGCAAGGGGGAAAATTCTACATTCTGTTTCAGTTTGTCAGTTTGTTACTTGTTGCAAGGAAATCTAATTCCTTTATACTGAAGAACTTCTGTGCACATTCTGGGTACTTTCCCATTCCACTAGAGCAGGGTTGTCAAACTCAAGGCCCGAGGGCAGAATCTGGCCCATGGGCTACTTAGATCCTGCCTGCGGGGCTGCCCTAGAAACAGCAAAGGACCGGCCCGCGGTGCCTCTGCCAGCAAAAATAGAGCTCGGAAGCCCGTTTTCACTGGCAGAGCGCTTGGGCCGCCACACACGCCCCCGACACGAGTGACTTTGAGCTGGCCATGTGCACCCTGGCCACGCCCCCCCACCTCCCTCCACCGAGATCAAACACAACCCTCAATGGAATTGAGTTTGACATCCCTGCACTAGCGCAATGTTTATCAACATCAGCAACTTTAAAATATGTGGCCTTCAATCCCAGAATTCCCCTGCCAGCATGCTGCCCAGGGAATTCAGGGAATTGAAGTCTATCCATCTTTATGTTGTCAAGGTTGAAAACACTGCACTAGAACACCATATTCCAGTATTCCATTGCTAAATTTTTACTCCATGTACAAACTGAGTCTTTTTTTTTAGTTATTTTTCCCCTGAAGTTTTAAGTTATGTTATCCAAATGGGAATATTATAGCATGCATCTGCTGAGTGTAGCACGCCATCCGTCATGCTTATGGAAAAGTTAATGCAGAAGATGTTCCTTGCATGATGCAATGCAAAAGTTGCAAATTGGTTGCAGCCTCTCTGGCCCATAAATTATTTCTGAGTGGGATCCATGCTGCTCATCCTTGCCTGAAGAACTATATTAGGAAGGAGATGTTCCAAATCATCTCCGAAGCTCCTCCATAAACAAAAATTAAATTGTCTTAGAGGCCAGGCATGAAATTTATCATGAACATTATACCAGTTGCCTTTCTTTACCTGCATTCAGACACCTCCAAATTGGTCCTTATGTGTTCGGGAACAGAAGCAAAGGAGTCATTGAGGGCCTCTCTCTGTAATGAGAATTAGCAATTAGCCAGCTCAAATCGTTGGCCGTTTGAAAAGGGACATAGTGTGGGCTTTTATGCAGAGGCCACATGATTTACCCCAGTGTTTTTCAAACTCCGCAACTTTAAGACATCTGGACTTCAACTTCCCAAAACTAGCCCTTCAAGATAATCCAGACAAGAAACATAAGTATGAATGTTTACTCTATCCTTATTGTAAGATTACATTAACACAATTGGGCAAGTCTGAAAGTATTCCTCTACTCATTTCCATTCACTTTCTGGAAAACTAGAGGAGGTCTAATTTTGAAATACTTCTGAAATGTTTCCAGTATGCTAGCTGGGAAATTCTGGGAGTTGAAGTTCACATATCTTTACCAAGATGGAGACACTGGCTTAAATAAAGTTCTTTTCAACATCCTATTTGCCACAGAGAATATTATGCCTGTTTGCTGTGATTAGAACAAGGCCTTAAAAGATTGGCATTAAGTGTTACTTTATACTTAATATTGATATTATACATTATGTAGGAGACCATGAGTTCAAGTGCCGCCATGAAAGCCAGTGGGTGACTTTGGGCCAATCATTCTCTCTCAGCTCAATTCACCTCACAGGGTTGTTGTGGGGAAAATAGGAGGAAGAAGGGGTGTTGGTTGTGTCTTTGTAAAAATAATAAAGGCAGGATTAAACAAACAAACAAATATTATACTGTTACAAATTAACAGTTTAGAATGTATTCAGCAGAAACCTAGTGTAATGTATTGTTTCCTGTTTTGTTTTGTCATTTTATTTTCCTGATTGAGACATGCCTTCCTTCATCCATAACAGCATCTGCTGTTTTTCCCTCAGGAGTAAAATAATACCCGAGGCTATAACTGAATGGCAAATTTGATTAACATGAATATAATATGGGAAGAAAAGATATCTGAGGTGGATAGTGTCATTATTTGAGTTTCACCACTAGGAGGCCCTGGGTCAAACTAGCTTCAGAGTTGATAGGGTGTATTATACTGTATTATGGCTGTATTACTTGGAAATTTGACACACTGATCTATATTCTAGCTGGGAATATTCAGTAATTTTTCCATTACTGCAGGTAGTCCTCGACTTATGACTGGTTGTTTAATTACAGCTCAAGTTACTATGGATCTCCTCAGGGTACTTACAACTCAGTTGAAGAGTTCCAACAGCTGCCCTCCTGCATGGTCACATGACCGCATATTTGGACGCTTGGCATTTATGGATGTTTGTGGCATTCCACAATCACAACATTTTATAATGTTTTTGAAAAGAAAAAAAACCCTGCATTTATTTCTGATTTTCAGCAAAAACAGCCCATAGTGAACTATCAATTTGTTTAATGACTGCTGCGATCGTTTTTGGATCGTGGTGGTTGCTTTACAGCTGTGGAATTCACTAAACAACTGCTGCAAAAAATAATCATAAAATTAAATTGATCATGTGGGTGAGCCGCTTTATGACGATCACAACTTACCACTGCAATGGGCATTATGGTCATAAGTCGAGAAATACCTGTAAATGAATCCCTGCTCTTTGATGTCATAAGGACTGGAGTCTTTCCTGTGAAAGATCCTTGCAGAAACCCCATCAACACCCCCACTGCCTCTTCTTTCCTTATGAGCTAAACTAGAGCAATGGTGCTAGCAAGAGCACAGAGACTTATATACTGCTTCATAATGCTTTACATCCCTCTTTAAGCAGTTTACATGGCCAGCATATTGTTCTCATTTTACCAACCTTGGAAGGATGGAAGGTTGAGTCAACTTTTAGCTGGCCAGGATCAAACTGCTGGCAGTCGACAGAATTAGCACACAATACAGCATTCTAACCACTGTGGCTCTGGTGGATGTTTACTTATTTATTAAATGTTTATGTCTCTGGAAGGATGTTGGCAGGACCATGTTTCCTGAATGACATTGGATTCTACAGCCTATCTACCACACCCTAATGTATACTCTCTCAGCTGTTGAACCCAGGGTTGGTGAATCCACAAAACAATCAGAATGGCCTTTTTTCTATGCAAGATAGCTGCGACTTTCTATGAAACCGGACTGTTTATAGGTTAATCAAAACACAGCCACTCAATCTCGGGTTGTAGAGTCATGAAGAAAATGTATATCTTTCTTGCTGTATTGCCCAACCAAATGAGGACTTCCAAGGAGCACTAATTTTCATGGCTCTGACAAGTAGCTGTGTGTTATGTTTTCATAACTTTTATTCTCATCACTCAGTTTTATATCAGAACATTAAGGAAAGCTCGGCTGGATCAAGCCATGAGTTCATCTAGTACAGAATTTTGGAACACAGAGTAGTTAAGCAGATACACGTAGAAAGCCATAAAGACAGGCTGAGCACTCTCCTTTATTAAATCTGGCGTTTCAAATATACTGTTTGTGTTTCCAGAGGGCGTAAACCAGCCATCCAGGGTAATAGCCTATGATATTGTGATGATCCTCCATTATATGTACATTCTCCTTTTCGAACCAACATAATCGGTGACTATCTCATAAACTATACACTTTTATAGGGAATTAGTTCTTCTCACCTATAACTAAAAATAATTTTACAAATAAAATAAAAAGTACAGGTAGCCCGCAACTTATGACCACAATTGAGCCCCAAAATTATGTTGCTCATTCGTTAAGTGAGTTAGTGCCCCATTTTACGACTTTTCTCGCCAGACTTGTTAAGTGAATCGCTGTGGTTCTTCAATTAGTCACACGGTTGTTAAGTGAATCTGGCTTCCCCATAGACTTTACTTGTCAGAAGGTTGCAAAAAGGGATCGCATGACTCTGGGACAATGCAACTGTTGTAAATGTGAGTCAGTTGTCAAGCGTCCAAATGTAAATCACGTGACGATGGGGATTCTGCAATGGTCATAAAGTGTCAGCATTCCAATTAAACCCTCAATACAATTCAGAACTCCGAGACAAAGGCCATCAAAATAAGAATTTATTAGAGAAGTCATGTTGGCACCTCTGGGAAAAACCTGAATCTGAATTCCCGCTTTTTCCCCACCCACATTAAAACTCACACCCTGCCCCATTTAGTGACCTCCACATCATATGGCCCAATCAATCTCCTGTCTCAGCTGCCACCAAATTTGGGTCACTCCCTTCCAGGTGCCAGCATCCCGTCCTTGATCTCTTGCAAAAGAATGTTGTTGTAGCTATACTCCCTTCGCTACTCTCCCGTTCCCACAGCTTGCCTATCCCCCATTGTGGCAGCCCTAAAAATCTGTCCCAAAATGGATACAGGGCTGACAATAAAATGATCATAAGTCACTTTTTTCAGTGCCATTGTAACTTCAAACAGTACCTGTACTGGTCTGAATATTGAACCTTCTCTCAACCTCCCTTCAATCCACGGGTGGGATTCTACCAGTTTGGACCGGTCCTTGTGAACCAGATGTTAAATTTTCATCTGGGTCGCCGAACTGGTATTTGAAGTCCGGAAATGGGCCTGTTTCCGGCTTCCAGAGCCTGGGCCTCCAGAGCCCGGGGTAAGCCGTTTTCACCCTTGGGAAGGTGAAAAATGGCCCTGCCAGAAGTTCCGGTAGGCCACGCCCGCCCAGCAACTGGACAGCGAACCAGTGGCTGGGATTTTTGAATCCCACGCCTGCTTCAATCTGAAAATGCAGGTAATCTTCGACTTACAGCCGCAATTGGTCCAGAAAATTCGTTTTAAGCAACCTACTTGTTAAACAAGCCATACATGACCACACCAGTTATATTGTCATTTTTGCCGTAGTCGTTAAGTGAATTGCTTTAGTCATGAAGCAATACATCACATGATCCCAACTTACTCCTTTCCCTGCTGGCTTCATTTATTAACTTTGTCAGAAGCCAGCTAAGGTCCCAAATGACAATCACATGAAACCAGGACACTGTAAACCATCATAAATGTGAGTTGGTTGCCAAGCAACCATATGACGATCACCTTACTGTGGAGCTGTGATGGTCTTAAGTGCAAGGACTGGTCATAAATCGCTTTTTCCAGCGCTGTCATAAGTTATTAAACGGTTACTAAGTGAATAGTCGTAACTGGAGAACTACCTGTAGTTTATTTATTCCTCCGCTCTGTTTCCTATTCTTCAGCCAAATAGAGAAACACTACCATTTTAAAACATGGGCTCCTGAATCTGTTAAGCAGCTTTTGTTGAGGGATCTTTGCAGAGCTTTGTTTAAAATCCATATATAATGTTTATGAGATCATTTCTATCTACATGCTTGATTATAATTACAAAAATATCCAGAAATGTAAAAAAAAAAATAGAAACATCAAGAAGTGTTTCATAGAGAGACAAAAAAACTAGAAAGCTAATAAGGCAACATTTCCTCATGCAAAAATCAATTTTTTTTCTTTTCTGTGTACTGTACTGGTAGTCCTCCCCTTACAACAGTTCATTTAGTGACCGTTTGAAGTTACAACTGAAAAAAAGTGACTTATGACTATTTTTCACACTTATGACCATTTCAGCATCCTCATGGTCAAAAGTTGGATGATTGGCAATAGGTTCATATTTATGATGATTCCTGTGTCCCCAGATCATATGATGATATGATCATATCATCTTTTGCGATCTTCTGACAAGCAAAGTCAATGGGGAAACCAGCTTTTCTTAACAACCAGGTTATTAACAACTGCAGTGATTCACTTAACAACTGTAAGAAGAAAAGTTGTGAAATGGGACAAAACTCACTTAATAAATGTCTCATTTAGCAACCGATATTTTTTCAAGGACTATCCATACTCTTTAGGTTTCTCTTTTCCCCACAATTTCAACTAACTGTGCTGTAATTTCCCTTCCCACCCCCTAACACATTAAAAACTCCCATTGGCTTTTTTCCAGTCTTTAAAAAAGACACTAACATTAAAGAGAAGTTGCATATTTTGTCAGATTAGAAATCATACACTTTAATACTTTAAGAACTCTTGATGAAACTGAAACTTATCAATGAGAGGTTTAACTTTGTCTCTCCTGAACTGAAATGGGTTGTGTGTGGTTGACCCTCATCTAAACTCTAGAGAAATATGCGGGAAATAAAGAGAGCAGAACTTTAAAGTGGAAATGCCGTTGTCACCCCCACACCTCCATGCCAAATTGGAAGCAGCAGCTGAGACTTTGAAGTGGGATGTCTATAGCTGGTGAAAATAGTTTTTGAGGGAGTTGAGGGTGCTATCATATTTCCCTCGACATGCATGCACATTTTTCTTTCCCATAAATTCATCGGTAGTTCTCTCTCTCTTTTTTTTTTTTTTTGGAAAAAAAGTATATGTATATAGGTAATCTTTGACTTGCAACCACAATTATTCCAGATTTGAGGGGCTGCCACAAAGAAGAGGGGATCAACTTATTTTCCAAAGCCCCTGAGAGCAGGACAAGAAACAATGGATGGAAACTAATCAAGGAGAGAAGCAACCTGGAATTAAGGAGAAACTTCCTAAGAGTGAGGACAAATAACCAGTGAAAGAGGTTTCCTTCAGAAGTTGTGGGTGCTCCATCACTTGGAGGTTTTTAAGATCTGGACAGTTACTTGTCTGAAATGGTATAGGATTTCTGCTTGAGCAGGGGGCTGGACTAGAAGAAGGTCCCTTCCAGCTCCAAGGTCCCTTCCAGCTCTATTCTGATTGATTGGTTTCTGTTGCTAAGTGAGGCAGTTGTTAAGTGAACATTGCCCCCTTTTTTGCCACAATTGTTAAGTGAATTGCTGCAGTTGTTAAGTTAGTAACACACAGTGGTGGGCGGTTCTGTGAGCGTGGCTTGGTGGGCGTTGCAGGGGAAGAATACTGTGAAATCTCCAATTGGAGGTGGTATTTGCTGGTTCTCTGAACTATTCAAAATTTCCACTACCGGTCTCCGGAACTGGTCAGAACCTGCTGAATGCCCACCTCTGGGTAACATGGTTGTTAAGTGAATCTGGCTTCCCCATGGCCTTTTGCTTATCAGAAGGTCGCAAAAGATGATCACGTGACCTTGGGTCACTGCAACCGGCATAAATATTAATTCGTTGCTAAGCGTCTGAATTTTGATCACGTGAAAATGGAGATGCTGTAATCCAGGCATGTCCAAAGTCCGGCTCTGGAGCCAATTGCAGCCCATTTGCAAATTTCAAGCGGCTCGCAGCCTCTTCTCCCCGCTGGCTCAGCCTGTCACTCATCCCTACCAGCCGGCGTTTTTCCCATTTAATGTTAATGGTTCCAAGAATGTCAGGCTGAATGGTTGACCCGCACACATTTTCACCTCACCAAATCTGACCCTTCTTGCAAAAAGTTTGGACACCCCTGCTCTAATGGTTGTTAAGTGTGAAAAATAGTCCTAAGTCACTTTTTTTCAGCGCTGTTGTAACTTCAAACGGTCATTAAATGAACTCTTATAAGTTGAGAACTTCCTGTTTGGAAGCTCTAGATTTGACAGCTCTAGTGCTGAATAATATGTACAAGAGCCAAAGGTTATCATTGCCTGAGCAAAGATTTACCTCAGAGTGGTCGCCCCTGAGAGAAGTGATCTGGATTGAATAAGAAGACCACAATTGCCAGGAGAAATTGAGCTGTTTCAACATCCCAAGTCACTTAGTGACTAGATGGAAAGCTGAAGGAAATGTGGTTCAAAACATGGGAACACAACCGCCTTGGAATGAAAAAAAGAAAAAACCCAAAGGCTGTGGTGGTATATAGAAAGATGTACAACCTTTTACAACCTATTTTGTTATTAGCTGCAGTTGTTAAGTGAATTGTGCAGTCCTTAAACGAATTTGTCTCCCCTCCGTATACTTTGTTGGATGGTGCCTGGGAAGGTCACAAATGATGGATCACATGACCCCGGGATCATAAAAACATGCCAGGCACCCAAATTTTGATCATGTGACCATGGGAGGGGGTTGCTGCCATGGTCATGGGACAAAGGCCCATAAATCACTTTTCTCAGTGCCTTTGTAGCTTCAGACGGTCAGTAAACACATGGTTGTAAATCAAGGACTACCTGTACAACAATCATAGACAATGTGGTACAGAAGAGGAGAGATTACAAAGCTCAAATTTTCCCACTGGTGAAGTAGGTTTACGAGACATTTTTGTCAGCTCAAAGTTCAACCTACTTGGACCCTACCAGTTTGGGGAAAGCAAACAATAACATTCATGAACTATTGCAGTGGTGGCTAACCTTTTTCGGTTCCTGTGCCAAAAATTGTGTGCGCGCTTGCATGCTCACACTTGCGTGCCAGCACCCAGAAGGCAATGCGTGCCTCCCCATGCTCCTACCCATGAGCACGTAATACCCACCCACCCCCGCCTCCCCCTTACCTGATCTGTGCCTTACAGCTGATTTTTGGCCAGTTTGAGGCCTTTTTCGGCCTCCCAAAGGCTTGAGGAAGGCTTTTGCAGGCTTTGCAGGCCGAAAACTAGGCCCGTTTCGTCACTTCCGGTATTTTCGGAAAAACAGGAAGTGATGAAACGGGCTAGTTTTCAGCCTGCAAAGCCTGCACAAGACTTTGGGAGGCCAAAAATCAGCTGTGAGGTGTGCGCATGCCCAGTGGGGTAAGTTTGCCTGCGTGCCACCTATGACATGCGTGCGATAGGTTCGCCATCACAGGACTGTTGTGTTTCCATTGTGAAAGGCAACCTTCCTTTATATTTGCTGGATCAAAGACAGGTAGTCTTCAACTTAGGATCATAATGGAGCCCAGAATTCCTGTTGCTAAGTGAGATGTTTGTTAAGTGAGTTTTGTCCCATTTTACGACCTTCCTTGCTGCAGTTGTTAAGCAAATCCCTACAATTGTTAAATTAGTCACACTGTTGTTAAGGGAATCTGGCTTCCCCGTGGACTTTGCTTGTCTGTTTACAAATTATCTCGGGACAGTCATAAATATGAGCCAGTTGCCAAGCGCCTGAATTTTGATTCTGGAACCATGGGGATGTTGCAATGGTCGTAAGTGTGAAAAACATGTTTATTTTTTTTCAGTACCGTTGTAACTTCGAACGGTCACTGAATAAACTGTTGTGCATCAAAGAAAGATCAAGGTCACGATCCCTTTGAGTGAAGCTCATCTCCTGGTAACTATATAAACACATCCATGCAACTTTCTTGGCAGTGGTCAGCAGTGGTAAAGCAGGGATGTCATGCCTACTGGTTATGACAGCTGAACGCAAGGCCATCTTCATCCTGTGCTGTGGAAAAACAAGCAAGAATATGCTCTGGTCTCCTGTCCTCCTAGTGAACTTCTGGATTATTTGCATCCTCAATCTGGTTCAACAGGGCTGTCCTTAGTCCAATAAAAATAAGATTGGGTTCTTCCAAATGCTTGATGTAGAAATTGTTTTTCCAAAGGCAGCAGGAGGCTGTTCCTTCTGGAACCTGTTAAAAGTTGCAGCATTCAGGCCAATGCAAAGTAGGCCTTTTTTCATTGCTATATCTCAAACTTGCAGGTTAATCAGACAATCAGAATAACAAAAGAGTTGGAAGAGACCTTGGAGATCTTTTAGTCCAGTGGTCACCAACCAGTGGGCTATGAGAAAATTTTGGTGGTCTGCAGAGAAATGTCACCACCAGAGCATCCCCCAAAGCAATTAATCCAGGCTGTGCAGGAACACAAGGCTGTGCCGCCCACATGGCCCGCGGGAACCTTCCCTGCCCACTCACTCCTTACCTTGCCATCAAACTTGCCTGCTAAGTTGCTATTTTTCCTTTTCCCCCCCCCCAACCATCAGCTGTTCTGCTGTGCCGGGGGATTTAGATTAGCTAAAAAGGCAGAAAATCGTTGCATGTTTTGCTTTCTAGCTAACCTTTAGATCTTCGGCTCTGCAGAGCCGAACCTTCCTTAGGACTGGAGCTTCTATTATTCAGTGCAGGTAGCCGATTGCAGATAGATAGATCTCTAAGTGAGTCTGTAGAATCGCACCCCTGGTCAACCAATATGAGCTTTGATGCTATTGGCAGGCTGTGAAATGTGCACCAAAGCATCATTAGATGGCATTGCATTTTTGCATGTGATCTTGGAACAGAGATGCAAAAGAGAAAAGTTTGTGTCATTTGCTTCCCCACGTGTAGGTAGCATCATTGGTTCTGCATCACAGCTAGTTGCAGATGCTTATGACTAATGCCTCATTCTTATGAAGATTCCTAGAGGGCTAATGTAATTAGTGAAGCCAGTGCTTTTAAGCACATTAGAATCTACATGAAACCTGTGGAGTCGGTCATCTAGAGCTTTGGAGTGGGATGCTATGAGTGTAGAAATGTTACCCAACTTATCATCCATCTCCAAGGCAATGGGTTTATTAGGACAGACAAACTGAAATGAAACTGGCTTAAATAGGCAAGTTAGCCTGCAATCTTGGATGCTCCTCAATCCTCAGTTGTCCTTTAATCCAAGGTAGAAGATGTCTGAGAAACATATTTTGCACAATTACAACTGGTGTACTAACTATGTCCCTTTCTATTTATTATTAGTTTATATAATATAAAATACAAAACTACAAAAGAAAAAGGTAGAAAAATAAAGTAGGGAGAAGGGAAAGGGAAAAAAGAAAGAAAAGGCATTGATTTCCGATTCCCTTTGGTGCACTAGAATAAGATAATAGCATCAAACCTCAACTTTTTACTTTTGCATAGTAGTAGAAAATTAGCTATTTCTATAACAGCAAACCTATCTAATCGGTAAACCCCAAAATCAATGTTGCATTTTTTTTTCTATCTCAAGCAAAAAGTCCAAAAGTGGTTTCCAAGTAGAAACAAAATTGTGGGTTTTTTTTCCCTTGAATCAAAGCAGTCAATTTAGCCATCTCTGCCACCTCCATCAACTTGTGCATCCATTGTGGGAAATCAAAGGGTCCTTCCATTTTTGTGCATAAATTTATCTTGCTGCCATCAACCAACTATGTTCCCTTCTGAGCAACTGTATTCGGCAGCAGTTACCCACACATTATGTTCCATCTCCATTCCTGCAATGTGCTGTAAGTGAAGCTACTCCAAATTTTCCATGAGTTGCAGGTGGTGGAAGAGACAGTAAAATGATGACTGGATTTCATGGTAGTTGTCCATACTTAGTTTATGTAAGCGATTCATTCATAAGCTGCAAGTAACCTCAGGTCTTCAGTTCACTGAGTAATAGAGGCCATTAATTTACCTTTCCTATGTTGAAGGATGAGTCTCTTTGCAATATGAAGGACACAAAGAATACATTTTCACTGTCCAGCCATCAATTTCCATGTAGTAAGTGTGTAGCTCAAACTAATGTGGATGTCCAAGAATATTAAACCCTTTCTCAAAGTCAAACTAATACATCAAATTACTTCTCCCTAGAATTGTATGTTATTGAAAAATCATATGTTTAAATAAAACATTATTCTTGTTCTAGCTCTAATAGCAAAATGGCTTACCGTATAAAATGCAGTGGATTTCAAAATGTTCAAAATGCTGTTTTTTGCTGTATAAGCCGTAGGCTTGATTTATTGAGACCGACGTTGAGATAGTTTCTCACTATCTGGACATTTAAGGATCTCTAATTCCTTGGATCATTCAACCCTGAAACTGCCTATCAAACTGATTTATTAAATATAAAAATAATTATGTGATACGATTTAGAGATAACTTGTAATAATTTGAATATAATGGAAATGGTGCACTGCTGTATCTACTAAGTAAGAAAAGTAACCCATTGAAAACGTTCGGTAACTCAGGGTTAACAAAAATAGTAATTAAAAGAAGTATATTTCAAATCAGAGGCATTCTACCTATCAATTCTTATAGCCACATAAAATCCTGCACAATAGTCCTTGACTTTACAAACGTTGATTTAGTGACCCTTCAAAGTTAACAAAGGCACTGGAAAAAGTGATTTACAACTGGTCCTCACCACCTCCCTATGGTCACCAGATCAGAATTCGGACACTTGGAAACCAGCATCTATGGACAACTGTTCCAGAATCCTGGGATCATGTGATTGCCATTTGCAACGATCCCATCTGTCTTAGAACAAACAAGGTCATAAAAATCAGGCATGCCTATTTTGCTTACAAACAGAAATTCTGGTTCCAGCTGTGTTTGTAAGGTGTACAAATTGAACTCATTGAAATCCTTCCTAGAATCACAGAATGGGAAAGATCTATTCTCTGCTTTAATGTTAATTGCCAGACAAGGAATAATGGATAGAAACCGATCGAGGAGAGCTTCAACCTAGAAATAAGGAGAGATTTCTGACAGTGAGAATAATCAACCAATGGAACAGAACTTGCCTTCGGAAGTTGTGGGAGCTTCATCACTGGAGGCTTTCAAGAAGAGACTGGACTGCCATCGGTCAGAAATGGTGTAGGGCAGTGGTGGCTAACCTTTTTGGGCTCCTGTGCAAAAAAATTGTGTGCGCTGGCGCGCGCACACTCACATGCCATCACCCAGAAGGCAATGTGCTACCCCCCCCTGCGCATGCACGTGCAATCCCCCTCACATACCCCTGCTGCCCCCCCGCCCCTGTACCTGCACTGTGCCTCACAGCTGATTTTCAGCTGGTTTGAGGCCTTTTTCGGCCTTCCAGAGGCTTGAAAAAAGCCTCTGCAGACCGAATAGGCCCATTTTGTCACTTCTGGTATTACAGGAAGTGACAAAACGGACCTATTCAGCCTGCAGAGGGTTTTTTTTTCAAGCCCCAGTGAGGCTAAAAAAGGCCTCAAACCAGCTGAAAGTCAACTGTGAGGTGCGCGCATGCAGTGAGGTAAGTTTGCCTGCGGCTTACGTGCCGGCACAAATGGCGTGCCATAGGTTTGCCACCAGGGGTATAGGGTCTCCTGCTTGGGCGATGGGGTTGGACTAGATGACCTACAAGATGCTTTCCAACTGTGTTAATCTGTTCATCCTATTTCAGGATGGGTCCAGATTTTAAAAATCTCTTTGGGCCTCGGGACCGACCCTGAGGCTAGATGGATCTTTGAGCAATCTTTTCTACTTTTAACTAGGTTTTTTCCTCAGTAACCACTGTAATTTTTAACAGGGGTGGTATTCTACTGGTTTGGACTGGTTCTATAGAACTGGTTGTTATGATTCTGCACAATTTGGAGAACTGGCAAATCGTGCCCCTGGCTGGCCTCTCCCCTCCCCGCCCAGTCAGTCCTTATCGTTCATGCACAACATTGCGTGCATGCCTGACATCACTGACTGCATTCTCCCCTGCGCAGTCACTCCTTGAGGTATTTCTCTTTTTTTCTCCTCCTGACGATCAGCTGTTCCGATCATCAGCTGTGCTTTGCCCGGGAGGCTTCCCTGAGGCCCAGGAGGCCCAAAAATGGAGCATGGGGTGGGGGGGTGGGGGGGTGCTGTAAAAAAAGGAAGTCACATGCTACACCACCTAACTACACCCACCTAACCACACCTCCAGAACCGGTTGTTAAAAAATTTGAATCCCACCCCTGTTTTTTAACGTTTGCTCATATTGCTGTTGTTAATTGTTTTCATATTTAGTTAGCCACCCAAAGTCATATTTCCTAGATATGCAGCCATATAAATTGATTAAATTAAAAAAATGCCCAGAAGAAAGCCAAAAAAAGAGGGGCTCAACGTCTCTTTAGGCAATGAGTTTCACTGTTGGTTCATTCTTCTTGTTGGGCAAAATTTTCCTTAATATTTGTAACCAGAGTCTGCCTTTCTGTAATTTAAGATCATTATGGCAGGTCCTACATTCTGGAATTATACAGACTTAGCAGCTGTAATCTTTCCTTAAACACAAAACCAGGATTAGCAATATTTAAAAAAAAAGAGTAAAACTAATTCTTCCTTCTCCGTTTCTAAGCTGAGTCTCCTTCTGCAATATCCAGTCGCTTTGGAGAGTTTGGAAAAACCTGGCCCCGGTTCCAAGTTGGATTTAGTGTTCAGGAAAATTAGCCCACAAAACAGATGGTGGAAATAAAGAATGGTGCAGCTCCGGGTTGATTTGTGGTGTGATTTAACATTCCCTTACGAGTGGGAGTTCTCCACTGGCCTCCAAGCAGAATAAACAAGATACTTTTTTCCCCAGCTGCCTTCCATCACTGACACTGTTGCAAACAGATTCTGAATAGACTGCCTTTATCTGAGTGGAAGGTGGAACTACTGTGGATAATCCCATGCAGAAATGGAGGGGAGGGGAGGTGGCATCATGAGGGGACAAAAACAATATGTGACTTACTTTTCCAACATAACCATTAGCATTTTCCTGTGCCATAACTGAAAAGAGGGGAAGGGAAAGGAAAGGAAAGGAAAGGAAAGGAAAGGAAAGGAAAGGAAAGGAAAGGAAAGGAAAGGAAAGGAAAGGAGGAGGGAGGGAAGAAGGAAGGAAGGAAGGAAGGAAGGAAGGAAGGAAGGAAGGAAGGAAGGAAGGAAGGAAGGAAGGAGCAGTTTGAACACCATGGATTCTATATCACCTTCTCTACTTCCATTCACAAGTAAACCATCATGGAAAGAAAGAGAGGAAGGAAAGAAAGAGGGAGAGAAAGAAAGAGAAAGAGCAAGTGAGAAAGAGAAAGAGAGAAAGGGAGAAGCAGGGTAGAACTTTGAGTAGTGGGTGTTTTTTTTTAAAAAAAACAACTTTTTGGCAAAATCTGAATTCACAATATCATCTGTAGATTACTTGCATCTGGGAAGCTCAGCTTCTAGATAATGAGAAAGATTGTTCCACTCTTCTCAAGAACGTTGCCCCTTCCCTGAAAAGGAAGTATTAAATGACCCTGGCTGTGAGTGGGGGCGAGGAGTTTAACTGGTAAGAAAGTTCCATAAGTGCATAGATTAATGGTTTCTGAGAGTCGTAAAGCCCTGGCAGGAACTCTAAAATGTTCATTTATCTCCCTGTGCCGTTTTGTGGGAAGCATTTAAAATAGCATTGGATTATTCCCCCTGCCTCACAGAGCACGATAGTGGCTTCCTAATGATTATTTCTGGCTCTTTCATCTTCTCCATTAAGTAAATAAAATCTGCATTTCGGCTGCGGCAACCATCTAGAGTGTCAGCCTAGGATAGCCGCTTGGTCAGTAATGCAGGGGGAAAAGATTGTGGCATTGTGGATAATTACAGCGTGAAGATGAGTCTGTGGGGCGGTTGTAAATGCAGACGAGCCTAATGTCTCAAAGGTGCTTTTTCAAGAGGCAACCGGACTTTCTTTGTTTTTGCTTGAAGAGGCTTCGCTTCTCATCCAAGAAGCTTCTTCAGTTCTGAAGAAGAAGGGAGGAACTGAAGAAGCTTCTTGAATGAGAAGCAAAACCTCTTCAAGCAAAAACAAAGAAAGTCCATTGCCTCTTGAAAAAGCACCTTTGAAATAACCATGAGCTGAAGAGAATCCTCCATAGAACAGAAGAGCCTAATATGATTTTATTTTGCTTTATCAGAACTGCCATTTCTGACACTGAAAAAGGAGTTGAGGCGGCTTTATAATTGGAATCCATTTCTGCTCATGATGCCGCATTTCAGAAGGAAATAAACCAATAGGAAATAGTAACGATGGCAGGGAATTTCAAATCAGCCCTAATCTGTTCCCTTTCAGGGTGATTTTGATGTTGAGAAAAATCTCCATATATTAAAGAGATGATGCAAGCTAAAGCCAGCTTTTGTGCAATGATTTTTTATTAATCCTCGGGAGGGGGGAAAAAAACCTCTGTAATATTGCTGAATTCAAAACATGTTTAATCCTCTTGCATCCTATCCTGATAGCCAAGAAAGCAGAGGGAAAATAAAAACTGAATAAAATCCTTCCCACCTCCCCAAAGATGATCAAATTACTTCTGGAGGCATTTCCCCTCACTCTAAAAAAATTCTCCACTGTTACAGGGAATCCTGTACTAGCCAGGACTAGCAAGAAGGTTGTTAAAAGAGTTGTAAAATAAATGAAGTTGTAAAGTAAATCACACCATTGTTAAGCAAATTTGGCTTTCCCGCATTGACTTTGCTTGTCGGAAGCCGGCTGAGTCCTGCAGCCATCATAAATACATGCCAGTTGGTGTCCAAATTTTGATCATGTGACTGTGGGGATGCTGGGATAGTTGTAAGTGTTAGGACTAGTCATAAGTCACTTTTACCATTGTAATTTAGAATGGTCACTAAATGAATGATTGTGAGTGGTGTGGTGGTGGGCTAGAGGTGGAGCCCTTGCCTCACAATCAGGAGGCTGTGAATTCGATCCTATGCAGAGGCAGATATTTCTCTCTCTGGGTACACTGAGAATATAATTGTTGGGGAAAAAACCTCCGCATTGGCAACAGGGAAAGCATCTGGCCAGTAATACTCAGCTCCGTTCAGTTGCCCAGACTCCACCCCTTCAAGAGATGATGAGGTCATTAAAAGAGGATGATGACTAAATGAATGAATATAAGTTGAGGACTACCCATATTGCAAACCAATCAATCAGTCAATCCAGTCATCAGGCCTTTCTGTAGGAACTCAAGGTGGTATATATAATTATCCTCACCTCTGTTTTTTTTTTAAATTTTTCTCACAATATCTCTAGGATGGTGACAGATTGCCCTAGTTTGGATTTGGAAAAATAATCATTTTTTTTGTGCCACAACCATTTTGTCATCTACAGGCAACTTACCCAGAATGCCCTTGGGTCAAAGCTGTGTTCTTTTTCTTCTGATACTGCTCCTCAAGATTTAAAAATCAATTACATGCATTTAAATGGGGTGGTATCATATTCCAGAGTGGTCCTGTAAGGTGCTCTCAGATATAATACTCTTCCTAATGCCAACAGGTTATATAACCCCCAGGTGGCAACCTTTGGAAACAGGTCTGTCAGATAGAATTAATCTTTCCTCTCTCATAATTTGTTCTGGTTCTGTGAAAATTCTTGTGTTTGCACAAGCATGCTGTTCTTCGAGCTGGGAATAAGTTGATTGTCCCCAACTGAGAAACTCTTTATTTCTTTCAGTGATTTAATAAATCACAATTACACCTTTTAGCTTTTAGAAATGAAGGCAAATATATGTGTCCCAGGACAATGTTGCAGGATCCAATCTGTGTCGGTCACTGGGACCAGAGGTTTAGTCTTCCAAGCTTTTGCACTCCTACTGGAGCCTATCCTGAGGGAAGTTTTCTCTTCCAGCTTTGGGCTATTCTATGCATCGTATTTATATGGTGTCTGGGTGTGGCTCCTCATTGGTTGATTGGGATGTTGATGGCCAACTATTAAGTTGTTGGCTTGTGCTGCCAAGTCCTTGGCTCTTAAATACTTGGTAAGCTGGGGGTAAATCAACAGTCCTGTTAACTGACAAGGGGCCCATTTCCCAAGCGTCAATCATTTCTCTGACTATCTTTGTACCTTCTCAGCCAACAATCTTAGTAGGTGCAAAATTGAACGTATGTGCTTGCCTTTGTTGCAATGTAAGGCTACCACCAATGAGTTCGGGTCTCCTCGTCTGACCACCTGCTTGTGTTCTTGCAATCTGGTGGTTAGTTTCCTCCCGGTTTGTCCTACATAGACACGGGCAATCCATGCAGGGGATCCAGTAGATTACTTTAGACTAGAGGAGCCTCCCACCTCCAAGCGATCTTTGCATTTGTCCTCCTATAGTAGCCTTAGGGTGATTGATGGTCCTTTGCAGATCTTGGAAGCTGTGTTCTACTGCTTCTGAAATGTTTTTGATGTGCAGCAGAGTGGGCCATAGAGTTGGTCTTATACCTTAATTTTCTTCCTTTCTCTTCCTTGTTTGTTGTGCAGGCATCTTGTAATAAATGCTTGTAGGTACCCATTCTGCATGAATTGTTCACGTAGGTAAGTTCTCTCCAGTTGTTTAGCGTGCTGCATGCTACAGTGAGTTCTCATCCTGCCACATGGTGTTCTGAAACAATTTTATCACGCTTTCCCTTCAGGCAAATGCTGTCCTGCAATAAAAGAGAATATCTGTAGCTCAGAGTCGAACTGTGGAGTCCTTGGTGCTCTCTGAGCTTGATTGTTTGTTGCAGACGTAACATCATCAGTGCTAGAAAGTGTGAGGTTTGCCCTCTGTTTATATGCAATAACTTTTCCTGCCAACACCAAGAGTTGATGTCAACTAGTTGGATAATGAAACAACTGCAAGCAAACAACCAAGCTCAGAAAGCACCAATGTCTTCATTTTGTCGTATGTATGTATGTATGTATGTATGTATGTATGTATGTATGTATGTATGTATATATTACTCCATAAGCATCCATGGGTAGACACAGTTTTAAACCCGAGTCTCCACACTCTAACACTCTCATCACTACATCATACAAGCTACACAGCATTTTCTGCAAAACTTAATCCTAAAGAAAACAAGAACTGCTTAGGACATGGGTTCGTGGACTGGTATACCAGAAACCGGGCCACGCAAACTAGCAAAGCCCCATCTGTGGCAAGCAGGCAGCTATTGTGATTCGCCGGCAGCTGGTGCAGACGGCAGCGGAATCAGACAGTGGGGAAGAAAAGGGACCAGTCAGGGAGTATGGAGAGGACTCGGATGAGGGTCCTGTGTCCGATGTAGAGATGAGGCCAGGACCATCTGGGAGTAGGGTGCTGCCTCCGGAGCCTCTGGAGTCTGGCAGCAGCGAGGCAGAGGATCCAGGGGAGCCTGTTCTCAGTGCGCGTGTGTACAGAGTTGCTAGAAGGCGAGAGCAGCTGAAGCAGAAGGGGCAACTCCGGAGTAAGGCTGGGAGGTGATTGCCCCTCCCATAAGGGATAAAAGTCAGGCCCAGATGACGAAACCTTTGCAGGAAGCAAAGTAGTTCAGTTCCGAGTCAACCTTGAAGCTCTTGGTACTTTAGTTGAGTTTTTTTGTACTTCGGTTGGTTTCTTTTCTAGTTAATTTGATACTTCTATTTTTGGCAGCACTTCACAGAACTGAAAGGTGTGTGCTTTTCTTGAGTTTAATTCCGGCTGGGAATGAAAACAATTCCCAGCGTTGCAATAAAATAGTTTTGTGTTTAAAATAAGTTTGTGACTAATTATGGTTTACGAAGCCTGGGTCAGAACAGCATGCAAAACCATGTCCCATCCAGTCCGCGGAAAAACCTCTTTCCATGGAACTAGTCCCTGGTGCCCAAAAAGTTGTGGGCCATGATTTAGGATATATTGATCTGGAAGATAATCTAGTAATCAGAATTTGGAAACATTGTTTTGGAAAAGAAAATACAGTAGTTTATAGATGCAAATGTAAATCTAAACATCCACTCCTTAAATTCCCATCCCTGGCCTGAATGCAGAGTTTAACTAGACATATTATTGGTTACATTTTTTTCTTGGGCTGTTTTGCCCACACTTGATATGTCCTATGAAAACATCTGTTTTAGTGAAGTATTGCTACTGCTATATTTCCTTATTGGATTTGGATTTGTATAATGTATCTTTGAGCCCCTGAGCAGTGTAATAATAAAAGAAATGATCATTGTAATCCACCATCTCAAGTTCACTCTGAATCCTACCAATTAAAATAATCTTAGAAAAGAAAATATACTGTTGATGCTCTTGGGTGTTTACTGGAAAAAGCTTTTCCCACAGTTGAAATTATGAATTGCAGATTGTCCTCAATTTAAGATTATTCATTTAGTAATGGTTCAAAGCTACAATCACCTTTGCAAGGTTATAACCATCACACCATCCCATGAACACGTGATTGCAGCTAGACACTTGGCAACCATCTCACAAGTGTCCACAATTTGTGACCTTCACAGCTAGCTTCCAATAAACAAAGTCAATTGGGGAAGCCAGATTCATTTAACGGCCATGTAATTCATTTGACCACATGATTCACTTAACAACCATTGGTAAAAATGATCATTACATCAGGTCTGAACAGATGATGATTCACTAATAGCCACATCACTTACTAATGGTAATTCTGGTTCCGCTTGTGGTCACAGATCAAGGACTACCTGTAGAGCCGTATTAGAATGCAGTGTTGCAGGCTAATTCTGCTGACTGCCAGCAGTTCGGTTCTCACCTCAGCATCTCGTCCTTCCGAGGTCGGTAAAATGAGGACCCAAATTGTTGGGGGCAATATGTTGACTCTGTAAACCGCTTAGAGAGGGCTGTAAAGCACTGTGAAGCGGTATATAAGTCTAAGTAAGAGGCAAAGGTCTTCCAACTTGGCAAGTTTTAAGACTTGTGGACTTCAACTCCCAGAATTCCTGAGCTAACATGACTGGAGGAGGAATTCTGGGAGTTGAAATCCACAAGTCTTAAAGCTGTCAAGTTTGAAGACACCTGGACCAAGGGCTATTGCTACTGCTATTTCCAGTCAGTACAACATTGTAGTCCCAAATATGTTTTAAGGATGAGTGGAAGTGTTTAGGGACATTTTTACTAAGAATATATACAAATATTTATACAGCCGTGTAAAGTGCTCTAATATTAGCAACTGATCCCTTCAGAACAGACATAGACCTAGTTATCTTTCATGGGAATCCTCCCTTTTGCTCTTTTGTCTTTGAAATTTTAAATCTACACTGAAAACACCATAACATAGTCAAAGGGCAACTGCAGAACTGACATCCATTAGGTGATTAAAAACAGTCTTAACCCTTTCCTTTAGTAACTTTGGGTTTCTTGACAATTTTGTTCTCTCAATTATTTTCATGTTGCATTTTATACTCTAATTAAAGTTTAATAAAATTACATTATGAAATACAATTGGTGTGGGACATCTACTGCCAGATACCACACTATTTACCCAATCTTGAATCATGTTCCTTTAAACAAGCACTACGTGAACCAGATTAAATATAATGAGCAAGCATAGAAAATGTATTATTAAAATAAAATGAAGTAGGAGAGAGCGGAGGATGGATAAAGGAGTAAACATCAGGTCTTTCCCTTGGAAGATTAAGCAATTAAAAGGAGGAGGAGGAAAGCAATGTTTTTCAAAATGCTTTCTAATATACACAGATTCTAATTTTAAACATGCCTGCCTCTCCCATCGTAAGTAATAATTTTTCCCCATAAGAATGATTTAAGATTGCATTTGGCTCCAACCTAAGACCTCTCTATAACCCAAAGAATAAGCATTACAATTTCTATGAGAACAGCGGGATTTCTGCAGGAAAAAAATTCCTCTGACAAAATTGGTATCATTTCCTGGCCTTTTTGTGCCAAGTTCAGATGGGTAAAGTTTCTTACGGAGATTAGTAAAAATAAGATAGGAAGTTACAATAGTAAAAAAATTAACCAGTACTTAATTGGGCATGTATGAAAGCAGAAAGCAAATCTTAAGAAATAACTTCCTAATATTTGTGACGTCCAGCTTGATGCACGAGTGATTATTTTTGTTGCCAATTTTTATTCAAAAGGAACAGCTGATATGGAGCCTCTCTCCTTTCATCATGTTTGTGTTAATGCTGTCATTGTGAATTAGCTTTGTAAACATTTAAATGTTCCAGCCCGAAAATTTAAATGTTCAGGCTGCCACAGGCGCCCCTAACATGAATGACATTGAGCTGCTATTTCTATAGCTAAAGGGTGTTGAAAAACCATGCCAGAAGAACTGTTCTAAGATGCAGCGAAAAGAGCATTGTTGGGTTTGCCTTAATATCCCTCTTAATATCTCTGCTTCCCAAACTGCACTGGTTGCCAGTTTTGTTTCTGGGGGCAATTTAGGGTACTGGTCCCTACAAATAAAGCCCTACATTGCCTATGGCCTGGTTGCAAAATCCAATCTGAGTTGGTTACCGGGACCAAAGGTTTATTCTTCCAAGCTATTAGGCTTGTGCTGGAGCCCATCATCAGGGAACTTCTCTTGCTCCAGAGTACATGCCACTGGACTGTTCTATGCGTTATATTTATATAGTTCCTGGTTGTGTGTAACTTTTAGTTGTTAATTAGGGTGTTGATGGCTGGCTATTAATTCACTGGTTGTTGTTTCCTTGAGCCATCGTGCCCTCAGCTCCTAAGTACCTGGAATCAGCAGTTTCCCAGGCTTCAATCATTTCTCTGGCTGTTTTTGTCACTGCTTGGCCAACAATTGTAGTAGCGGTGATTGATAACAAGGACCTTGTTGTCTGTCTCCCATAGTATCTGCTTGGCCACCTGATCTGATCAGCTTATTTAACAATAATAAAGGTAATAGTTGCTTTTAGAATTTTTTTTATTCATATATATATATATATATATATATATATATATATATATATATATATATATATACACACACACACACACACACACACACACACACACACACACACACACACACACACACACATATATATATATACAGAATCTTAGTCACAGCACCAAAGCAGAATGTAAAGGCACAATCTTCCTAGATATCTCTTTCCCTCTCAATTTGCAAAATTCATTCATCAAGCAATTCCTGAGTCAAAGAGTAGAAAATAGATGTGTTTTTTCACAGTTGTAAAAGCCAGCCAGATGTTTAGGATTTTTTCCATGTGGAGGAGGACCGGGAGCTGTGAAATTTTTCTGCATCCCTCTCCAAGTGGCTGTTGTTGTGGGGGGAAAAACAGGAAATCTGCTTCCTTTCTGTTTGCAATCACTGTTTCCCAAGAAGGAAGCAGCAGGAAACGGACTTAGGCTTAGCTTGTCTGTGGTCCTTTAAAAACAATCATAGGTAGCTATAAGGTAACTGCTTTTATCAGCAGCATCAATGATACACCAAGGGAGAAGGCTTTTAGATGGGGGACCACATCTGGGCTGGAAAAAAAATCCAGCCAATTCTAGTTGGCAACAACAAGGTCCAGAAAATGCTAAGGCTTGGCTGCCAGATGTCATTCAGAGGGTTGCAATGACATCTGGTAGCTATACCTCCGGAGCAGGGGAGGATGATAAGTGGAGCAAGGCTCAGACAAGCAAATTTGGAGCTGATGGAAGTTCTTGCTTTATTTCAGTGATGGAGCCACACAAACTGTTTTTTTCCCATTACTAAAGTTTATTGAATATGCCTCAATGGTCACAACACCCTAAGCCATAAAGCAGGGATGGGCAATTTCCTATTGCGCGGTCTCTATCTCTCTATGTCTCTGTCTCTGTCTCTCTCTCTCTCTCTGCACGCAGGTTCATACACACATACAGGTAATCCTCAGGTGTAACTCACATAACAGCCATCTTGCTTAACAGTGGAATTTCTAGTTCCAATTGTGTCATAAATCAAAAACTACCCTTTTCATACATTAACGTAAAGATTTCCCCTGTCCAATCATATCTGACTCTAGGGGATGGTGCTCATCTCCATTTCTTAGCTGAGAGAGCCAGCATTGTCCAAAGATACTTCCATGGCCTAGAGGTTGGCTATACACCAAAGTGCATGTTATGCTGTTAACCTTCCTGCTGAAGTGGTACCTATTTATCTACTCGCATTCTCATGCAAAACCATTAAAGTGGCAGGAGCTGAGGCAAGAACAAGACCTTGGCCGTCACTCAGGGTTTGAGTGTCGAATTGCCAGCCAGCATTGTCCAAAGATACTTCTGTGTTCAGGTGGCCAGCATGACCATACACTGAGTCACATAGAACACCGAAGTGGTACCTATTTATCTACTTACATTTGCATGCAAAAATTGCTAGGTTGGCAGGAGCTGGGGCAAGAACAGGACTTCACATGTCACACAGTGATTGAGTCTCAAACTACCAACCGTCTGGTCAACAAGCCCAGGGTGTTAACCAATAGGTCTTCATTCCCCGTACACATACACTACAAACATGTACACATACAATTGCTATTCAACATTTGTTGCTCTTTATAGTTACATGATTATCTTGAAGAGCTTCTAGTGCTCTGCAACCACTTATATGGGCATGGACAAGACAAATAGCCCATCCTTTTATCCCTGAGCATGTGCAAAGAAAGAGATCCAAATAGAAACCCCACTAAGGGCAAGATTTCCAACCCATTAAGTTTTTCCTTTCCTGTTGTCTTCATTCAATCTACGAGGGTTGAGAATAAGAAGGCAAGTGAAGAGTAGAATGGGTAGGTCTGGTTTTGATGCTCAGGAGAACATGCAACGGGATTAAATCTTTGACAATGGCCTTGCGAGCATAGTCTGCACTTGACTACTAATATGCAACTGCAAATTCTGTTGGACTTCTGTATTTTATGAAGTGAAATGCAATTGTTGGAGTATTTCATTATTTTATCTTCTTTGATTCAGTCACATGTGGCTTTCTTTTGTAACTGCAAATCTTTGCTGTTAATATTGCTAATTCCTTTCATCAGAAACATTTTCAGGTTGAATTCTAATTCATGTACAAACTTGAGATGTTAGTTCCTTATTATGTGCTCATATTCCATTTCGGCTCATGAAGAAAATCTTCAAACGCAATGAAGTAACTTTAGTAGGATCCTGCTGGATTTAATGCATTTACTAATGCCTACAAAAACAGTATCTTAGTCCTTTTCTTCCACCTATGTCCAATGTATGGCATTTGGAGAATTAGAAGCTTTGATGGAATAATTAAAAGGAGGGATAGAGAACCTTTTGGAGCAGGGAGAACACAGAAATCTCCCAAAGAAATTACTTTTATTTTTAGAAAAATAGTTACCAGCTGAAGAAATCTGTAAAAAGCAGTAATAGGGCAAGTGAAATACCTAGCTTTGTTCCTAAGGACGTGCAAATATATTGAAAGTACATATTTACACATGTTTTATGAGACCCATTGCTAGGACCTAGGTTGCTACTTAATTTTTAAAACCAGACTTTAAAACAAAGAAGCCAATGAGCAGAGGTTGTTTAGTACTAAAGCAACTGTTTATTAGTTTTCACCAATTCATTTCATAAACCTAATTGGGAATGCCTGTTTTAAACACAGGGTCTCATTCAAGTAGTACTACAGCTAATCCTTGACTTACAACACTTCATTTAGTGATTGTTCGAAGGTGCTGTTGTAATTTTGATTGGTCACTAAATAAATAGATAGTAACTCAAATACTATCTGTGTATCTGTTGTATCAACTGATCCCAAGTTTAATGTTCCCACTAATGGCAATTCCATACATGTCCTTTGCAATTTGACACAGGAATGCATAATATCCCTGCTCTTTGCTCCTGTTGAAGAAGTAAAATATGTTGACTCAGATCTGCTTTTCCTTGCTGCCTATTTATTTTCAAATCTAACTATGGACATGATAGCAGTGCTCCAATATTTGAGGGGCTACGACAAAGATGAAGGGGTCAACCTATTTTCCAAAGCACCTGAAGGCAGCGCAAGAAGCAATGGATGGAAACTAATCAAGGAGAGAACCAGACAAAAACTAAGGAGAAATTCCCTAACAGTGAGAACCATTCATCAGTGAAACAGCTTGCCTTCAGAGGTTGTGGGTGCTCCATCACTGGAGGCTTTTAAGAAGAGATTGCATAGCCATTTGTCTGGAATGCCATAGGGTCTCCTGCTTGTGCAGGGGGTTGGACTAGAAGACCTCCAAGGTCCCTTCCAACTCTGTTATTCTGTTAACTCTGTTCTGTTCTGTATTTTCATCCAAGCATCCTCCAAACATTTCAGACTACAACATCCATCTTTCCCAATGGATAGGGTCATGGCTATTTTGATAATAAATAAAGGTGGGGGGGGGAAATCATCTGGTGCACCTAAAGTGCACTACAATGCAGAAAGCTATTTGGATTATCACAGCCAGATTAAACTAAATCAAAGCAATTCTTCTGTTTGTGTTGACAGGTTTGAATTAGATACTTTCTGAGACAACCCTGAATATCCAGGGAGATTTTTTTTAAAAAAAAAAAAACTTGCTATGTTACTTGTGAACTGAGAGCTTCAGTGACATGAGAAGTTCTTTTAAAGGCCTGTCGGTTTCTGCTGTTCCATATATGGACTTTAGGTCAGTAGTGTCCTTAAGTAAGAACATTCAAGATGGCGGCAGCCCCTATCCCTCTTTCATACGCATCTTGGCCACTTAAAATGCTTCCAGAAGCTTCCAAATAAGACTTAACAACAATGTTGCCCCTGATTGTACTTGACTGGTCAACCCCAAACCCCAAAATGTCTGACATGTATCCCACTTATCTCTCCTTTGATGGGGCACCCCAAAGGACATCTTCAATCAGAAACTGCCCCATAACTTCCTGCCTGCCTCCTGCTTTCTCTCAGAGGCTAATTATTTTTTCCCATTTGAAACATCTTAATTTTTTTAAAAAAAATCCTTGCATTGGAGAAATTACCAAAGCACAAAAGGGAAGCTTGTATGAGTCAGAAAGTTTCCTGAAGGGGGTTGGGGTTGAAATGTTTGTCAGTGGCTAGTGATTAGTGGTGCCATCTTGATAGAGACATTTGACAAAAGTGTGTTAATGCAGACTCATAAAAACTGGCAGGGGAGACACAGAGGATTTATTTTACATATCTAATCACCATCACATCTTGGAGCAATGAATTCATTGGTAATTACATGCTGTAAGAAGAAGGATTTTTTCTGTGATCTGAACTAAACTCATTTTCGTTCGTTCGTTCTCCAGAGAAAATGCTGAAATACATAAGTATCTTGCTTGGTTGGCTCTGACAGTAAGTCAGAATACAAAAAATAGAATACAGAATAATAGAGTTGGAAGGGTCTCTAATCCAACCCTCCTGGTCAAGCAGAAGACCCTGTACCATTTCAGACAAGTGGCTATCCAGTCTCTTTGTAAAAAGCCTCCAATGTTGGAGCACCCACAACTTCTGAAGGCAAGCCATTCTACTAGGTTAATTCTCAAATGACCTAAGTGCTAGAGCCCACTGTAACTACATAGCCAAAAAGGTGTTAAGAGTTGTTCACCTAATCTTATGTAGCTTTTTCTCTGGTAATATTACACTACTAACTAGAGCATACAAAACATTTGCTAGACCAATACTCAAATACAGCTCATCAGTCTGGAACCCACATTACATATCTGATATTAACACATTTGAGAAAGTCCAGAAATATTTCACAAGAAGAGTTCTCCACTCCTCTACTCGTTGCAGAATACCTTATGCTACCAGACTCGAAATTCTAGACTTAGAAAACCTAGAACTACGCCGCCTTCGGTCCAATCTAAGTATAGTATGGTATGGTATGGTATGGTATGGTATGGCATGGCATGGCATGGCATGGCATGGCATGGCATGGCATGGTATAGCATAGCATAGCATAGTATAGCATAGCATAGCATAGCATAGCATAGCATAGCATAGCATAGCATAGCATAGTATAGTATAGTATAGTATAGTATAGTATAGTATAGTATATAAAATCATACATTGCAATGTCCTACCTGTCAATGAATACTTCAGCTTCAACCATAACAATACAAGAGCACACAATAGATACAAACTCAAGGTTAATCGCACCAAACTTGATTGCAGGAAATACGACTTCAGCAACAGAGGGGTCAATGTCTGGAATACTCTACCTGACTCTGTGGTTTCTTCCCCAAACCCCAAAAACTTTAACCTTAGACTGTCTACTGTTGACCTCACCCCTTTCCTAAGAGGCCTGTAGGGGGTGTGCATAAGTGCACCAATCGTGCCTACGGTCCCTGCCCTATTGTTTCTTTTTATTTTTCTTATACGTATCCATCTCATGTATTCATAACTATGTTTATACTTATACCTGTTATCTTGTAAGCTATTGACAAATATAGATAGATAGATAGATAGATAGATAGATAGATAGATAGATAGATAGATAGATAGATAGATAGATAGATAGATAGATAGATAGATAGATAGATAGATAGATAGATAGATAGATAGATAGATAGATAGATAAATAAAATAATTGTTTTCACTGTCAGGAAATTTCTTGTTCTCACTGTCAGGAAATTTTAGTTCTAGGTAGCTTCCCTTCTTGACGAGTTTCCATCTGTTGCTTCTCGTCCTGCCTTCAGGTACTTTGGAAAATAGGTTGACCCCTTCTTCTTTGTGGCAGCTGCTCAAATATCGGATTGCTATTATTTGAGGGAAATTATTATTTGAAAGAAAAATCATAATTTTCTGTATTCTCAGGGCATTCATTGACTCTCTTTTCATTGTTTTTTTCCCCTTCAACTCTAAGAGTTGTAGCATTAATTTCAATGACACCGTTAATATATCTAATTGTTGCTATATAGATCTTTTTTAAATGGTATCTAGAGTTACAGGGGCAGCTGTAATGGCAGGCCTGACCGAGGGATTTAAAATCCGGTGCCTTTCTTGTATGTGCATTGTGTGCAATGCACATTTAAAAGGGGTGGGGCTCTAAGCCAACAGCCATGCCTACCATTATTTGCTCTTGCAGGCCCCCCTGTCTCTTCCTGTGTTCCCTCCCTTCAGTTTCATTCCAAATCATATAATTCCTTTTTATTTTTAAATCCTTTTTCTCTGCCGGATTGTCCTTGTTTAGCCTTGTTCAACTTCTCTAAAAAGCAGTTTGGAAGCAAGGTCATTTGTTGACTTGTTGACGTATAAATTGATTAAATAAATAATTATTTTTTATTTTAAAAAAAAAACTTACTTCCAACGGTGCTGAACATCTTCCTAATTTTCGAAGAAATCTTCAGCAAATACTTGATATTGGAAGGGAGACCTCTTCTGCTTTTTACAGTAGCAAGAGGCCGCCGATCAATTTAATTTATTAAAACCTTGGGTTATTGTGTTTACCTTTCTATCTATCTCCATCCATTCATTGTGGTAGTCCCTCTGTCTAGGTTTAGTCTTCCCAAAGAACTCTGTCATTAGGTAGATTGGAGTGATCAATGAATAAATCAATGTAATGTACAGAACATTGATATAATAAATAATCTGAAAAAAGCAAAATATAAAATGTAGCAGGAGGTGTCATAACCCTTCTGATGCATTATCTGGGACCAGCAAAAGGAAGTCAGGGTATAAAGGCTAAAATATGCAAACTATCATTCATCTGACTTAATCAGGAACTGATAAATGGAAACAGTTAAAGATTGGTAGTTTGAGAAGACAAGAGCTAGCAGAAATGTCTACTGACATGACATTTCCTCATTTGCCAGTCCCTATATCCTGTTTCTATTGTCTCTGTTCTAATCACTGACTCACCTCCAAAATAATGAGTGACCAAGCCTAACTGACTTGATACACCATAACTTGCAGATGTTTGTAGTAACCGATGTTAAAATAACAGAGGAAAAACTGTTTGAATGATGATACAAAGGAGGATGACTTAAACCTGACTTATTCATGGTCTAAGAGTGAGATTAAGGCAGCATCTTGGAGAGATGGAGAGAAGGGAAGAGCTGTGACCACATTTTGTTTATTTATTTATTTGATTTGATTTGATTTGTCAGTCGCTTACAAGATAATAGGTATAAGTGTAAACATGAGTAAGAATACAGGAAATAGGTACAAATAAATGGGGACAATAGGACAGGGACGGTAGCCATGATTGTGCGCTTATGCATGCCTCTTACAGACCTCCCAGGAATGGGGTGAGGTCAATAGTGGATAGTTTAAGGTTAAAGGAGTAGGGGTTAGAGCAGGGTCCCCAATCACCGGTCCGCGGACCGATACCGGTCCGTGGAACAAGTCCTACCGGGCCGCTGGCTTGCTGGGCGCCGCCATCTTGTTTTGATGAAAAAGTGCTTCCGGTGAGCTTTTCCGGGTAGAAAGCTCACCGGAAGCACTTTTTCATCAAAACAAGATGGCGGCGCCCAGCTGATGTCGGTACCGGGCCGCGACATAAAAAAGGTTGGGGATACCGGGCCGCGGCATAAAAAAGGTTGGGGATCACTGGGTTAGAGGATGTAACAACAGAGTCAGGTAGTGCATTTCAGGCATTCACCACTCTGTTGCTGAAGTCATACTTTCTGCAATCAAGGTTTATACATCATGGTTAGATATATGTAAGGAAAGCCAGAAGTGTCCAAATAATGAAATGGCTGCCGGGGGGGGGGTCTTAGACATGGGGGGACTCGCCTTTCCCTTTCTTTTCTTCTTGCCCTATATCTTGCAGAAGCCCAACAGGAGACAGGAAATGGTAGAAGGAGGAAGAGAAGGAAGGAAGGAAGGAAGGAAGGAAGGAAGGAAGGAAGGAAGGAAGGAAGGAAGGAAGGAAGGAAGGAAGGAGAGAGAGAGAGAGAGAAAGAAAGAAAGAAAGAAAGAAAGAAAGAAAGAAAGAAAGAAAGAAAGAAAGAAAGAAAGAAAGAAAGAAAGAAAGAAAGAAAGAAGGAGCAGTTCTATCACCATGGATTCTACATCACTTCCTTCTTCACTACCATTCAACAAGTAAACCAATACTACAGCAGCAATACCACCATTGCTACCATCGGTTCCCCTTCTTCTGTGGGATCACTAGGAAGTGGGACAAAGAGAGGCCAATTGTTATATTGGAAGTGAGACCCTCAAAGACTCTGATGGCTTTCCTTGTTTGCTGCTGGTCAGTCTCTCCTCTTGAGTCATTCACGGAGCAAGCTACTGCTATAGTAGTGAGGAAGTCGTTTCCATATAACCCCTTCTACTGTATTCCTAACACTTGCAATTGGCAGCCAAGGACGCTCCATGTCTGAGCTCTTTCTCCATAGGGTGGCCCCATCAGACAGCCTTTCCTTGGGTTCCAGAGAGTTCTACTTACACTCCTTGAAAAGATCTTCACAAGACATAACCAAGACCTCATAAATGGGAATTCTTAGGGTTATCAGTGCATGAATGATAAAAAAAATATGACAGGATGTGAAGCTTGACATGTAAATTGGAACTCAGTGTGGACCAATGTTGCCTTGAAGGAGGTTGTGTTTAGATTATCCATCCAGACAATATTTACATGTTCGTGTCTGTCAGGATCAAGTGAGGTATTAATACCACTCTATAAGGCCCTAGTAAGACCACACCTAGAATACTGCATCTAGTTATGGTCATCACACTATAAAAAAAGATAATGAGACTCTGGAAAAAGTACAGAGAAGATCAACCAGGATGATTAGGGAACTGGAGACTAAAACATATGAAGAATGGTTATAGGAACTGGGCATGGCTAGTCTAGTGAAGAGAAGGACCAGGGGAGACATGATAGCGGTCTTCCAATACCTGAGGGGCTGCCACAGAGAGGAAGGGGTCAAGCTATTTTCTAAAGCGCCTGTAGGCCAGACAAGGAACAATGGATGGAAACTGAACAAGGAGAGATTCAATCTGGAAATAAGGAGGAACTTTCTGACAGTGAGAACAATCAACCAATGGAACAGAAGTTGCCTTTGGAAGTTGTGGGAGCGCCATCACTTGAGCCTTTTGAGAAGAGATTGGACTGCCATTTGTCAGAAATGGTGTAAGGCTTGGGCGGGAGGTTGGACTAGATGACCTACAAGGTCCCTTCCAACTCTGATTATCTGTTAGGAAGGATCTTGGTGTCTTTTGCTGAATGGAAATCATCTTAACAAAGAGTGAGCAGAAATATTTGCATGAATTGAGGTCCAGAGAAGAGAAACAATGAGGCCTTACCACCTTCTCCAGATGAAGCAGTTTGGCACTGTGTTGAACATATGTTACATGCAAACACTTTGCCCTCAATAGCTGATAACAAGAAGCATTAGGTGCCATCCTTGTTTGGCCCTTGACATAACCTTACCAATGAGATGTGAACTTGATGGCTCTGAATCCAGTGTCTTCCCAGTGAAATTTGGGCTCCTTAACTCTTTCCACCTTCATTTACTCAGACGTAAGAAGCCACGTGATAACATATGCAAGTAATCCATGTTGGCAGAAACTGACTACTTTGCTTAAAGAAAAGAATATAAGTACTTTTGTTTCCGCATGGAAACCACTTCTGAACTTTGTACCTGATGTGGACAAGAATGAAACTTTGATTTTGGATTTTACAGATTAGATTGATAGATTTTTATAGAAATGACAGGTTCATACCGTACTATTATGGTAAAACAAAAGTTGTGATTTGTTGTTTAATACCTTATTCTACTTTGACAGAAAGAGTCGGAAGTCAGTGTTCCTTTTTCTTTCCCTATCCTTCCTCACTTTGTCCCCTTTTCCCTTCCCCCTCACTGATCTCTTATTTGCTTTTGTATTTTGTATTTTATAATACCTTAATAAAAAAAATTAATCAGAGCAAGTAATCCATGTTCCAGAATGTTCCCATCCAGCATATAGAATATGCAACAGGGATGCTAAATACACAGTTTCTTTCATTCATAGCAGTGTCTTTCATGCATCCATAATGAGTCTGCAGAAGACAGTACCTATGAATAATGTGGACATTTATTTATTTACCTCAACTTTATTATTTTTTACAAACAACTCAAGGCGGTGAATATATCCAGCACACTTTCCCCCACCCTTTTCCCCCATGACAACAACCCTGTGAGATGAGTTGGGCTGAGAAAGAGTGATTGGCCCAAGGTCACCCAACTGGCTTTCATGGCTAAGGCAGGACTTGAAGTTACAGCCTTTTGCTTTCTACCCAAGTGCCTTAACCACTAGACCAAACTGGAGATGCAGATAAAAGGGTCAAGATCATAGATTAAAGGGTAGAGCATTGAAGGCGCAGTGATTAGAATGCAGTCTTGCAGGTTAATTCTGGCCACAGCCTGGAGTTCGATCCGGATGGGGCTCCAAGTTGACTCAGCCTTCCATCCTTTTGAGGTCAGCAAAATGAGGACCATGACTGTTGGGGGCAATGTGCTGACATTTGTAAACCACTTAGAGAGGGCTGTACAGCACTGTGAAGCGGTATATACCTATAAGTGCCATTGCTATTGCTTTTCCTTGTTGAATGGGGAGATATATCTGAGGGGACATGTTGATGAGAAGGTTCATATGGTTGGGAAAGTACATTCAAAGACCCTTAGGGAGAGAAATAGAAGAAAAGTGATCGAGGCAGCCGAAAACAGGAAGTATCTTATCAGATGTGATGTGAAGGTAGCAAATCTTCTCCAATTTTTTATTTGAATAGAACATGTTGTTTCAATTGAAATAGCTTTAGGTACATATGAAGAAGCCCTTACATTTATTGGATCAGGGTGCAGCTTAATAAAAGAGTGAGGTGGGGGGAGGGGGAGGGGAGGGGAGTTTCTTGTGAAAATAATGAGACTGAGGAACTGAAAATAACTCCAGGCAGATATTGGTGCAATGGATCAATTTTCAAAAGTTGAAGGATTGCCAGAAGACAAGGTTTTGTGGTTTTTAAGAGACATCTGGAATGTTATAGATAATACCTTGCCAAAATACCTGTTTTTTTTCTACCCCTCCCCCTCCTACACTTTTTGTATTATATATGTTTGGACATGTTTGGACCTTCTGGGTGATCTCCTTCTGAAAGGGTGCCAGGTCCACTTTTGTGTAACCATGTGTGGCATCTTTCACTTCATGCTAAGACATTCGTAATTTTGCTGTGACTGCAGCTATCTAAAAGTCCTATCTATTGCATTCTCTTTGGTGGATAATTCTACTCTGGCTTTCCCTCTTGAAAGAAATAGGAGTTTAAATCCTGATCTGGGCCTCGGTAGCAATTTTGTGTTTGTCGAGAAGGTTTGAAGTAAACTGAATATGAGAAGATGCCAAGAGTCTTCCAGCTCACCTTTCTCAATGTTCCCATCATAGGACAACTATGTCAGGTATAAGCTGGGTGGCATTGATTTAGCACAGGCACTTGGCGACTTTAACTTACAATTTATATTGATTGTTTCCTAGTATGATTTGATTGCTTATTGTACCCTATGATTATTATTAAGTGTTGTACCTTATGATTCTTGACTCTTGACAAATGTATATTTTCTTTTATGTACACTGAGAGCATTTGCACCAAGACAGATTCCTTGTGTGTCCAATTCCACTTGGCCAATAAAGAATTCTATTCTATTTTAAGACTTGTGGACTTCAATTCCCAGAATTCTGGGAGTTGAAGTCCACAAGTCTTAAAGTTGCCAAGTTAGGAGACCTCTGATCTAGCAGATGACCCTCACTTTGTTAAGGACCTAAGTGTACTTATCTCTGATGAGTTGTGCTCCAAAGCTCACTGTAACAGCGTTGCTAAAAAAGCATTAAGAATTGTAAACTTAATTTTGCAAGGCTTTTTTTTTTCTGGAAGCATTGTGTTGCTAATTAGAGTTTATAAAACTTCTGCTAGACCAATTTTAGGGTATTGTTCAACTGTTGGGAATTCCCACCACATATCTGACATCAGTACAATAGAGCGGTCTTGCACTCTTCTGTGCACAATAGAATTCCTTATGCTACTAGGCTGGATAACTTAGAACTGCTTCGCTGGCGGTCAGACCTAAGTATTGCATACAAAAATTATACATAGTAATGTTTTTTTCTGTAGGTGAATTTTCTGTTTGAATCGCAATAATACACTGCTTTAAACTCACTGTAAATCATTCTAAACTTGACTCTAAAAGACATGATTTCTGTAATAGAGTTGTCAAGGTCTGGAATGCCCTACCTGATTCAGTTGTCTCACCTACAAATGTTCACTGTTTCAGTCACAAATTGACTTCCGTGAACCTTACTTACTTCATACTTAATTGGTCAGTAGAGGGGGCATGCATCAGTGCACTAACATGCCTCTCATCCCTGTCATTGTATTTTTATTCTCTTCTTCTTGTTCTCGTTTTTGTTTGACAATTTCCGATAACTAAAATAAATAAAAACTACTCCTTAAAAGACTAAAGCCTACAGTGGACTGATATTTTATAAGATGGTACTGGAATCCACTGTCAAAAGTCTGGTTTAATATTATTTGCCACAAACCATAAATGCACGGTTCACTTTTCTACTTCTAATCTCAGGTTTACTCAGGAGCAAAATATTACACCTGTTCGTTTTCAGCAAGGAAAGAGCAAGAGGTGTAAAAACTGGAATGTGTTGCAGTTATTCTACTGAAGCAATCTAGAGCTGATCTTAGCTAAGCAGTTAACTTCAAAAATCTAAGTACAACACTTCAATGGAATAATTAAAAGGAGGGATAGACAACCTTTTGGACCAGGGACAACATTTGCCATGTTGGAAACACATCATGATCTTCCTGCAGAATCTGTCATAGAAGGTACAGGTAGTCCTCAACTTACGACTATTTGTTTAGTGACCAAAGTTACAATGGCATTTTAAAAAATGACTGATGACCAGTTTTCACCCTTATGACCATCACAGCATCTCCATGATCACGGGATCAAAATTTGGGCACTTGGCAACTGGCACGTACTTACGACAGTTGCACTGTCCCGGGGTCACGTTGTTAAGTTTGGAGAATAAGGAGACCAGACATCTGACCAGTGACTTCAACTCTTTAATAATAACAGGAATCAGAATGGAACAGAGCAAAGCTATGGGCAGCAGTAACCCTTTTATAGGGTTGGCTGCTACCTTATTAACCAATGAACTTGCAACAGGTTTAAACTACTAACCAATAAGAAGTGTTCCCAAAGTGGCCAATCAGGGTCTAGTTCTGGCCCAATCCCAAGTTGTTGTACAAGGACCAATCCAGTCTGCAGGTTTTCAACCCCTGATTTGCATTTAGAATATCAACTTTTATTGATTCACAACACCCCTCCCCCTTGGGTTCCGTTTGAGGGGAGCTGTAATAAAATCCTCAAGATAGGCAGGCCGTTTGGTCTGCCTGGATGATTTCCGAGGCTCCACCGGGTTTTGTCTAATGTCCGGTTCCGGTGGAGCGTTTGGATGACCTTTATTAAATTCTATTTCGCTGCACGGCGATTCCGTGCTGCATTCGCTGTGGTTGTCTCTGCTACTCCGTGTTTCTTCGGGGTTTAGCAGTTCAGTTTCCCCCGTATTAATGTTCCCTGGAAAAGTCAACTCCCTTCCCGCTTCACGCTCCGGTGTTTCGCTGGGCTGTAGGGCCTCCGTTGGCCCGCTATTAATTGTATCAAAGTCACCCTCCTCGATGCTTCCTCCCCCTTGAGTTGGAGAAACCGGGGGGCCATGACCGCTGGGTGGTAATCTCGACCGGAGCTGGTCTATGTGGCGTTTCCACACCCTCCCATCGTCTGTAAGCAGGCGGTAAGATCTAGGCCCGGTGAGGTGGGTAACGGTTGCGGGTATCCATAGCGGGTCGCCGGAAAAGTTTTTGGCAAAGGTTAAATCGCCTACCTTAAATTCCCGGCATTTGCTGCTGGAACCGAAAGGCTTTTCTGGTGCGAAAGCGGGGTGGAGCCGGTCAAGGTGCGATCGGAGTTTCCGCCCCATAAGAAGTTCAGCGGGCGTTTTGTTGGTCACGCTGTGAGGCGTGATGTGTTGCAACAAGAGGATTCGATTGATTTTCTCGTCGATGTTGCCAAATTCCATTTTGTGAAGGGTCTTTTTTATGAATTGTACCATGCGTTCTGCACATCCGTTCGCTGCAGGGTGAGCGGGCGAGGTTAACGCATGGCGGATGCCCCGATCGGCAAGATATTGCTCAAAGGGCAATGCAGTGAACTGAGGGCCGTTGTCCGAGACCAACACGTCCGGAAACCCGTGTGTGGCAAATAGTCTGTTTAATTTATTAATAACTGAGTCTGTTGTAGTTGTGTGCATTCGATGAATCTCGAGCCAGTTAGAATAGGCGTCAACAGTAATCAGGAAAGTGTGCCCTTTGGTAGGCCCCGCAAAGTCAATATGAATACGGGACCACGGTCCCCTCGGCGTTCCCATTCGGTTGGGCTTGCTTTAGGTGGGGCGTTGCTGACGTCCTGGCAACGTTGGCAAGTAGCGACCCAGGCCTCGATTCTTTTGTCGATTCCCGGCCACCAAGCGTAGCTGCGTGCAGTGATTTCATCCGCACAATACCGGATGTCCCTCATGCAATACCGCCAAAACAGTCTGTTGCAATTTGTCAGGGATTACGACTCGATCGCCCCACAAGATACAGCCTTTTTGGGAAAACAGCTCGGTTTGGCGGGCTTTGAAAGGCGCCCATTCCGGTGCTATTTGGTCCGTCGGCCACCCCGTTCAACCCACGGAGTATGTGTCGCAGAAACTGGGTCGCGTTTCGTTTCAAAAGCAATGTCTCTAGCCGTCAAGGTTGGTGCCTGTAGAGCTTCGATCTGGAGCGTTGAGATGGTTGGGGCTGGATCCACAACAGAGTCTGGAAGCGGTGTTCTGCTCAATGCATCAGCGTGGAGAATCGATTTCCCCGGGCGGTGTTGCAAGGTGTAGTTGTAGGCCGCCAAGAATTCGGACCATCGGGTCATTCTGGGGACAATATATACGGGGTTGGTTTATTACCCGCAATGATCCCCAGTAGCGGTTTATGATCAGTGATTATTGTAAATGCACGGCCATAAACATATTCATGAAATCTTTTAACTGCAGCAACAATAGCTAAAGCTTCTTTGTCCAGCTGACTGTAATTTCGTTCAGCTTTAGCTAAGGTTCATGAAAAAAACGCGATGGGGGCTTCCGCTCCGTTTGGTAACACGTGGGCCAGAATTGCCCCAACCCCAAAAGGCAATGCGTCACACGTGATAGTGAGCGGCAGAGTCTCGTTGTACTGCATAAGTACTGAATCCGAAGTTAGCAATTTCTTTACTTGTTGGAAAGCATGTTGTTCCCGTTGCCCCCAAACCCACGTTGCTTTTTTGTCTAATAGTCTATGCAATGGTTCAGCTACTGTTGCTTTGTGGGGTAAAAAAACATTATAGAAATTGATAAGTCCAAGGAACGCCTGTAGGTCTGCCTTGTTCCTTGGAGTGGGTGCCTTTTTTATTGCTCGTAATTTGTCTTCGGTGGGATGAATTCCTTGGCTGTCCAGGAGATATCCCAAAAATTCTACTCTTTCGGTACATAACTGGCATTTATCCTTTTTTACTCTGAGGCCTGCATTCTGGAATCTTCGTAAAACCTCTCTGAGTCTTTTTTCTAGAATGTCTCTGTTAGGGGCGGCGATGAGTACATCGTCGAAATATGGGACAACGCCTTTTATCCCCTGTAACAACCTTTCCATTAAACTCTGGAAGATTCCAGGGCGACGCTTACCCGAATTGGAGCGGTTGCATTTAAATGCGCCCCTATGTTACGATCGTTTGTGCCTCAGCTGTGGTTGGGTCTACCGGCAATTGTTGATACGCCTGGGCTAGATCTAGTTTGGCGAAAACTTTCCCGCCTCCCAGGGAATGGAGCAAATGTTGTACTACCGGTACTGGATAAGCACTTTGCTGTAGTGCGTGGTTTAATGTAGCCCGGTAGTCTCCGCAAATTCTTAAGGACCCATCAGGCTTGATAGGCGTCACTATTGGGGTTTCCCAACGGGCGTGGTCGGTGGGTTCCAGTACGCCCTGCGCTATTAGCTTATCGAGTTGTTCGTCGATTTTAGGCTTCAAGGCGAACGGCACCCGACGCGGCTTGAGGCGAATGGGTGCTATCTCAGGGTTCAAGTTAAACGAGATTGGGGTCCCCTTATACTTGCCTAGTCCGTTCGCAAACGTCTTGGAATTCTTGCACGAGGTCTTCCTCCCAATCGGCGCTTTCGGCCTTGTGGACTCCGGCTACAGTGATTCCGGCGGCCCGAACCATTGAAGGCCTAGAAGACTAGGCCTGTCTCGGTCCACAACAGTCAGTGGTAGTGCGACGGTGCGGTCCTTGAATGAGACCTGGAATCTGCGGGACCCGATAACGGGAATTCTGTTTCCCTGATAGTCTTTGATTATAACCCTTTGAGGGTTAAGGTCTTGGTGGCGGATCGCGGGAATGAGCTGTTGGAGCGTTTTCCACGACACCATCGAGAGGGAAGATCCTGAGTCTACCTCCATCATGCAAGGTTTGTTTTCGATGGCGACTTTCACTCGGATTTTCCCGGCATCAAGGGATGTAGCGTGGCCTATGGTGATTGTTTGGTGGGTCTCTTTCTGCCGGGTTTCTTCGCGCCTGGTGGAAGTGGTGGACGGTTTGTTTCTGTAGGAGTGGTTCACTTTTTCTCGGTGTGTGCCGAAGAATCCTGAAGACTGGCATTCGGCCTGTCGGGGTTTGGAATTCTGTTTGCTTCTGCAAACCTTTGCGATGTGACCTCGTCTCCCGCAATGGCGGCAGAGTGCGTCAAGGAATTTGCAGCCGGATCGTGGGTGATTGGACCCACACCCGGCACACGGTCGGAATGAGTGTTGTGTGGACCGGTCTCGCTCCGTTCGCAGTCGGTTGACTTCTTCCTCATCGCTGTCGGACGGGGACTCTAGGTCTTCGTGGTGAGTGGATACCGGGTGTCTCTCTGTGCGAGGTGAGGTATCCGTGGCGAGTTTGCGTAGCGGTGCGTCGGTGCGGCGCATTCGGGCTGCCGACTTCTTGGTCGCCTCTGCTGCCGAGGCTTCCTTAAGGGCGTCGGTGAGGCTGATGTCTCCCTTAGCCATAATTTTACTCTGGATCGTGCCGTCTTCTAGGCCCAGAACCAGGCGATCCCGGAGAGCTTCTTCTAAATTTGCGAATCCGCAGAGGCCTCCCAGGTTTCGGAGGTCCGCGATGTAATCGGCAAGGCTTTCACCTTTCTGTTGGTCCCTCCGGTAATATTCGTGTCTTCTGACGAGGGTTGGCACCGTAGGTGCGTAGTGAGCCCGTAGTAAAGGCTCGAGGACGTCCCAGTCCATCTCTTTTACCTCTGCTGGCCTGGCAAGTGACTTTGCCATCTTAAACACGGTCGGCCCGCAGTGAGTTAGAAAGATAGCTCTTTTTTTCCCCGCTGTTGCATTTTTTAGGTTGTTGGTCTCCAGAAACATCTGGAACCTATCCATGTATGACTCCCAGTCTTCGGTTTCTGGGTCGAATGGAGCGGGTGGTACGACACCGCTGGCCATGTTGCCGTTGATGGTGCGTGATCAACCACGTGCTCTGTAGGTTGCTCTGTAGGTTTAGTCAGCTCTTCGGTCTCCGTATCCCACCCTCGTCGCCAGTGTTAAGTTTGGAGAATAAGGAGACCAGACATCTGACCAGTGACTTCAACTCTTTAATAATAACAGGAATCAGAATGGAACAGAGCAAAGCTATGGGCAGCAGTAACCCTTTTATAGGGTTGGCTGCTACCTTATTAACCAATGAACTTGCAACAGGTTTAAACTACTAACCAATAAGAAGTGTTCCCAAAGTGGCCAATCAGGGTCTAGTTCTGGCCCAATCCCAAGTTGTTGTACAAGGACCAATCCAGTCTGCAGGTTTTCAACCCCTGATTTGCATTTAGAATATCAACTTTTATTGATTCACAACAACGTGGTCCCCATTTGTGACCTTCCCAGCCGGCTTCTGACAAGCAAAGTCATTTGAGGACAGCAGATTCGCTTAATGACCACATGATTCACTTCACTGCAGTGATTCGCTTAACAACCATAGCAATAAAAAAGGCCATAAAATGAGGTGCAACTCACTAAACAACTGTCCTGCTTAGCACCAGAACTTGGGGCTCAATTGAGGTTCTAAGTTGAGGACAACCTGTATGGCCAATCACAAAAACTCACTTAGTAGAAGACAACCTGAGATTCTTTTTCCTTCTGCCATGCAGCTCCCTAAATTTTCATGCTGCTTTCTATCACCTCAGTTTATCCTTGTGGGTTTTTCTTGGCAGGTAAGTCCACAGACAAACACTTTAGAGCCCTGAAACCAGGAGTGGGCTTCAAAAATTTTAGCAACGGGTTCTCTGCCTGGTTGCTGGGTGGGCGTGGCCATGATAGGTGTAGCCTATTCGGCCTCCTGCACCGCAGTGGAAGGGGGCGTTTTTGCTCTCCCCGGGCTCCGGAGGCTCTCTGGAAGCCATAAACAGGCCCATTTCCAGCCCTCCCAAACTTCCAGGAGGCCCGTTTTTTGCCCTCCCTGAGCCTCCACACACGCCCTGCACTTACCAGCATCCAAAATGGGCCATGTGGGGTCTCCTGGGAGGGGCAGGGTGGGGTGGGCGGGGCCAGCCAGGAGTGGGATTTGGGGGTTCTCCAAACTGCGCAGAATCTTAGCTAGGGGCTCTCCCGAACCTCTGCCCACCTCTGCCTGAAATACTTCTATCCACCTCCTTTATCATCTAAGGAGGCCTCTAGGGCCTTAGTGAAGCCCTGAGGCATTCTTGTTAATAATGATTAGGTTTGTGGCAGAATTGTCTACACATGCCAGCTTTCCCATTTATTTATGTATTTTTTTCCCCCTATTAATAAGAAGTCTCCTTTAAAAGTCAGCTGGGAGAGAAATGTCTGGCAGACACCCTGTAACCTAGCCCTGAGTAAAATCAATGTTGTCTATAGTTTCTCTTTGGCAACTCCATCTCTTCTTCCTACAGAGTTTATGCCAGGCATGGGAGAGACTCTACAGAAAATAAATTTGCATATTCCAACCATTAAGTCATCGGTGGTTATTTTTCCCCATTACAAGTAATAAGTAAAACCAAGTTTGTCTTCTTAATCACTTAATTGGGAGGGGGGGTAGGAAGAGGATAGCAAAATCTGATGATATCTTTTAAAAAGTTACTATTTAATGGCCTTGGCTTTGCCTTCTTAAAGAAAAAACTGGTGCCAAATTGTGCGGCTTCGGCTTTTTAGATGGCAGGAGTGAATTTAGCTGAAATGATTGTGAACTGCCAAGGTTGCATTCAATTTGGGAGGGGAGTTTCATCATAGTTTCACAGTCCTTGAATGCTTGTAGCTCTTTTGGTGAAATAGACCTTTTCTCCAGTTTAACTGTGTTTTTCTTAGGGCTGGATCCAGCTCATAAAATATCCCAATATCCCAAATATTCTGCTGCCTTATTATTCACTTATGGTATTAAAAGTTATCTTTATTATGACTGCCCTTTGGACAGTATTTGGGAAGGGGTGTAAAACAATCCCCTTGTTGAAATTAATTGATCTTACAAGTGCTTTCGATTGCTCCCTTTATAAGTAAACAAATCATTCCATTGTGCACTGTAACCACTTTTAAAATATATAAACAAGATCATTCTAACCCATGCTTTCCTGAAATATGATTTGTTAACAGAATAACAGTATTGGAAGGGACCTTGGAGGTCTTCTAGTCCAACCCCCAGCTCAAGCAGGAAATCCTGTACCATTTCAAACAAATAATTGTTCAATCTCTTCTTAAAAACCTCAGGTGTTGGAACAGTCACAACTTCTGGAGGCAAGTTGTTCCACTGGTTAATTTTTCTGTCAGGAAATTCCTCCTTAGTTCTGAGTTGCTTCTCTCCTTCATGAGTTTCCACCTATTGCTTCTTATCCTGCCCTCAGATGCTTTGGAGAATAGGTTGACTCCCTCTTCTTTGTGGCAGCCTCTGAGATATTGGAACACTGCTATCATGTCACCCCGAGTCCTTCTTTTCATTTAAATTAGGCATACCCAATTCATGCAATTATATGCTTTAGCCTCCAGTCCCCTAATCATCCTTTTCGCTCTTCTCTGCCCTCTTTCTAGTGTCTCAACATCTTTTTAATATCATGGCAACCAAAACTGGATGCAATATTCCAAGAGTAGCCTTACAAAGACATTATAAAATGGTACTAACACTTCACATGATCTAGATCTGTGATGGTGAACCTGTGGCACGCAGAGCCATTTGTGCCGGCAACCAAGCCACAAGCAAACTTACCTCACTGCGCATGCGTGCATCTCACAGCTAATTTTCAGCCTGTTTGAGGCCTTTTTCGGATTCCAGAGGCTTGAGGAAAGCCTCTGCAGCCTGAAAACTAGGCCCGTTTCATCACTTCCTGTATTTCCGGAAATACCGGAAGTGACGAAACTGGCCTATTTTTCAGGCTGCAGAGGCTTTCATCAAGCCTCTGAGAGGCCGAAAAAGGCCTCAAACGGGCCGAAAATCAGCTGGAAGGCTCAGTGCAGAGTAAGGGGGCTGTGTGGGGGATTGTATGTGCATGCGCAGGGGGCGTGAGGAGGCGCATTGCCTTCTGGGTGCTGGCACGCGAGCTCAAGCACACACATAATTTTTGACACAGGAGCCCAAAAAGGTTAGCCACCACTGTTGTAGATTCTATCCCTCTAGTCATGCAGCCTAAGACTGAATTATTATTAATATTGAGTAGCCGCAATCCATATACTTAGCCATCTGCACTGATTTCCATGTGACAATGTTGAAGTCACACAACAGTGCTAAACCACTATTTCCTAACCTTGATATATTCCAGATCTATTGACCAGAACTCCTGGAACTTCCAAGCAGGCATGGCCATTATTGAGAATTCTGGGAGTTGAAGTTCATACATCTGGAGGATGCCAGGGATGGGAAAGATTATGCTAAAGCAAAGCCAAACATCCTTCATTTCAGTTTAGCAGGAAGATGTACTTTTAATTAAAGTGTTTCTACCAGGTCCTCTGAACTACAACTTCTCTCTCTGAATGCAGTTCACTCTACTGGGCTAATACAAAATAATTATCTCCGGAGACTGTATATGATAAGAGAACATCCAGTTTTTCGGCTACCTAAGAAAGCAGGACTGTATGTTGAAGAGATGTGCTAATATGCAGATTTGGGGTTGTTCTTTTTTAGACTAAATAGTATCTTAACAATACTGTTTTGCAGCATGGGAGGGTGGAGTGGCATGAAGCTTCACAAAGAGAGGAAGACATATGTTCAACATTTCCAGCTTGGAAAATTCAGCCAGCTGTCTCTCTTCTTGGCCAATTTTCCAGCCATGCTTAGTTCTCTGGTTTGGAAGATTTTAAACCACATTGGATGCCTTTGTACTATAGAGAAGCAAGTGTCTTGGTACTTTACCATAAAACATCAACACAGACTAATGCTGGAGTTTGGGTCAGATACACGAATGTAGAATAGGATAATCAACATGCAGATAATCCACACTGTACAATGACAATTGGGGCCAGAATTTCTGTTGTTAAGAAAGATTAAATGGGTCACACCCAATTTTATGGCCTTTTTTGCCACATTTGTTGTGCAGTTTTTATGTGAATCATGTGGTCATTAAGCAAATCAGGATTTCCCCTTTGCTTATCAGAGGCCAGCTGGAAGGTCATAAATTATGATCACAGGATGCTATGAACCATTATAAATAGGTTTCAAATAGCCAACTTTGAATCACATGACTGTGGAGATGCTATGATGGAAGACCAGTCATAAGTAACTTTTACAGTGGTGGTGTAACTTCGAATGATAACTAAACAGTGGTTATAAGTTGAGAACTACCTGTAGTTCGTTATAGGGTTTTCACCTTCAGTGTCCATTTACCTTCACCAACATGGCTTTAGCAAGTGATTATTGGAACAAACATCTGGAGGACACCAGATTCCTTGGGCAGAAAGTGTTTTTACAGAAAGTTGCCAGCTCACTATTAATTAATGTTCCAAAATCCCAGAAGGCAGGACAAGAAACAATGGATGGAAACTAATCAAGGAGAGAAGCAACCTAGAACTAAGGAGAAATTTCCTAATAGTGAGATCTATCAACCAATGGAATGGCTTGCCATCGGAAGTTGTGAGTGCCCCATCATTGGAGGCTTTCATGAAGAGACTGGACAGCCATTTGTCTGAAATATATAGACTCTCCTGCTCAAGCAGGAGGTTGGTCCCTTCCAACTATGTTATTCGAATTGCTGAAACTTCCCTGTTTCTGGGCAGCATTCTTCCGATTTCCAGACATGGATCACAGTTAACAAAGCAATGGTTGTTTACATCCTGTAAGTTTCCTCTGGGGGCCTGCCTCTGCTGGGTATGAAGCATCAGTCAAGATAAGACTTCACCCACCAAGTCCATTCCAGATAAGTTGAATCTGTATCTCCCAGAATTCTTCATGACCCCAGGCAGACTCATGCTCTGGACAGAAATAGACCAGCAAATATTGGGTACAGAAACCACAAATGCACCACCAGCTTGACTGAGATTCTGAATGCACAGAGCCTGCATTTTGTTAGGAATTAATGGCTGGGAGAAATATTTATGTCTAGTGCAACACATAAACTTTCAGGTTTAGTGAAATGTTCCAGGATGAGGCAGTGGCATATTTCCCAAGGTTACTCACAGACTGGGCTAAACATGGAGGTGGGTAGTTTGTGGCTGTGCTTGTTGTGATAACCTGACCAGCCATCACATTATGTAGCTTGTTTGGCATGGCATGTTATGCACATTCAAGCAATCCTATCTTATTAATCTAGGTTTAGTCTGTAATAATATTGGGCAGGCACTGTTTAATCAATTTGAGTAAATTGAGTGAAGTTAATTTGGGTCTTTTGAGCAGGATAAGTCCTCTCATAGTTGATCCATCACCATCTCACTATGTCATAGAACATAGAATAATAGAGTTGGACCTCAGGGATCTTCTAATCTAGTCCAACTCCCCTTCTCAAGCAGGAAACTTATACCATTTCAGACAAATGGTTGTCCAATCTCTTTTTGAAAACCTACAGCAAGCGTCTTCAAACTTGGCAAGTTTAAGGCTTGTGAACTTCAACTCCCAGAATTCCTGAGTTAACATGACTGGAGGAGGAATTCTGGGAGCTGAAGTCCACAAATCTTAAAGCTGTTAAGTTTGAAGACCCCTGACCTACAATAATGGAGCACCCACAACGTCTGAAAGCAAGTTATTCCACTGGTTGATTGCATTCACGGTTAGAAAATTTCTCCTTAGTTCTAGGTTGCTTCTCTCTGTGATTAGTTTTTGCCTTAGCTTCTGGTCCTTTGGAAAATAGTTTGATCTCCTCATCTCTGTAGGAGCCTCTCAAATATTAGGACAGTACTATCATGAAAGATTGAGGGCAATAGGAGAACAGGACGACAGAGAATGAGGTGGCTGGATGGAGTCACTGAAGCAGTCGGTGTGAGCTTAAATGGTCTCCAGAAGATGGTAGAGGACAGGAAGTCCTGGAATAACATTGTCTATAGGGTCGCAATGGGTCGGACACGACTTCGCAACTAACAACATCATGTCACCCCAGTCCTTCTTTTCATTAGACCCAATTCCTGTAACCCTTCTTCATATCTTTTAGCCTCCAGCCCTCTAATTATTCTTGTTGCTTCGTTCTTTATTTGGCTGTCTTTTCTCTGAGGTCCATTCTATCCATCCTTCCAGACAATGGGCAAGATAAACAGAAGTGCTAATGGTTGTCAGTGGACTTATCAACAGTCATTTTCATACAGTGCCCAGGTAAACAGGAAGCAATTACAAGTAGCAAGTAGCAAAACTGGGATTGGTGCCCCCTGTGGCAGATGAATAGAGAACCAGATCTAGGCTGTAAAAATACAAGTGACCACTAAACAGCAGCACAGAGTTAAGAGTTTTTCTACAGCTCTTTGTTTATTGGGATTTATTTTTTCAAGCTAAGATCTAAAATTGTCAACTGCCATGCTTAGCACTACCCGATCTTGTTTCAGATTGCAAAACAGTGAGCCAGTTTGTTCTAGCGTTTAAGCCACCAGGCTAGAAACTGGGGGGGCTATGAGTTCTAATCCCATCTTAGCCATGAAAGCCAGCTGGGTGATCTTGGGCCTGTCACTCTCTCTTCGCCCAGTCCACTTCATAGAGTTGTTGTTGTGGGGAAAATATAAGGAGGAAGGTGTATTATATATGTTTGCCACTTTGAATGGTTAATAAAAATAATAAAGGCATATATATATTTTTTAAAAATCACCATTGCCATCTGAGTCATATTGGAACCTTTGTGTTCTCACAACCCTGTCTATGCATGGTTTAGAGCAGAACAAACTTTTTTCTGGTCTAACTTTCTTTTTTCCACTATTATCCATTTGTCTTTATCAGCTTTGCTTCCTCTTAATGTTTTTAACTTTGTTAAAAATGTCTTCAATTAAAAAAATCATTAACAAAGAGAGAGAAACTTTCTTCTTTTAAATCTTCCAAGAAAAAAATTTCCCTATCACTTCTCTCTCTATTTTATTTTTTATAATCAAGTATTTTTAGTTTGGCTTCTTTTTTACTGCTTGCAGGAAAAACCTCATTTGTCAGCAGTTTTTCAGCATGGTTAAATAAAGACTTATTGGCAAACTCCATTGAACTGTTTGATAATGACCCAACTTTTTTAAAAAGAATGACCTAACACACCCTGCTGAGTTGTATTGAAACTTTAGTTCAGCCAGAATCAAAAGTACCAGACAATGGCTGCTTTCAGATACCTAAAGGTGCTTTGTAAGGCACTGAAAAGCCCAAATTAATATTTGAAAAGAGTATTGCTAATTCCTTTCTCCTCTTCTTATATAGATACGGTCCTATATTTTAATTACTTTGTTGTCTCTGAATCTGCCTGCACAACCAGACTGTTTTACTGATTAAACAAATGTGTAAGCTTGAATATGTGTCCAACAATCAATTACAATATAATTACTAGGGTATGTTTGGGAAGGGAGGGGGAGAAGGAGGAGGAGGCCAAAAAAGAAAGAAAGATGGAGGCTGTGAGCATGCAAACAAATTCCTATCTCTTTTCTATGTGCAACCCAGCAGCCATGTTAACTTATGTTATGCCCACACCTCTCACACCCTCCTGATAGTTACAACTATGTTTGGGTTGTTTGTTTAATTGCTGTTTTTAATCTGAATTTTATATATACTCCTGATAGCCTTTTTCTTATTATTAGTGCAGATAATCACATGTTTTTCAAAAGGAGAATGATCTATACGTTATTCAAAAGATTCAGACAGGACAACTCAGTACAAAGTAAGATAACTGGAGATAATTATGACTACTTAAATAAGAAGCATGCACACCATTTTTGAGCCTTATATTTCCTTCAGCTGAATTGCTCACACTAAAAGCGCGGAGGAAGGAACAAGATGAAGACCTGGTTGGTGAAAATTAAATAAAATACAGAATTAAATATAGGGAAAGGAAGCCTAGACAAATACCTTTGCTTCATCGTTTTCACTGTGGGCCGGAGGCAGGCAGGATATTAGAAATCATCAAAGCTCCGACATTAGATCCACTAATAAAAAAGATTGCATTGTGCACACATTGTTCCTTATTGATATATAAACAATTAATGTTTATATCGCCACGATGTAAAAGGTTGCCACGATGTAAAAAAGATGTTGAGACTCTAGAAAGAGTGCAAAGAACAACAAAGATTATTAGGGGACGGGAGGCTAAAACATATAAAGAACGATTGCTGGAACTGGATAAGTCTAGTTTGATGTAAAGAAGGATTGAGGTGACATGATAGCAGTGTTCTGATATCTCAGGGGTTGCCACAAAGAAGACGGAGTCAAGCTATTCTCCAAAGCACCAGAAGGCAGGACGAGAAGCAATGGGTGGAAATTAATAAAAGGAGAGAAGCAACCTTAAACTTAAGAAGAAATTTCCTGACAGTTAGAACAATTAACCAGTGGAACAGCTTGCCTCCAGAAGTTGTAAATACTCCAACACTAAAAGTTTTTAAGAAGAGGTTGGACAACCATTTGTCTGAAGTGGTGTAAGGATTCCTGCCTAAGCAGGGGGTTGGACTAGAAGACCTCCAAGGTCCTTTCCATCTCTGTTATCCTATTCTATTCTAATGTCTATCAGTGGCCCCCAACCTTTTGGGCACCAGAAACCAGTTCCGTGGAGAAAGGTTTTTTTGTAGACTGGAGGGAACGTGGTTTCCTGCGCTGCCTGGGGCCTCGCTTGTTTGTGTGGACTGGTTTCTGGCATGCCACAGACTGGTGCCAGTCCATGGACCTGGGCTGGAGTTGGGAACGCCTGTGGTATATGATATGGAATTGACTGATTGGTTAGAATTAATATTACTTAATATCTAAAAGAGATTAGGAGTTGTAGTTCAACAGATCTCAATGCTTCTAAACTGAGAAAGGCTGGGGTCACAATATATTTCCTGATATACCAAACCCAAAACTGTTGTCTTAAATTTTGTAGAGCCATGTAATATAAATATACAGCCTTCCGTTCCCCACCATTCAATCAGAACAGAAGCAGCTTCTTGGATGAGAAGCGGATTGTCTTCAAGGAAAAACAAAGAAAGTCCAGTTGTCTCTTGAAAAAGAACCTTTGGGACAACCTTGACCTGGTCAACTAAGAATCTCCATAGAATGTATTATAATTGTTGTGGTTTTTTTGTACATGCCCACCTAGCAGTTTGGAAGCATGCAAATGCGAGTAGATAAATAGGTACCACTTCAGTGGGAAGGTAACAGACTTCTGGGCACCTTTGGCATATAGTCATGCTGATCACATGACCAAGGAAATGTCTTCGGATATTTCCACTGGCTCTCTCAGCTAAGAAACGGAGATGAGCACAATGCTCTAGAGTCCAACATGAGGGAACCTTTACTTTATCTTTATTGTACATGATGCTTCTTCAAAATGTAATGTTATGGTGTCTATGGAGATTCTCAGTCTTCCAGGTCATGGTTGTCCCAAAGGTGCTTTTTCAAGAGGCAACTGGACTTTCTTGATTTTTCTTTGAAGACGTTTTGCTTCCCATCCAAGAAGCTTCTTCAGCTCTGAAGTTCTTCAGAGTTGAAGAAGCTTCTTGGATGAGAAGCAAAACGTCTTCAAAGAAAAACCAGAAAGTCCAAGTTGCCTCTTGAAAAACCACCTTTGGGATAATGTTATGACGATAACGTGTTATTGGAAAAACTCTGATTCTAGGAGGCAGAATTTAAAAATTAAATAATTAGAGGGGAAAGTGTAATTTTCCAGAATCAAGAGCAATGAATAAATTCCACTTCTCAGATTCCCTGTCCAATGTGAAATCCTCCAGGGATGCTGAATGTTTGTCTTCCAGCTAGAACAGCCTTTTTTTTCCCCCAGGCTTGGCAGCTGAGTCTATTATCCCACTAAAGGTAGGGGTGGCCTTCGAAAGGGGAGCCTTTAAGGACCCAGATCTCATCTTTACCAGATGAGATGCCTGAACACAGCTTGCGTCTCACCATCTCATTTGCCAGCGAGGCTTGTTAGAAGGGTAAAGTAGAAGGAACATTAACTGTAATGTGATAAAGGGAGAGGGTTGTTTTTTTTGTTTTTTTTTAAACTGCTGTGGCCTCCGGTCTTGCCCACCAATCTCATTAATCTGTGCGGCTTCCATTTTTGTAAGCAAGGAAGCAAAAAAAAAAAAAAACCTTGAAAGGATTAGGTAGACCTCCCGAGTTGATTCCAAAGGCTGTGTGCGATATTCTGGCTGCTTGTGTTTTAACAGATGTAGTTTGCAAATGGCCAGACCCACCAAGAAAGATTAGCACCTGACTATTTACTCTTCTTCAAGGGAGAAACTGTGGGAAGTTGACACATTTTGCCATGTGTCAGAACAAAAAATAATATAGTGCGCAAATGCAGATCTGCGGACTTTGAAGATGCTACTTTGCTAGTGATGGTGATGGAGAAGGAATCTTAATTTTCTACTAGCTTTTTGTCCCTTTTTTGCCTTGCAGATTGTAGTTATGGATTTCAGAATAAAATGAAATTGCTTGGCTGGTGTTTATACTCGGCCGGTGTTAAGAGAAGCATGCAGCTCTTCCACTGGCCGGGCTAGCAAAAATGTATAGTTCTCAATCACCCACATACTGGAAATATCTGAAAGAACAGGGTACCTATTATCATATGTGGTGGGATTGCAAGAAAATACAAGAGTTTTGGCATAAAATCTGGACATGGTTAGAAGAAATGTTGGGTATGAAAATTAACTTTACACCAGAGATGTTCCTATCAGGAATAATAAATAAGAATTTTAGTAAAGCAGATATTTACCTAATTATTCAGGTTATTACAGCAGCAAGATTATTGCTTGCCCAAACTTGGAAGTCAAAAGGAATCCCAAATGACGAAGCAATAATAGGCAAAAAATTTCAATGCGCTGAACTAGACAGTATGACATTAGAATTGAAAGAATGAGACATATCAGAATACTATAAAGTATGGAATAATTTCTATGTACAGAGGGATATGAAAGGGAGTCTATAAAATGTTAATCAGAATTTAAGATGTGATTGAAATACAGCACAATGATTAAGATATAAAACGACACAAAGATCAAATGTAAATATGTATATATGTGTATATATGTATATAAATGCTTATATTGTTTAATGATTTTTCTCTAGTATAATAATTTAAAGACCAATATGTATGTCAAAGAAAGCCCACCACATTCAAGACTTTTTAAATGTTTACTTTCAATCAAAAATTTAAAATAGAGAGAGAGAAGCATGCAGCGAGGAAGAATGAGGATTTACGAAAGTTTGTTTAGTGACCATTCAGAGTTAAAAAAAAATGACTTACAGCCGTTTTTCACAGTTACGACCTTCGCAAGCAAACCCCCCTCATGGTCTCGGGATAGAAATTCAGACGCTTGGCAACTGGTTCATATTTATGACTGTTGCTGTGTCCCAAGGTCAAGTGATCACCTTTTGCGTCCTTTCCTGCAACAGTTGTTAAGCGAATCACTGCAGTTGTTAAGTGAGTAACACAGTTGTTAAGTGAATCTGGGCTTCCCCGTTGACTTTGCTTGTCAGGAGGTCGCAGAAGCCGACCACACGATCCTGTGCATAAAATCTGCTTCTTTGTAAAATTAAAATACAATACTGTGGTATTCATGGATAATGGAAAATTAGCGTCTTTTTTAAAAAGTGCTTGCTACAACCCTATTCTCAGCTAGGCCAGCTTTCGATACAGAGATGCAGTTATTTTTTAAATATTATTATATTTCATAATAATTTACTAGCAAAAGTCGTACAGCTGAGAAAACAATATTCTTCTGCTACAGAAATAGCTTCATTTTGACCAGACTGCTCTGATAACAGCACTTCTTTTTTTTTGAAATTTTATTTGGGTTTTCACAAAGAAAAGAACATAATACAAATAAAACATCTTTTTTTGAAAATAGCATGGTTATCACTTCTTCATACAGACACAAACTCAATTTCATGCTCATTTTTGTGTTCTATTCCATATCTTATTCCTGTTTTACATTTTGTACATAGTTTTTCTCCTCTTTTAATTTTCTCAACTTTATTTTGATTATCTCATCTCAATTCAAATCATTATATTATACTTTTGTCTGTCCTGTTTCAATTTCATATTATCTTTTCTCATTAAACAAATTTTCCCCTGTAGTTATTAATTGGAGTATGACACCTTTATATCTTTTAATTTTATCCATTCAACTCTTGTTTAAACTTTAATGTTTAAGATTATAACATTCAATATAATACATAACTTCCAATCGAATTCTGCTTGGTACATTCTTAAAATACACACTATATTCTTAAAAAAAGGTTTATATATAAAGGTTTTATATATATATATATATATATATATATATATATATATATATATATATATATATATATATATGGTGTGTGTGTGTGTGTGTGTGTGTGTGTGTGTGTGTGTGTATATAAATATATATATATATATATATATATATATATATATATATATATATATATATATATATATATATATATATATATATATATATATGCACTCATTCCATTCCAATTCAATTCTATCATTAATATTCATTAAAATCTTAACATCTTCATTAATAATAGTTAAAATGTTCCCATCCTTTCCTAATTTAATTCTCTCATTCACTTTATTTCATTTATTTATTAACAAACATTCCACTAGATTACGATATTTTATCCATCATTTTAATAATTTCTAAAATTATTTTTATTTGTAATATAATAATACTATCTTATGTACCTTTGCAGAATCCCTTTTACAATTAAGTTTTCACCCATTGTCTCTAAACAGGTTTATACTTTCAATTCTTATACCTTTTCTCTGTTTCTCTATATCTTGTTTCTGTTCTTTATAACTTCTTTTCCTTTCCTTCTTCCTCCTCTTCTTCTCCCTTCCCTTTTTACCTCCTTGTCTCTCTACTTCTAATTCTCTCTTCTGTAATCCCCTCTTCTGTTGCTTTCTAATATTATACTTATTTTTCAAACTATTCTTCTTCTTTTTTGGTTGTTTTTTCAAGTCTTAAACTTTTCATTCTCTTTCCCCCCTTTCCTTTTTTCCCCCATGTAAAATTACTTGATCATTAAAGATGGCTTCTTCTTTGTCTCAATCTTCTTGTTCTGCAAGCGTTTCTTGTTGTTTCTCATAATTCCAGATCTCCATTTCTAAGAGTTGAAATATGAAGCCAAAAGAACTTCTCCCTTCTTGTGCATCTTCTTTGTACTTTTTAAGTTCCATTTTCAGTTCTTCTAAAAGTGGTGCCATTTTAAACACTTTAAAACAACCACCCAATTGATTTTAGTCATTTCAATGCAATAACCAAAAATCCAAAGATCACCAAGTAATCCAAGCAATCCAAAGAATGTTTCTTCTTGCTTCTTTTTTCCACTTTCGCTTCCTGGGGTTCTCTTATTTTGCTGCCAGGTTTCAGTTCAAATGTATCTTTTAGGAATCTTGTTGAGATTTCACTGTAAATTCCTTTTAATTCCAGGCAGTCTCCTCCATTGTTCCAGATCCTGCTCTTTTATTCTTTTTCTCTCCTTTCCTGCTTTTAAAAGCTTTTAAGTATCCAGAAATCTTTATTATCCCTTTGACATTTTATTTTCAGCTTAAATGCCTATTGATGTCAAAGTGGATTTTTTTTTTCAATTTCTTGCTTACATCTCTTAGCTGTCAGTTTAAGGAAGGAAAGAAAAAAAAAACCAAATCCTTTTCCTTCCCTCTCTCCTTTGCTGCTTCAAAATCTTCTTTGGGAACAATGTTATTTTTTTATATTTTAAATTCCAGGGTACCTTACGTTGTTGCTTTTGCGGTTTAACCTGGTCAACCAAAACTTTCTCTTCTTATCTTCCTCCTGCACATTCTTTTCCGGCCAAGTTCTTCTTTGTGGTGGCCATTTCTGACCACCGCTACAACCACCTTCGGGAAAGGGAGTAATGACCAGCTGGGGAGGAGAGATGCAGCTCTCCTCAACCCTGCTGGCAATTTTCCCCCCTCTTCACCACCTCTACGGGGTGGCTTAGCCCCAAAACCAGCCGGCTTGGGGCGCTCCAGCAGCGAGCATGGATTGAAACCGCGCATGATCGCGGTTTCGGTCTGTCAGCGAAGAGACTCAAACCGGAAGTCATCACAACACTTCTTAATGTTAACAAAGAGAAAGTGCATTTACATTAATCCCTAGTTCCTATTCATCCCCCTCACACTTTATCTTCATAAGCCTGTTGTTTTCTGGAATACGGGTAAAATTGGGAGAGACGAAACTTTTCAGAGAAAATGCTGGATTTCTGTAAGGGCAATCTGGCCTATCAATGTTGAAACGTGTATTCAAGAAAGCCATCTCATGCCTGGAAGTCATAGAAAGTTATAGAAACTTTCTTTTGGTCAAAAACTACAGACTTCCTTGAGTTAGATTTTTGCATCCCTGGGTACACCCCGTGTTTTGAATTTCTCCATGCTAATTTAATTTGTAGTCAATGAATCCCATTTTCTTAAGCTGACTTGAAGAAATCTCTGCTCTGTTACATTTTATTTGTGTGACTGGCATCAGAAGGAAGGTCGTTCCCACAGAAAATGGTTTCATTTGTTCAGTTAGTCATGCCGATTCCGCGTTCTAAAATTGGCCTGTAAAATTTTGGAATTTGGAAAGCATTTTTATTCGGATGTGGTGTGGAGGATCTAGGGATGGAGAAATGAAAAAAAGGGACAAAAATCATGGTCTCCTTTTCTCCCAGTTAGCTGGGACACACTATATTTGGTGGCCTCTGCAGGGAGAGGCCAATAAAAATCAAGATGGCAATTGTTGTTCAGTCGCTATGTGGTATCCAAGTCTTTGCAGCCCCCCAAGGACCATAGCATGCCAGGCTCCTCTGTCCTCCATTGTCTCCCAGATCTTATCCGAACTCATGTTCATTGCATCAGTGATACTATCTAATTATCTCATCTTCTCCCATCCCCTTTTCCTTTTTACTTCCATCTTTCCCAACATCGGGAATCCTCTCACTTGGTAGCTAAAGTACAGATAAGGTAAAGGTTCCCCTCGCACATACATGCTAGTCGTTTCCGGCTCTAGTTTCCTCCACTTTCTAGTTTCACGTTTCCGATGCTCATCTCCCTTACAAAGCCGAAGAGCCAGCGCTGTCCAAAGACGTCTCCATGATCATGTGGCTGGCATGACTAAACGCCGAAGGCGCATGAAACGCTGTTACCTTCCCACCAAAGTGGCCCCTATTTTTCTACTTGCATTTTCACATGCTTTTGAACTGCTAGGTTGGCAGAAGTTGGGACAAGTAACGGGAGCTCACTCCATTTCGCAGCTCTAGGGATTCGAACCACTGAACTGCTGACATTTCTGATTGACAAGCTCCGCGTCTTAGCCACTGAGCCACCGCATCCCTTTTAAAGTACAGATACAGATGAACAATAAAGTAAGTACAGATGAATTTAACAACAGTTCATCTAGTGACTAGAACTGAACAAAGTGACTTAGGGCCGTTTTTCACACTTACGACCTTTGTAGCATCTCCATGGTCATGTGATCAGCATTCAGATGCTTGGCAACTGGTTCATATTTATGATGGTTGGCAATGTCCCGGGATCCATGCGATCCCCTTTTGCGACCTTTTGACAAGCAAAGACAATGGGGAAGATAGATTTGCTTAACAACCGTGTGGCTAACTCTCAACTGCGGCGAGTCACTGAACAAAACTGGCAAGAAAGGTTGTAAAATGGCTCAAAACTCACTTAACAAAACATCTCACTTAACAATAGAAATGTTAGGCTCAATTGTGATCCTAAGTCAAGGACTACCTGTATGTGAGCTTCATCTTCAGTATCTGTCCTTCCAAATGAGAGTCAGGGTTGGTTTCCTTTAGGATTGACTACTTAATCTCCTTGCAGTCCAAGGATGTCAACATGTCAGCTGTACACACAGAAAAAGGGGGTGGATCTTTGCAGTTTGTCAACTCAAAAATATTCCTCTGGTCTTTTAGAGTTGCCAGCAGAAAGGGAGTGGGGGGAGAAGTGCATTCCTTAAATGCTTCATAGATAATTTCTAGGCAGCCTAAGCTTTTGGCGCGCAAGATTATTACTGGAGAGCATGATTGATGACTCTTGGCTATGGATGTGTCCCATTGGAGAATATACATCCAGGAGGTGTGGGAAGACCAGGGTCAAGGGTGAAATGAATGATGTGTCTCAGAGCGGCTACACCCAGGTAGCACCGGCATGTTCACTCCTAATAAATCTTCTTTAAACTCTGAGAGACGCGGCTAGAGACTCATGATTTAAATGGAGGTGATGCCGGAGCCCTGACACAGTTCATATCTTGATTTTTATTTTTATTTTGACACCTCCACGCATGGAGACTTCCAGTAGGGAAAAAGAATCTTTACCAATAATATAGGAAGTTCTTGACTTACAAACAGTTAATTTAGTGACTGTTCAAAGATACAGCAGAATTGAAAAAATGACTTATAGCTGTTTTTTCACACAACCATTGCAGCCTTCCCATGGTCAAAATTCAGGTGTTTGGCAAGGGGTTCATATTTGTGACAGTTGCCGTGTCCAGGATCACGCAATAGCTTTTGCAAGATTCTGACCAGCAGAGTCGATGGGGAAGCCAGATTCATTTAAAAACCCTGTTACTAACTGAACAACTGCAGTGATTATCTTAACAACTGCGGCAAGGAAGGTCATAAAATGGGACAAAATTCACTTAACAACCATCTCACTTAGCAACATAAATTATGAGCTCAAATGCAGTCATACGTTGAGGACTAGCTGTAGCTCTTGATAATCACTTCAAGGAACTGCTGGCATATTTTTATTAAATTTCTATAGCAACCCATCTCCACTTGTCTGGAATGGTATAGGGCTGTGATGGCGAACCTATGGTACATGTGCCACAGGTGGCACGCAGAGCCATTTGTGCCAGCACGCGAGCTGCAGGCAAACTTATCTCACTGGGCATGCGCGTGCCTCACAGCTGATTTCCGGCCAGTTTGAAGCCTTTTTCGGCCTTCCAGAAGCTTGAGGAAGGCTTCTGCAGGCTTCACAGGCTGAAAACTAGCCCCATTTCGTCACTGTATTTTTCTGAAAATACAGGAAGTGACAAAACGGGGCTAGTTTTTGGCCTGCAAAGCCTGCAGAAGCCTTCCTCAAGCCTCTGGGAGGCTGAAAAAGGCTTCAAACTGGCTGAAAATCAGCTGTGAGGTGCAGTGCAGGTAAGGGGGGCAGTGGAAGGTGGGGTGGGATGGAGTGGGGATTGCACGCGCATGCATAGGGGGTGTGGGGGGGCACACATTGCCTTCTGGGTGCTGGCATGCAAGTGTGAGCGTGCAAGTGTGCGCACAATTTTTGGCACAGGAGCCAAAAAAAGGTTAGCCACCACTGGTATAGGGTATCCTGCTTGTACAAAGGGTTGGACTAGAAGATCTTCAAGGTCCCTTCTGTTATTCTTGGGTTGTATTTTTCAAAATGCTCATTAAATGTTGATCTCCTTTTTGATTTTGCATTGGGTTCTTCAGCTAGGCGTATAAGCACCCTATCCAAAGAAAATGGCTAAACATGACACTGTCTGCTTTGCGCCCAAAAATGAAGAATGAACTGATGTAGATTATTGGTTTCTGAAAGTTTTGCATCAAAGAAAAAGTTGACCTATATGAAAACCTGGAAAATATAGGTCAACCAAACCTGGATGATGTGGGCTTACTTGTATTTTCTTTCTTAATTGGGGGACAGATGACAAGAGTGTAGAAAAACTATTTCATCTTATCTGGGCTGAGAACAAATTTTAAAAGATCTATTTCCTCCATCCCTGTTTTTGTCCCCATTTTCTGTCCCTTTGTTCATTTAGTCGCATGCAACTGACCCCGTTTGGACTTCCTTTGGGAGAACTGAAAGACATTTAAAGGGGGCTCAAAAAAAGATGAGTCGAAGAAGAGACCAACTTGTTATAGATAAACAAATTCTTTTACTGTACCATTCTGTTTCCCTTTTCTTTTCTTTTTTTTCGGGAAAAAAAGACATGCAAATTTAAAGAAAATGGTTTCCATTTTAAATATTGTGTGGGTGTCTGCAAGGAGTGAAAGATAAGAAGTGTTTGCATATAAACAATCAAAATAGTTCCCCAAACAGCATTTCTGTTCAGCGTACATCACAGACCGATTTGTTTTTAAATTAAAGGTGTTTTATAATGACTTTTTTTTGTGGGGAAAATCTTCATTGGAAAAAAATTCCAGTTCCATTACAACTAAGGATGTTGTTTTACTGGTGAAAACAAATGGCATATATAACAACTACATTGGGAGGAATAGGATACTACCTGTGAAGAGCACTTGTTCCTTGGCGACCAGTTTTACATCAGTAACTATAGCAACTCTCCATATTCCCATGTTCAGAACAATTTGTGCCAAAGTGAAAACAATGTCCAGCTACCAATTATTGATGTTTCATAGTCCAAGCCACCAAAAAAGATTCCGAACTTGGAAGCACCAATGTAACCTTTTAAAGAGGCAAGAGTGGGGATTAGTAGAATATAATAAAAGAGGGAAGGCTATCTAAAATATCCCTCTGAGAAAGAGAATGGCCACTCTTGATTCTTAATATGCATCTGTGTAATAATCAGTTTGCAAATTTTAGACGTCTAGAAAGAGTGCAGAGAAGAGCAACAAAGAGGATTAAGGGACTGGAGGCTAAAACACTTGAAGAATGGTTGCAGGAATTGGGTATGTCTAGTTTAATAAAAAGAAGGACTAGATGTAACATGATAACAGTGTTCCAATATCTAAGGGGCTGCTACAAAGAAGAGGGAATCAACCTATTCTTCAAAGCATCTGAAGGCAGGACAAGAAGTAGTGGATGGAAACTACTCAAAAGAGAGTACCAACCTAGAACTAAGGAGAAACAATTAATCAGTGGAATGGCTCACCTCCAGAAGACATCCATGCTCCCTTCCAACTCTGTTTTTCTGTTACCTTTTCTAACCACTTTCTAATCATCTGTCCTTCTTTTCATTAAACCATACATACCCAATTCCTGTAACCGTTCTTCATATGCTTTACCCTCCAATCCCCAATCACTTTTGTTGCTCTTCTCTGCACGGAGTCTCAATGTCTTTTACATGTCATGGCGATCAAAATTGGACACAGTATTAGGTTGTATGTGAACCCAGTGTCCTTAAAGGCACTGACCATGGTTTGAGCAAGATGGTTATTCCCTCATCCCCCAAAGTTCTAAGCCTGCCAGAGACGGCTTGTTGTTTCCTTTATGAGGAACCATTTATGGGAAAGGAATTAACAAACAACCATCTACTTGCCTGCTTTTTATTCCATCGCAGTTGCGGGATCCATTTTTAGCAGTGCCATCTTCAGTTCACCCTTTCTTCCCAGAAATGAAGAAGAATGAGCCAGTTTGGTCTGGTAGTTAAAGCACTAGGGTAGAAAACAGGAGATTGTGAGTTCTAGGTCTGCCTTATGAATGCCAGCTGGGTGACTTTGGGCCAGTCACTTTCTTTCAGTCCAATCCACCTCACAAGGGCTATGGTTCTGAGGAAAATAGGAGAAGGAAGGAGTATTAAGTATGTTTGCTATCTTGAGTTATTTATAAAAATCATAAATATTATATATTATATTATATTATATTATATTATATTATATTATATTATATTATATTATATTATATTATATTATATTATATTATATTATATTATATTATATTATATTATATTATATTATATTATATTATATTATATTATATTATATTATATTATATTATATTGTTATGTTATATTATATTATATTATGTTATGTTATGTTATATTATATTATTATAGTCTAAATTCAGGCTATACAGCAGTCTGAAATTGTATATTTTCAATTTCCCCTTAGGGGAAAAAAAACTCCATGAATTGGCTTGAGGGAATATCCCAACATTTATATTTTAAAACTCGTAAATGCAGATCCTTATAATATCCTACTATTGTGCATACACTGCTTTTTACCACCTTATTTTAATCTGCCATTTAAATACAGCCAGTTTTTTTCTGAAAAATGGCAAGAAAGTATCATATACCAGTTGTCCTCCTCTGTAAAGCCTTAAAATATTGTGTCAATTCCCTTTTACTGCCTCCCCTCCTTTTCTTCTTTCTTTCATCAAATGATGAGCTAACATATCAATTTATCCAGGTATTTTGAATGCAAAATAGTGCAATAACAAAGATTCTTCAGAAGAATTTTCCAAAATGATCGTGCACAGAGAAAGCCCACATAAAACAGATTTCAAAGGGTGGGAGGTTGTGTGAAAAAAATTCTAAGCAACATAAACAGAGAGATGCATAATCTGAATTTTATCCATATGTGAGCAATTCAGCGGGCATAGTAAAAATTATATGTTTGGATTACTACGTCAAAATAAGAAATCAACCATGCATTTTCCACCCACGGGCATTGAACCACATACGTGCAAATAGCATTTGGATGTGCAGTTTGCAAGTGTGCATGTGGGAACATTAGCAAACATTCCCCTGGTGAGAGGAGAGGAGATATACTTACTCACCGCTGGAGAAGGACATCCAATTCATCCAGGGGTGAGCTGCTACAGGTTCGCCCGGGTTTGAACCCATAGCTAATGTTATGGCCGGTTCGGCAAACTGCCAAATCCCACCCCAGGCTGGCTGCATGCGTTCCTCCTGAGCTCCGTTTTCGCTGGCAGAGGCATCACGGGCCAGTCCTTCGTTGTTTTCAGGGCAACCCTGTGGCCAGATCTAAGCACCCAGCCTTGAGTTTGACATCCCTGAACTATATAGATGAAGCTGATGAAACTTCTTTTCCAATTGTCCCCTCAATCTAGATAACTCTCATCTAATTTACTCTTCTCATTTATCTGGGAAGGTGGACACACTTTCAAATAGTGCGGTTGCACATGTGAGGCTGATGTGGTTCCACAGTAGAAGCAATATGTGAAGGATACTCGCCTAATCACAAAATGGCTTCCGTAATGATGTGGTCAGTCTCCAAATTAATAAATTTTCTATTCTCTGCAACCTCCTTTATCCCTCCAGATATTTTCGACCATCCTTATTTTTCTGATTTCCAAGCAGGTATTCACCAGCAGCAGATCCATTATTTTGATTTCCAAAAGTGCTTGTGGGGCTTCAAAGTCATTCTTGTGTGTGTGAGAGAGAGAGTGATGATGATGATGCTCAAGGCTGGCCCTTTACTGGACCGGATGTCAGTTCCCATATATTATTTTTTTTTGTTTTGATGTAAAGGATTTTCTAAAGAAGTGCCAGGCAGGACAGATAGCCTAGCAGGCAACAGGGAAGCTTTCAGTGAATCTATATGAGATTCTGCCCAGAATGTTAACCGGAGTTATTACATCTAAACTACAAAAATCTGGTGACCGCTAGATTGCAGGTAAAAGATACATAATGTTGGCACAAAATTGTGGCAGGGTTAAAGAAATAGAATAGAATAGAATAGAATAGAATAGAATAGAATAGAATAGAATAGAATAGAATAGAATAGAATAGAATAGAATAGAATAGAATTCTTTATTGGCCAAGTGTGATTGCACACACAAGGAATTTGTCTTGGTGCAAATGCTCTCAGTGTACATAAAAGAAAAGGCACATTCATCAAGAGTCAAGAATCATAAGGTACAACACTTAATAATAGTCATAGGGTACAATAAGCTATCGAATCATACTAGGAAACAATCAATATAAATTGTAAGGATACAAGCGACAAATTTACTGTATGACTGTATTACAGTCATACAGTCACAAGTGGGAGGGGATGGGTGATAACAAGTGATGAGAAGATTAATAGTAATAGTAGTGCAGACTTAGTAAATAGTTTGACAGTGTTGAGGGAATTATTTGTTTAGCAGAGTGATGGCGTTCTGGGGGAAAAACTGTCCTTGTGTCTAGTTGTTCTGGTATGCAGTGCTCTATAGCATCATTTTGAGGGTAGGAGTTGAAACAGTTTATGTCCAGGATGTGTGGGATCTGTAATGGATGGATGACTTCAGATAACTAGTTGGAGATGTGGGTATTAAAACAGGATGCTTTGATAGGCATAGAATATATACAGGAATTCCCAATTCAAGAATTCCAATGGCAGTTCCACCTATGGTCACATGATCACATTTTGGGCACCCGGGACCCAGCTCACCTTTGCAGCAGGTTGCAGCATTCTGTGATAAGATGACACAACATATACTTTTTTGCCAGAAACTGGCCTTTTTGAGGTTTCCAGCAAAACATCACCCTTAGAATGCATTTGCTTAACCGTAGCGATCGCTTCACAACCACAAAGGTCATAAAATCGGGTCGGTCACATGGATGCTTCAACTGATGACTATTGTGACTTACGTCAGAAAGTTCCATTAAAGTCGTAAGTCGGTGAGTACTATCACCGAGTTGTGCACTCATCTTTGAAGAGGAGACTTTTGGGATTTTTATTTATACTTCCAAGTTCACATATAATACCGTTTTTATATATTATCAGAAAACATTGCAGGAAATTTTGGTATCAGAGGGTTGGAAGGATCAACCGAAGTCACTGAGGTCAATGCAGTACTTAATGCAGGGAATCCAAACTAAAGCATCTATCACTCTTAGGTGGCTTCCATAAGATTTGTAACCAGAATTAGTTGTCCTATAATTTATTGCCTTCATTCTGTCCTACAATCTAGAACAGGGGTGTCAAACTGGATTTCTTTGAGGGCCGGATCAGCATTGTGGTTCTCCACAGGCCAGCTGAGGTTAGGGACATGGGATGCACGCCTCCTGCAGCAACCTGCCCATCAAAGCAGGGTGTTTTTGGTCTGAACAGCCTCCTGTAGCACTCTGCCGGCCAAAACACACCCCAATTTGGTGAAGCACTAGGTTTTGTTGTTGTTGTTAGTTGCAAAGTTGTGTCCGACCCATCGTGACCCCATGAACAACATTTCTCCAGGCCTTCCTGTCCTCTACCATCTTCTGGAGCCCGTTTAAGCTCACGCCGACTGCTTCAGTGACTCCATCCAGCCACCTCATTTTCTTTCGTCCCCTTCTTCTTTTGCCCTCAATTGTTCCCAGCGTTAGGCTCTTCTCCAGTGAGTCCTTCCTTCTCATTAGGTGGCCAAAGTATTTGAGTTTCATCTTCAGGATCTGGCCTTCTAAACAGCAGTCAGGGTTGATCTCCTCTAGGACTGACCGGTTAGATATACCCAATTCCAGCAACGGTTCTTCATACGTTTTAGCCTCCAGTCCCTTAATCATCTTTGTTGCTATGCTCTGCACTCTTTCTAGAGTCTCTACTTCTTTTTTATATCGTGGTGACCAAAACTGGATGCAGTATTTCAAGTGTGGTCTTACCAAGGCTTTACATAGTGGTATTAAAACACCTCATGTGCTCTTGATTCTATCAAAGGCAAAACGGCAGCCACAACCATACAATCAAAACCCAATCTCTTTTTACTTTTTATGGATTTCAGTTGCAAGGTTGTGGCTTTATTTTATTTTATTTTTTTGGACTTCCCTGTGAACCCTCCTCCAGTTATGAACTCTGGTCCCACTTCCCTCTCCCTGGATTTCCAGAAATGATAGAGGAGAACCTTGAAGAAAAATGCTTGACTGTAACCTCTTTTGAAGCACCTTTGCCCTTTGGCTAGGATGCCTGCTCTAGAAACACCACATTACTCACAATTGTCAGGCTGGGCTAGGGAAGCTGTTTCAGTTTAAATCTGATACACAGGATGACAAATAAAATGAAAGCAAGTTTGTCCCTTCCTTCCTTCCTTCCTTCCTTCCTTCCTTCCTTCCTTCCTTCCTTCCTTCCTTCCTTCCTTCCTTCCTTCCTTCCTTCCCTCTTTAATTTTGTTTACATCACTCTGGCTTTGCATGCCCCGTTAATCTACGTTGACATTAATTTCTGTCGATTTAGCAGCAAAGGGTTGTTAATTTATTCCTGGTTTGAGAGGCTCCCGAGACCAAGAAGGGGGTAGTTCTCCAGGATGAATGAGCAAGAAGCAAAAACATTTCTACAATACCAACACGGAGTACTCCTGATTTGTTTCACCCAAAGTCATGAATGCTTTGTCCTGATTAACAGCTTTGACCTATTTATAGCTGAACTGTTCTATGTCGCTATTGTGCCTCTTAGATATTCTGAACTGCACATAATATTTTCAAACCCAACTACCGGCGTATTTCTCTAGCAGACATCATCACTCCTTGCCAGCCACTGAAATCAAAACCAGGGAGAGATTTTTGAAAGCAGCACTTTGCACAAATTATGGAAAGTGATCTTTTGTGTCTGCAATTCAATTTGGGTGAGGGGGAAAGAGGTACCTTCCTCCTCCTTAATTTACTATAGTGTATCAAGGGAACATCATTCCAATTATTCTTCCAGTGAAGGTCATTAACTGATCAAAATTAAGTCAATGTTTGCAAAGTCTTTTTTTTTTTACTTTCTTTCTTTCCTTTTATCCAACCAGCAACAGGGTGGGGAGGAACAGGGTTTGGAAGCAAGTGATAAAATCATGTATTATATCTTAATCATCTCGTTGGCAAAAAGACCAGTTTTCTGGAGCTAAAATGGATAAGTCGTCCTCCCCTCTCACCCGCCCAGTTTCTTGGGGAAGCTGCCAAATGTTAATTCCCAAGCTAAAGCCATTTAATTTTGTTTGTTTAATTTGAAACAAAATTATCCTTCTGCCAAAGTTGTGGGGAGAATGTACTTCGTAATTTTTACAGGAGAGGAGTGGGCAAATTGCTTTGTCCAATACATTGCATTCAGAGCTAAGGGATTACTCAGATTTTGGGAGGGCCAGTGGTTGGGGCATATGCCTAAGGTAGTCACAATCTTTCTCAAGCAAAAGACTTCACCTTTGTTTTTGAGTGGGGTAGAACTCAAGAAGAGGACACGGTTGGCCAAATCCTGCCGTTGACTAATTTAATTTTATCAAATTAATGCAATAGATTGCCGCTCATTTTTTTTCCTGCAATCACGTGAAAAATGACCATTTCAGAGCAACCTCTGGAGAGTACCCTAACTTTTGGTAGGGGGAACTCAAAGCAGTGGTGGGATTCAAATTTTTTTACTACCGGTTCTGTGGGCGTGGTTTGGTGGGCACGGCAGAGGAAGGATACTGTAAAATCTACAGTCAGAGGTGGTACTTGCCGGTTCTCCGAACTGCTCAAAATTTCCACTACCGGTTCTCCAGAACTGGTCAGAACCTGCTGTATTAATACCACCTCTGACTCAAAGCTGTGTATTCCTCGTTCACTCTGATGGAGAGCTTTTCAGTGGGTGAAGAGGACTGAACTGAAAGAGGGGTGTTAATAATGTAACCAGAATTATGAGAAGAAAACAGGTTAGTGGGCCTCACAATTCCCAAGTCTTTGTATCAACTCCAAGTAGGATCTTGAGCTGCTGTTCTTCTAATCTCCATTATCATTGTCTCCGTCTCTCCATGCCACACCATCCAATCACTTTGCATACCCTGGGGAGATTTAAAAACAATCTGGAGGTCTGAAAGACAGCAGTGACAGCAGACGATCTATAACCATGGTTGGATGAATTGTGATCAATATCAGTCCTTATTGTTATTTTTCAAATCTCAGTCCCGACATTTGGAAAAGATACTGTTTGGTTTTTATCACAAATTAACAATGAACTCTGAGAAGAATGTCAATATGTCATGGTAAGACTTCTGTAGCTGGGAAGCGTTCTCATTGGACAGAAAGAATCCTTGCCTTAGAAAGTCATCCTACTTTCACAAAAGGAGAGTAAATAGTATTAGGAAAAGGAAGGATGTAATTTACCAGGTTTAAGTGAAGGAAAGAATGTGCCCCAAAGAAACTATATTCAAACATTGCATCCAGTTTTGGTTGCCACAATATAAAAAAAGATGTTGAGGCTCTAGAACAGGGGTGTCAAACAGTGGTGGGATTCAAATTGTTTTACCACCAGTTCGCTGAGCGTGGGTTTGGTGGGTGTGCTTTGCCTAACACCGGCACACAGCTTTCCCCACACCAATTGAGACCTGCAGCACCAATCAGCTGAGAGGATAGAGAGAAGCGCAGGTGGGAGAGCCAATCTTGTGCTTTTCTCTTCTTTCTCCTCTCAGCTGATCATTGGAGGATTTTTCTCCTCCTCTCAGCTGATCGGTGGGAGGGGTTTGTTTTTTAACTTCCGGTTCAGGTGAACCGGTCCAAACCGGTAGCATACCACCGCTGGTGTCAAACTCGCATCGTCACGGTAGCGTCAGGTGATGTATCGGAACTTTTTCCCCCCTTCGCGAAACCGGGCATGGGTGTGGCCAGCGTGGGATGCATCTGGCCCACAAGACGGGAGTTTGACAGCCCTGCTGTAGAAAGAGTGCAGAGAAGAGCAACAAAGATGATTGGGGAATGGAGGCTAAAAGATACAAAGAACAGTCGCAGGAAATGGGTGTGTCTAGTTTAAGGAAAAGAAGGACTAGGGGTGACATGACACACCAGTGTTCCAATATCTAAGGAGCTGCCACAAAGAAGAAGGGATCAACTATTCTCTAAAGCACCTGAGGGCAAGACAAAGGAGCAGTTGGATGGGAACTAATCAAGGAGAGAAGCAATCTGGAACTAAGGAGAAATTTCTGGATAGTTAGAACAATTAATTAGTGGAACGACTTGACTCCAGAAATTGTAGGTGCTCCATCACTGGAGACTTTTAAGAGTAGGGGGTTGGACTAGAAGACCTCTCCAAGGTCCCATCTGTTATTCTGTTTTTCTATTCTGCTATTTTGTAACTTAAGAGTTGGCTTAATAATCTTGTAACTATTGCTACCTTTCATTGGTTACAACTAAACATTAGACTCTGAACCTACAGGGCTGGTTTCAGAGCTGTCCTTTACAGCCAGGTGTTTCTGCAGGATAGGTGACATAACACTGTGATTGAAGTTTAAACAATATGCATAAAAACTAATGAAGCTTCATTTGCATTCTCACCATAACCATTTGACTGAAATATGGGTTCTTGCACACTTTATGCGGCAGTATTACGTGGATTTCAGAGGAAATTCTGGTAGATCTTCAGAACAGGTAGTCCTAACTTACAACCGTTCGAAGCTACAATGGCACTGAAAAAAGTGACTTACAACCAATCATTGCACTTATGATTATCATAGCATCCCCAATGGTCATGTGATCAAAATTCAGGTGCTTGGCAATCGGCATGCATTTATGGCAGTTGTAGTGTCCTGGGGTCATGTGATCACCATGTGTGGCCTTTCCAGCCAACCTCCAGCAAACAAACCTAAAGGAGGAAATCAGATTTGTTTAACAACCATGTGATTCACTTAACAACTGCATTAATTCACTTAACAACTGTGTTGAAAAGGTTGTAAAATCAGGAATGATTCACTTAGCCACTGCCTTGCTTAGCAACATACATTTTAACTCCAATTGTGGTCATAAGTCAAGGACTTCCCTGTATCAGTAAGAACAAGGTTTCATTATTGTATTCTACTGATAAAAAAAAATTGCTACAATATCCCCTTTGGGAAAATACTAGAATCAAATTACAAGCTTCACATTGTTACATACCCAATAAATGTTTTATTAATGGTCTTTACCTTTATTTATCTATAGGCATTAAAGAGGTTTTAGTTATCCTCCCTCCAATTGTAAATATTTATATAACATTTCTGTTTTAGGATAATAATCTGTGTATCTGAAATGGGTATGTTGTAATAACTATGTTAGTCTTTCAGATGCCATTGTTTTTAGTCATTTTGGGTGTCAGTGGGCAGACATGACTAATTTTTGGAAAATCACATTATTATCTTTTAAATTCCAGTGAAAGAATCCTTTTTTCTTCTTCTTCTTCTTTCAGCTCCAGGGTTCCCTGAAGAGAAAACTGGTGGTGAATCTGACACCAGGCAATAACAAGAGATCGAATGGCATTGCTGACAACACTTTCCTGGATATTAAGAGAATCCGAGGTGGTGATAATAACCTTTCCATGGGACGTGGCCAGTGTGGTAACAGTTGCCCAAACCAGTCAGCGTTGGGATCATTCTCAGTTGGTCAAGGTGCTCCAAGGAAAATGGACAACTCAACCAGCAACAGTCATTCTGGTGCAAATGGGATGTTTAACATGACACTAAAAGAGGTCAAAAAGGAACCCGGGGAGACCATCTCTTGTAGTAAACATATGGATACCCAGACATCTCAGAACAGTGTTTATCCTAACAGATATGGAGAAGACACAGGGGAACAGTTGATGGACCCAGAACTTCAGGAGCTCTTCAATGAACTGAGTAATATTTCTGTGCCCCCCATGAGTGATCTTGAGTTAGAAAACATGATCAACGCCACCATCAAGCAAGACGAACCCTTTAACATCGATATTGGTCAGCAGATCCAGAGAGGTCCCCCTGCCCAATCGTCTTCCCTGCAGATGGACAAGATGGTGATCAAGCAAGAGTATTCACCGGGGTTGAGCCAACCTTCGGTGGGATCCCCTCAGATGAGGCCTCCTTCCACAGACTCGGCTTTCACCATGCCCGGTGCTGCTATGTCCACCTCATCTCCCATTCCTTCAATACCTCAGACTCAGACCACTCCTTCTCAAGGGACGTCGGTCCCCACTCGGCCGCTGGCCAATTGGCAAGAAGTGTCTCATGCCCAGCAATTAAAGCAAATAGCAGCCAACAGGCAACAGCATGTTCTGATTCAGCAGTGCCAGCAAAGTCAACCAGCCACATCCTGGCCCGGTTTGTCATCTACAGAACCGTCTTCTGGATCCTTTGTGCAGGAGAAGATGTCTAGTCCATCCTTCCACCAGCAACAACAGTTCAGCCCACAGAGTTCTGCAATGTCCGGCATCCCAGTCAATGGGACTCCATCCAAAGGCATGAACAGTTACTCCTACCGGCCAAACTCCATGCCCCAGGGAAGTTCCGTCAACATGGTAATGCCCCGAAAGCCTCAAGACATCCCCAGAAATTATGTTGGCAACAATCAGGTGTCACTAGAGGAATCTCAGAACAGTATTAAGCCTTTGTTTCATTTCAACTCGGAACAAGCCAACAAGCAGATGTCTTCTGGCTTGGGAGCTCCAAATAAACCTTCTCTTCTTCACTATGCACAGCAATCATCCCAACAGTTGTCTAACTCAGTGGTTCAACCACAGACTTCGCAGCAGCAGCAGCAGCAGCAGCAGCAGCCACATTCGGCCCAACCTCAGCATCTCCAACGGCCCCCCAACATACCCTTAGCTTTACAGCAAAAGATCATGCTCCAGAAAATGCTACAAAGCCAACCTGGTTCAGCACTGCAGTTCCTGGGCCCACAGAATCAGATGGTAAGATTTTCTCCTATACTTTCCTTTCTCATCCATCGAGTCGGGGACAGCAGCACAAATTAAATGTGGGAAGCTCTCACGATGCGTTACTTGATTTGGGCGGCCATGTTGTCTGGCCTTCTTCCTTTCGGGTTCTGAACAATAAGAATGGTTGAAAGACCGGAGTTTTCTTTGGAGGTGGGTGGTGAAAACTTTGGAGCCCCAAATTCAGTAGTGCTGTTTTGCAGTAGTAAGAAGCACACAGATTAGCATGACACTTCGCAAATTTAAGCAGGGAGGTGAATAGGTTGCCCTCTGTCTTAGAGGGCGTCATAGGATTACACCTCCCAGCAGTGGTGGGATTCAAATAATTTAACAACCGGTTCTCTACCCTAATGAGCGGCTGGGTGGGCGTGCCATGGTGGATGTGGCCAGGGGGTGTGACAGGCAGCACTTGGCCTCCTGCACCCCACTGGGAGCAAAAACGGGCCACAGGCTGGTTGCATCCCTGCACCCCATTTTGGGCCTAGTAGGCCTCCCTGCAGCCTCCTGGAAGGAAAAATGGGCCACGAGGCGGGGTGCCACACACACACCCCACACCCCGTTTTGGGATAGGTAGGCCTCCCTGCACTTATCTGGGAGCCAAAACGGCATGTCAGGACCCCTGGAAGGGGTGGGGCCAGCCAGCAATTTAACAATCGGTTCGGGCCGAAGCGGTGTGAACAGGTTGAATCCCACCACTGCCTCCCAGGCTGGTGGTAGCTGCTGGGAACATGATTTGGACTTTAGGAGGCATGAAAGGATTGCCGCTAGGAGGTCTAGGACAACTTACCGCAGCCAATTTGTTGGGGTCAACTCGCCATGGGACAACTTGCTGTGTGACAACTTAATGCGAGATAACAGTACTTTAGACCCGTTCCTCTCTTAATAATAATATTATTGATATTGTTAATAATAATAATATAGTTATCTTGCATTGATTTGTCCCCCACAAAAACAACAACCCAGTGAGGTGGTTAGGCTAAATCAAAGGGATTGGCCTAAAGTCCCCCAGCTGGCTTTCATGCCTAAAGTGGGACTAGAACTCACCGTCTCCTGCGGATTGGTCCAAAGTCACCCAGTTGGCTTTCACGGCAAAGATGGTACTAGAATTCACAGTCTCCTGGTTTCTAGGCCTCCATCCAATTTGGTGGAGTGGTTAAGGCAAGGGTCTTCAAACTGGGCAAGTTTAAGACTTGTGGACTTCAACTCCCAGAATTCCTGAGCTAACATGACTGGAGGAGGAATTCTGGGAGTTGAAGTCCACAAGTCTTAAAGCGGTCAAGTTTGAAGACCCCTGGGTTAAGGCGTCAGGCTGGAAACCATGAGTTCTAGTCCTGCTTTAATCATGAAACCAGCAAGGGGACGGTGGGGTGATTCACTCTCAGTTCTAGGAAGGAGACAGTGACAAACCATTTCCCAAATCTTGGCAGGAAAACTGCAAAGACAAATCCAGGCAGACTCCAGGAATTAACAATGACTCAAAGGCACACAAGCTCCCCCAAATTTTTCTCAATGATGAGGACAGCCATGCAAAGTGTAAGCTTGCTTCCAATGCTACAGCACGTATAGCAAGTTGATGAACATAACATTCCTCTCTAGTCTGGATTCTCTCAGTTTTCCTTCAGACCATTGAAGGAAATCAGAAATTTGGTCAGGAAACAGGACCGTGTTCACAAAACACATTTTAGAACCGTTGCAGAGTTGCATAAGTAAAATCCTGCAACATGTTTATTTATTCATTCCGTTTCTATAGCCACCCATGTCAGTCAATGACTGTGGGTGGCTGACAATTCCAAAACTATAAAAACAATAAAAAATATTCAAAATAAGTGCTTCAACTTGCAACAGTTTATTTAGTGGCTGTTCAGAATTACAGTGGCACTGAAAAAAGTGACTTACGACCATTTTTTCACACTTAAGACCATTGTAGCATGCCCATGGTCAGCGAACATGTTTGGCAACTGACTCATATTTATGACAGTCCCACTGTCCCTGGGTCATGTTATCCCCTTTTGTGACCTTCTGACAAGCAAAGTGGGGAAAACAGATTCAATTAACAATCGTGTTCCTTACATAACAACTGCCACAATTCACTTATTAACAAATGTGGCAAGGAAGGTCGTAAAATGGGGCAAAATTCACTAAACAAATGTCTCACTTAGCAACATAACTTTTGGGCTAAGTTGTGGTCGTACGTCGAGGACTACCTGTGATACAAAGCAGCCAAGTTAGCTAAGCAGCTAGCAGTAAAGCCAAAAAAGGGGGGCCCTTAATACATTCAGGGCCCCTGGCTAAGAAGCACAACCATTTTTTTAAAGCCTTACAAAAGTGTCATGCCTCCTCCGGAGTCTGAATCTGAGGAGGAAGACGAACAGCTGACAGGGAGCAGGAGAGTGGCTCCCTTGTGGTGGAGGAAACTGGGGAAGGGCAAAGTCAGGCTGGGCAGAGCAGGGAAGAGGTAGAACAAGGGAGAGGGAGTTCAGAGGAAGACCAAGGCCCACCCCCTCTTCCTCCTAGGGCACACAGGGAAGAACAGAGAAGAGAGAAACATAGGTTGTGTGGCTTACGAAGGGAGAAAAGGGCCCTGATTCCCTTCACAAGGCACATCTGGGGATGGTGTTTAAAGGAGACACAGTTTGGGAGGGGTGCTTGTCAGAAGCAAGCATTGAGTTTATCTCATGTTGGCTGCTGTTATGTGAGTTCCTGGCATCCTCCCGACTGGTGTGATTTACTGCCGTGTTACTTCACTTCTGGAACTCCTTATCTTGCCCTGCTGGATTTATTACCTTATCTTGTCTTGCTGAATTCATAGTTTAAAGTTTTCTGTTTATAATGTTTTGGACTGGAATATCTGTAGTCAAAGGTTGTTTCAGGTTCCTGGGAGAGTTTTTCTCCAGAGCGGAAGGTAACCGGGACATTGGGGGCAAAGTTGGAGCTAATAAACAGACCCCCTACTTATTATTCTGGCTGTGTTGCCTTTGTGCCATGCCCCGGGTCATCACACAAAGGCCAACAGAGTTGAGTTGCACTAAAGAGCCAATCAGAAGAGATAGTGTGGGGCCATAACCGGATCTCCCATGTTATCAAGTCTGTCATTGGAGAGAAAAGGAGGAGGTAGATCTCCCTCACCCTGTGTCATTTTCAAATGTTTTAATTTGCCCCTCTTAAGCTGCTATTTGCACCAAGGCAAAACCTAAAATAGCTAATCCTCAATTTACAATCATTTGTTTAGTGACCATTCAAAGTCGCAACGACGCTGAAAAAAATGGCTATTTTGTCACACTTATGGTCGTTGCAGAATCTCTGTGGTCATGTGATCAAAATTCAGCTGCTTGGCAAACTGGCATGTATTTATGACAGTTGCAATGTCCCTGGGGGGGTCGTGTGATCACTTTCTGACCAGGAAAGTCCATGGGGAAGCCAGATTTATGTAACAACTGCAATGATTCACTTAATAACTGTAGCAAGAAAGGTCATAAAATGGGGCAAAACTCACTTGACAACTGTCTTGCTTAACAACATAAACTTTGGGCTCAATTGTAAGTCAACGACTACCTGTATTTCGTGATTATTTATCTATGGGTCCATATGAGTAAACTCGGATTGCTTGTCAGCAAGGGGGCCATTCTGTGGTGGAGTTGTCTGAAATCGGTAAGATTGATGGCATTTCCAGAACATGTTTCTTGGGGATAAAAAACCTGGTGCCCAAAGGTATGCACAGGAACACATGACAAAAACATGTATAGTGATACCAGAGTACAAACTCTGTCCTTTATATATTTGTATGGGACATTATGATGCAAGTAGAAACAATGGATTTAGTAGGACATCACAATTCATCCTTTTGGGGGCATTTTTGGATAATTGTAATTAAAAACTAAAGCTTGAGCCAATGTACTTTGAATAAAACATGCCACTAGCACACCTATCCAGAATTCAGCAGGTTGCCAGCTATACCTAGCTTGAATTTTTTAGGTTATTTTAATTAGAAATCATAATACATGTGAAGCTTGGTAGGTTGCACAGGAAAGCGAGAATCTTCGCATGGTGTTTATTTCCATCTCGGTCCTTCGTAAAGCCTCCTGAGGCATCCATAAAAAAATAAATATGGTAGGCGGATACATTCCAGGACTTGGGTTGTGGAAGCAAGCCCACCTGATGACTGTAGTCACTAAAACAGTCAATTTGTGAAAGGCAACCAACTAAACTGCAAATCTGGGTTTTCTAGGAACTCCAGAATGTTCCTGCAGGTTTTATCTGAAACAAATTCATCCCTCTGTTCCAAAGATGATCCAGCAATCTTCTGAAAATGAAATCTTCCAAATGGAAGACCTTATTGGTCACACTGCATGTTTTTGTTTTTTGTTTTTGGAACAATATTAACTGCTTCGTTTCAGAAGATTAAGTTCCACAAAACTACTAGACTAGGGGTGTCAAACTCAATTTCATTGAGGGCCGCATCAGGGCTGGGGTTGATCTCGGGGGGGGGCTGACTGGGTGGGCATGGCCAGCTTGATGCCACTCACCGGCCGTGGCCAGCTGGGTGGGCGTGGCCAGCTTTCTCCCCAAACTTCTGGCATGTTTCCTCTTTGCATTGGGTAGACCGGGCCGAAGCCACGCTGGCCCAATGTTTCCTTTTTGCATTGGGTAGACCAGGCCAAAGCGACACAAGTAAACTGGACCGAAGCAACATGGGCCAGCCCCTTACCAGGATGGCCCCACAGGCTGGATCCGACCACATTGCGGGCCAGATCCTGTTCTGACCAAGGCCGTAATTAAGCATACGCTTAGTCCAAACAACTCTTATTTTATTTCAACACTGGGAATTATGTTCATTCTCAGCCCGTAATGAGTCCCAAACAGTCCCCCGAGATAAGCACCCACCTTATCTCCTTTGAATTGCTGCCAACAACTAAACTCCCAAATTAACTGTAAAAAACCAATTTTTTACAGATCTGCCCCGCAAGCCTTGAGTTTGACATCCCTTTACTAGACCATTCCTCTGAGTGACCAGCCCAGCTTGGTCCATAACCCAGGATAGCTAAGTTTTATACATCTCTACAAATAATTCAGTGGAATAGCTTGATTCCTGAGCTGTGAATATCCATCACTTGAGCTTTTCAAAACAGAGAGGACAACCATTTGACTAGATGGTATAATGTTCCTGCCTTGAGGGATGGATTAGAAGACTTCTGAAATTCCTTTTAGATCTATGAGTCTAACTCAATTTATGAAAGGACCTAAAAAAAAACACCAAACAATTGTTTAACCATTCTCTAAACAAAGGAGATAGGAGAAGGAAGGGATTGTTTCTTGGTCAGTTTAATTCTCAATAATATACTCAAATGTCAATTTCCTTCATATTTTCCCTTCATATTTTATTGTATAACCTGGGGGAAGACAGTAGAAGGTAGTTTGAAAGATGATAGATTCAATAAACCACATAGATTTCTTATAAAAGGAAGCCGCTAACAGACGGGCCAGGATAACACGAAAACTAAACACTAATTATCAAGTGCAAAGTTTATAGATTAAAAATTCCTTTTAGATTGAACATGAAATATTTTATATGGAGAATACTAGTGTTCAAAGAATGCCAAAAGGCTCAAAGAATGCCAAAATCATTTGCATCATTTTTGTGTTGATAAGTATATCAGGGGTCTCCAACCTTGGCAACTTTAAGACTTGTGGACTGGTTGAGGAATTCTGGGAGTTGAAGTCCACAAGTCTTTAAATTGCCAAGGTTGGAGACCCCTGCACTATGTCATTCATCATATGGTGGCAATTATTGTGAGTAACAATTAAAAGGTTGTTTTTTTTCCTTTAGAGATCCTTTCTGATAATAAAAGCAGAGTCATTTGACCACAATGCTATCTAATATTGCTATATTGCTTCTTTTAAAAAAATAATAATAACCCTCCACATTTTCAGAATAGAAGTGGTTCTTTGATACCTGTAAAACATTCTCTTTGTTACTCTCGTATTAATGGCATTTCTAAGGATTTCCCTCCCAAGCAAATCAGAAGCTATTAGAGACCCATTAAGTATTAGATTTGCACATTAATACTACTTTAAAGTCATGCTGGAAAGAGGAGGGGGATGAAATAAAGAGGTTGATATATTTGCTCCAAGCATCTGTGAATTTGGTTGTAAGGCCTCCTTCTTGTGGTTACAATGCTGTGATCAAAAGGATGCACAGCTAATGAATTACAATATTCACTTCCACCTGCCTGTGTTTGGGGCAAAGGAATTGGGAGGGGAAAAAAAGCAAAATTATGGGTTTACCCATCATCAAATCACTGTGGTGACTCATATGGAAAATTTGTGTTTGTTTTTTTTTAAATTTTGTTCTTTCCATTTTCTATTTTCCAGAAGTGGAAATTCGGTTAATACTTTGCTGTTGAATATCATTCATGGAAAGGCTCTCAAATTTATTCCCTTTAATCTTTTGTACATTCACAGAGGAACCTGCATTAGAAAGATGAAATATAATTTTGGGAGGGAGGGAGGAAAGAAGGAAGGAAGGAAAGAAATAAGGAAGGAAAAGACTCATGAAATAAAATGTTGATGCATCAGACTACACTTAATGGTCCATATTGTCAAAGGATAGGATAGGATAGGATAGGATAGGATAAGGTGTTCAACAGAATGATGGCACGAAGGGAAAAATTGTCCCTGTGTCTAGCTGTTTTGGTATGTAATGCATTATAGCAGCATCCTGAGTAGAGTTTGGAACAGTTTGTGTCCAGGATGTGAGGGGTCTATAGATATTTTGTCAGTCCTTCTCCTGACCTGCATAATATACAGTTTTTCTATGGAAGGCAGGCTGGTTGCAATTGTTGTTGTTTTCTGCAGTCCTAACTATCCTTTGAAGTCTGTACTTGTGTTGTTTACTTGCTGTACCAAACCAGACAGTTATAGAAGTACAAATGATTCAATCATTCCTCTGTAGAACTGTTTCAACAGAACTTGGGGCAATCTGAACTTCCTAAGCAGACACAAGAAGAACATTCTTTGTTGTGCCTTTTCGATGATGGTTCTAATGTTAGGTGTCCATTTTGAATCCTGGGAAATTATAGAACCCCAAAATGTGAAGGATCCTACTGCTGACACTGTACTGTCAAATATAGTAAGAGGTGGTAAAATAGAAGGGTACCTCCTAAAATCCATTCTCCACTCTACAGTTTTAAGCGTGTTCAGCTCCAGATTGCTCTGGCTATCACAGGGCTAATGGTTCAACCTCCCATCTATAGGAAGACTCATCACCATCTTGAATGAGACCAATGACTGTTGCATCATGAAAAGAAGGACAAGGGGAGACATGATAATAGTGTTCCAATATCTCAGGGGCAGAAGAGAGAGGCAAGCTATTTTCCAAAGCACCTGAGCGTAGAACAAGAAGCAATGGGTGGAAACTAATCAAGGGGAGAGGCAACTTAGAACTAAGGGGAAATGTCCTGTCAGTTAGGACAATTAATCAGTGGAACGACTTGTCTGCAGAAATTGTGAATGCTCCAACACTGGAAGTTTTTAAGAAGAGATTGGATAACCATTTGTCTGAAGTGGTATAGGGTTTTCTGCCTGAGGAGGGGGTTGGCTAGAAGACCTCCAAGGTCCCTTCCAACTCTGTTATTCTATCATCTGCAAACTTCAGTACTTGAACAGAAGGATCCTTAGAGATGCAGTCATTGGAATAGAGAATGGAGAAGATAAGTTGGATTCTCTTCTCCAAGAAGAGTTCTCTCCATGGAGAGTCATATTTTCCGGAAGGGTGGAGAAAAGAAGGGTGCATTCACATAGTGTGATAAAACATAATCTGTTCCTCTTGGTATCATTTTAGCATGTTATGTGAACTCTGCCATTGTGAATTTAACTCTGTAAAGTAGTTTAGTCACCCAATTCTGAATTAGTTAACAATCCAAGTTTTTCTATACTATTTGATTCCAGTCAAGAGTCAAATGGTAACTCATTTATTTACTACATCCATTTCTTTGGGGACTGTAGTCTTGGAAAGTACTAAGTTAGAGGAAAGTTATATTATACCAACCCACAGAATTACTAAAAAAAAAAAAACTATAACAGGGTTACTTTGAATTCAATTCCTAAAAGATGCTTTATAGCTTGTAGAGACTCATCTGCGACTCTTCAAAGCAGCCATGAGTTCCCAGGGAAACATGTAACTGCTTTAAAGAGATGCAGATAAGTGTTACGTTCATGGGCCAATGCTCCACCGAGCACTTTTTCTGAATTATTTCCTATGTGTTGCAAAACCCCTCACATACAACGATCAGTCGCAATCTTGTTGGAGACCAGGACATTCATGAGTGAATGACAAATGAGTTCTTTTGAGCAGAAGAATTCCATTACACTAGCATAGGTCCATGAATTATATATGTGTTCATCTTAATCATTTTTCCAAGAGCTGTTAGTGGCAGAAGCTGCAAGAACTACTAATGGAGCCACAGGAATCTGCAGGTAATGTTTCAAAGGGTGTACACAAAACTTTACCATATTCTATAACCTCTTATGCAGGTTCCTTTAATGGAATCTCGTTCAGTCAACACTTAAAGAGGGGCTCATCTATAGATTTCCAGCAGTGTAGCTATACAACAAATGTAGTGAAGAAAGCACATCTACTAACCTAATCCTTGCTAAACGTATCATAATGGTACTATGTGCTATCCTGGCAAACTAAATACCTCTACATTTAATTGGTGAAGGAAGATGAATATTTGGAGATGTTGATCAACAGCATGCATTTTCTACCATGCTGGCTAAGAAGTCTGTACCAAGGCTTTGTTCCACCATGTGGAAATCTATGAATGATAGTCAAGGCTAGTGTGGTTTGTGTGTGTGCATACAAATAAATAAATTCTCTTGAGTCATACATATGCACCATTGAGTCATTGCTGGCAATTATCTGTACAAATCTCTACAGTTTTGGCAATATTTTGGAAGTGGTTTGTCATTGCCTTCTTCTAGGGTTGGCCTAAAACCTGGAGAGACTGGCCTAAGATCATCCAGTTAGCTTTGTACCTCAGGTGGGACTCGAACTCATAGTCTTCTGGTTTTTAACTTGCTCACTTAACCACTATACCAAATTGGCTCTCTCTGTGCATTTATCTTCCTCCAAAGGAGAGGGATGTAGTGAAATTTACCCAGCATGGTTTTGTGGTAGCTGAACCATGGTATTTTGTGGTAACAATTCATGGTGTTTTGATGAAACACAGGTCAGTAGGAAAAGAGAGGGGGATGATGCATGGACAATGCTATGGGGAGGATTAAATTAGGGTTGGTAGCTCATAAAATACTATATGTATACTTTTGGGAGTGAGTGAAGTGGTAGGAGGATACATAGAGAAGAGGACATTGTTGATTAGAGAGGTAAGAGACACAATTAGAATAGAATAGAATAGAATAGAATAGAATAGAATAGAATAGAATAGAATAGAATAGAATAGAATAGAATAGAATAGAATAGAATAGAATAATAGGGTTGGAAGAGACCATGGAGGGCTTCTAGTCCAACCTTCTGCTTAGGCAGGAAACACTACACCACTTCAGACAAATGGTTGTCCAATCTCTTCTTAAAAACTTATAGTGTTGGAGCATTTACAACTTCTGGAGGCAAATTGTTCCACTGATTAATTATTGTAACTGTCAGGAAATTTCTCCTTAGTTCTAAATTGCTTCTCTCCTTGGTTAGTTTCCACCCATTGCTTCTTGTCCTGCCTTCTGGTGCTTTGGAGAATAGCTTGACTCCCTCTTCTTTGTGGCAGCCCCTGAGATATTGGAACACTGCTATAATGTCTCCCCTAGTCCTTCTTTTCGTAAGACTAGACATATCCAGTTCCAGCAACCATTCTTTATATGTTTTAGCCTCCAGTCTCCTAATCATCTTAGTTGTTCTTCTCTGCACTATTTCTAGAGTCTCCACATCTTGTTTACATCATGGCGACCAAACCTGGATGCAGTATTCCAAGTGTGGCCTTACCGAGGCACACAATTGCTTTAGATATTGATCAAAAACAAAGTAACAGATGGACATGACCTAGATATTCTTACATTGGAAATCTAGTTAACCAATTTACGTGATAAAAATGGGATTAAATTGGGTAAGGTTTTCCAGCTGAGATAAAAACCAGTTTGCTAATTCTTTTTCTTTGTCTCCAATCTTGAGATTGGACGCACAATGTGCTCAGAAGATCAAATGTGCTTTCCCCCTTTAGACATTGCCATTTTTTTAATGTCTATTTATTCTTTTGAATAGATTGGTTGATTTGTCCGAAGTATTATTGATCTCTCTCCTTCAGTGTTCATTTTGGTAATACTTTATTTCACACCTCAGGAATATGTAGCTCCTTAGATGTTAGATATTTCAAGTGTTTCTAGAAATAATGTATGAAGTATTATTCTTCAGAAACTGTCTCTTTCCTCTTCCCCCTTTTTTATATTTCTGTTCAGTTTCTTTATTTTTATCATCGGTGTGGTGGTGCTTAGATTTTATATCCAGCCCATCTCAATTGTATGTTTCTCTTCTGTCTGTATTATAAATCACATCAGCTTTTATCCTTGTCCATTCTGGCTTTGGCTGATAGGAGTTGCCATCAATGCGAAGCAAGAAGTACCATGTTAGGCACAACAAGTAAATCACTTAGACGTTTAGTTCACTTAAATAAAGGAGCCAGTTGTAAAATGACAATAGTCTTTCTGAGTGGTTAACTTCAGAGAGGACTGTTAAAACCCGAATGTAGTTATTTAGCTACTGATGCACAGTTTCTCTCACACACACACACACAAACACACACACTTAAAAAAATGGTGGAGGATGATAAAGTTTCCTTCACTTCAAACTTATTCTCAATTTCTGGGAGAAGCATCATGTTGTAAATCTTGCCCCTTTTATTTATACATCATGTGATTTAAATATCACATAGATGGGTAGAAGCTGAGTCTGCAATATGACATTGCTTTCATAATTTTGAGGGGGGAAAGCACAATTCTATACAACCCTTTGGGGCATGTCCATGAGATTTGATTGACAATCTCTGAGGGAGATGAGCAGTTCAAAAATGTGAACGATAGAGAGATAGCGAGATAGAAGATAGATAGATGATAAATAGAAGCTAGATGATAGAGAGATAAAATACAGGAGTAGTTTGCCACTGCCAGACTATATATTTTTTAAAAAAATCCCAGTCTAGCATACTGCTTTGTTTTCTAATTGTCTCTCCAGCCAAGTACTAATCGGATCTAAAATTAGTTAGCTTTTTTTTAAAAAAAAAGCTAAGAAAATGGAATTGTGCTAGGAGACTTTACATACAAATTGAGGAAGTTGTTCTCTAATTCAAATTCTACTAATCTCATTGCATTGGAGAATAAAAGAAACTGGGTACATGCCACATTTGAATTTGCATACCCAGGTGCTACAAACTGGGTGGAAAGTTTAGTCCCTGTCTTCCTTCGAAAGCATGGTTTTCACTGTAAATAGAAACTGGTCATGTATTCCTTCAAGCATTGAAGAGAGGATTACCTTTTCTAAAAGAGAGACGTGGCTGTCTTAATCCATTCTAAATTTTATTTTTTTCTTTAAACTTCAGGAAAAGTACATTACTTCTCAACAGCAGTGAGGAATAAAATTCTTCACTCCTCTTAAAATTCACAGACCTACACACAGGTAATCCTGTATAATTTCTCAACCCCAAAAGCCAGGTTATTTGAACTGAAGATCCAGTTTGAACTGGGTTCCAGTAAATACACTGACAAAGGGTCATGATGAATGCCATCATTCAGAACCCATGTTTCCTGAACTAAAGGGCTCCACCCAAGTCTTAACAATAGAGGAACATGCTGGAGCTTCATTGCCTTGGTTGAAATTCACTTTTCAATGATTCTTCTTGGTGTGTGTGTGTGTGTGTGTGTGTGTGTGTGTGAGTGAGTGAGAGAGAGAGAGAGAGAGAGACAGAAAGAGAGAGAGAGAGAGTTAGTTTCAGGGACAGTGGGGTGGATTATTAATTATTATCCTTCTGCTTTGTGCAACATTTACTGAAAGAGGAAAAAGCTAACTGCATGAGAATGCAGCCATCGAAAGTTGAACGGGGGAGTAAGAACTGTGCTTCCTTCCATGGGAATGAGAACTTCTGCCAAAGTAAGATGCCTGAAGGTCCCTTGGGGACAGCAGCCCATCTCCAATTGGTAGAGGCCACTGTGAGAAGTTGGGGCGGGCAGCAGGCAAAAGATGTGAATCTGTCTCTGTCTGTGAAACCCGAAGGGCAGAACCCTTTCACTATGAATCTAGCAAAGATAAGCATCAGCTTTTCATGTGAAGGGGGGGGGGTATTCGAAGACCCCGCAGCCCTGAATGTAAGAGGCAGTGTTTGCAGAAGAAAGGCAAATGTCTTAAGCTGGCCCCGCAATCTCTTTTAATTATTGTACTTAAACCACATCTGTAAATGTTAGCAGCCAGGCTGGCCTCAGAGGCTAGACAAGCGATCACGTGCTTTGTTTCTTTTCTTCCTTAGAAGTGTCTTATCACAGATTTCAAAGGAGAATTGACAACAAATAAACCAATCATCAAAATGTCACAGCTAGAAGGACGTAGCAGGTATCAGAGGAAGTTTTCAGAAAGACACGTCTGGGAAGACAGTGTCGTGCTTTCATTCATTTTTTTTTTAACTCTCTTCCCAAGCTCTGGGTTTTCAATCTTCTTGAGCAATTGCTATTATGGATTAGTGGATCAGAATCAATCTGCTCCATTTTTCACCGCCTGTTTTGAGGGATTGGTTTTAGGTTTCAGCAGTTTTTTTGGAATCGTTTTTAACATCGGCACCTGATGAAAAAGATTGGCAGGTGATATCTAAGTATGAACAGGAGTTTGTATTGCTTTTCTGGATTTCACTAGGTGGCCAAACAACCTCTCCCCTTTTTTTTCTTCAGTTGGAAAAGTCTGGTGCATGTGTAGAAGAGTGCATTATATCTGTTGAAATTCAATTCCAAAGTCACTCAGCTCAGAAGTAGGACAGGTGTTTTACCTTCTTTTCCTCTTTCTTTTTACCTTCTTTTCCTCCTGATTCAGTAATGTATGTTTTTAACTGGGGATTCTATGAATAAAAACTTGGATTTTATTAACAATGGCCTCTTTGGGTCTCCCTTTGAACCAGGCTTAATTCCTAACCCTGAGCTACAGACATTCTCTTCTATTGGAATAAACATTTCATAGCAAAACTCATCCTAAAATCCTTCAGGTGTAATGCTTGAGGTAATATTTTTTGGAAATTCATTAGTTGTGTAATGGCTTCTCTTGAACCAAAAAAGTAGAAGCTTAGTTTCTGGAACACCAGAGGGAAAATTGTCCTCACAATGAAAGTTGTAGCTGTTAGAGAGGAAAGGGTGAAGCTATTTTCCAAAGGACCTGGAGGCCAGACAAGGAATAATGGATGGAAACTGATCAAGGAGAGATTCAACCTGGAAATAAGGAGAAATTTTCTGACAGTGAGAACAATCAACCAATGAAACAGCTTTGCCTTCAGAAGTTGTGGGAACTTCATCACTGGAGGCTTTCAAGAAGAGATTGGACTGCCATTTATCAAATTGTGTAGGGTCTCCTGCTTGGGCGGGGGGTTGGACTAGATGACCTACAAGGGTCCCCAACCACGGTCCGCTGCTGGCGCCGCCATCTTTTTCATGAAAAAGTGCTTCCGGTGAGCTTTTCCGGTAGAAAGCTCACCGAAGCACGTTTTCATCAAAAGATGGCGGCACCAGCGCTCGTGAGCTTTTCCGGGTAGAAAGCACTTTTTCATCAAAAAGATGGCGGCGCCCAGCTGATGCCGGTACCGGGTCGCGCGTCCAAAAAGGTTGGGGATCACTGGACTAGATGACCTACAAGGTCCCTTCCAACTCTGTTAATCTATATCTGTATCTATTTGTTCAGTATGAACAGCTGTTGGCTTTCCAATTCTTGTTATCAAGGCTCAAGGTGAGGCCGCTGTTTACTCCAATTCTGTGGTTCCAGTGGATCTTCTTGACGGAAAGGCGTAGTAAAATGTTTCTTGGCTGCTTGGAGATGTGTGAGCTTCAACTCCCAGAATTCCCCAGCCAGCATGGAATTCTGGGAGTCAAAATCTATACATCGTCAAGCAGCCTCTTGATCCTGTGGTGAATCATACTTTTCAAAATATAGATAAGGAAGATGTGAAGGTTCTCTCCAGTTGAATTCAAATTGACTTTGTGGAGACATGAATGTAGTTTTGTTAGCCACAATACTAAAGTGGCTTGCTACTGTCCATTTTTCAGAATGTTTTCCTGGAATGTCCTAGTGGACTTCCATCCAAGTACCCTCCAAGTCTGAGGGTGTTCAGTTTTTCCAAGATTAGCCCAGGCCTGCTAGGTGTCCTTTCCTGCTATGTCTGTTAGGATAAGGTCCAGGGAGTAGGAAGACCCTTGTGGGTTTAAGTAGTAGAAGTTATCAAAAAACGATGTACAGCATCAGAAATCAATGGGGCTAGTGAGTAAAGCTAGGCCTAGGACAATGTTTCTCAACCTGACTGCTTGAAGATGTGCGGACTTCAACTCCCAGAATTCCACAGCTGGCTGAGGAATTCTGGGAGTTGAAGTCCAGACATCTTCAAGCACCCAAGCGGGAGAAACACTGATCTAGGAAGTCAGAGAATGAATTACTCCTGAGGAAAAAAAAGGTAACTGGTGCCAAATTACCCAAGATGCTTTGCTGCTAGAATCAGAATGTCACATATATGTCCATTATGTAGGGTGAACCAGATGGCAATGAAATGCTGTTTCAAAAAGACAGGGAGCATCCTCTACTTCATCTCAAGGTATGGCCTAGTTTAAATATCCAGTTAGGCTCTGTGAAAAGTAAGTAGCTCTTTCTTTCAAAAAAGGATAAATGGCTGTTGAGGCCACCCAACAGCGCCTCTTGCCTGAAACCGGCAAAACCCTTCCCAAAATGCTAAAAAAAATGTTTCTTAAAGGGTATCACAAAAGAACTGCACACTCTGTGCTCCGACCTTTGCGGAAACAATGGATATGGATTCCTGCTCTGTTGCCCAAGGAAACCCTGACCCCCAGTGGAAAATGCTCTGAGCCTGGAAGGATCAAGTTGCCCGTCTGAATGGGAAGAGTTGATGCTGAATCTGATAATTCCTTACTGTCCTGGAAGGAGCTTCATTGCATGTTTCTTGTGGTTTACTAGATGGGGCAGTCATTCGCAGATTCCAGCGTTCCTAATTCAAGATCCAGTAGCTTCTGATAGATAGCGCTAGCAATAGCACTTAGACTTATATACTGCTTCACAGTGCTTTTACAGCTCTCTCTAAGCGGTTTACAGAGTCAGCCTATTGCCTCCAACAATCTGGGTCCTCATTTTACCCACCTCAGAAGGATGGAAGGCTGAGTCAACCTTGAGCCTAGTGAGATTCGAACTGCCAAAGTGCAGGCAGCTGGCAATCAGCAGAAGTAGCCTGCAGTACTGTATTCTAACCACTGCGCCACCACGGCTCTGGCCAAAAAAAAAATCACACTGAATATTAATCAATATAGCTAGTCCTTGCTTAAATATCACATTTGGGACCAGCAACTCTGTTCCTAAGCTGCCGCAGGAGAAGAACAGGCAGAGTTGGTGGGTGGAGTTAAACTTGTCAGCAGCCTAGAGTCTTACGTTGTCACAAATAATCCAAGTGTGGCCCCCTTTGAATTCCATTTACTCCAATTGTGGTAATAAGTTGAGGACTACCTGAATATACATGGCTGAAACTAGGAATGAGATTATGGGCATGAATTACATCTGATAATAAAGGAAACCTTAAGTGCTACAGGCCCTCTATGCATTTATTAATTGTTATCTGGAAATGCAGGGGTGTCAAACTCAAGGCCTGCAGGCCAGATCCAGCCTGCGGGGTGCTTAGATCTGGCCTGCAAGGCCACCTTGGAAAAAGTGATGGACCAGCCCGCGGTGCCTCTGCCAATAGCAAATAGAGCATGCGGCCCTCTCGAGCTCCGTTTTCAGCTGCAACAACCTCCTACAACCTTCTGCCAGTGAAAATGGAGCTCAGGAAGACAGCGCACGGACCTCCCGAGCTCCATATTCGCTGGCAGAGCACTCAGGCCAGCATGGGCATCCCTGACACAAGTGACGTTGAGATGGCCACGCCCATCCTGCCCTCCCCGAGGTCAAACACAACCCTGATGCAGCCCTCAATGAAATCGAGTTTGACACCCCTTCTCTAATGCACACCGAAGTATGTCTTTCAACCAGGTTCAAGCATTTCTCCCCAAGAAGGATGCTCTTTAGATGTGTGGACCGTGATTCCCAGAATCCTTAGCAATGGCCAAGCTGGCTAGGGGATTCTGGGATTGGAGTTCTTCAATCCATTTGAAGGTTGTCCGTGTTAGAGAAAACTGGTTTCTCGAACGGGCTTTGCTTTGTTCAAATGAGTTGCAGAGCTGATTCATAATTTCTGAGCTTCTAAAAAGAAGTGAGAGTACAAACCAGACATGATCACGCCTCCGAGGATTTATCAGATTTCCCTAAACTACACATGGCAATGGTATGGGATAAAATCATAGTGAATGTGTACCTTTACAATGTTCTTACCGCCGTGGAGAAAAATCATGGTTTTTTACTCATTTGTGACCAATACTGTTTCTAGTAAACCTGAATCACCGGTTAATGTCTGTCTCCCACCTCCCTTTATTTCCCACTCCTCCCCTTTTTCATTTTCTCAACTCTGAAAGAACATTCTTGGCCTCAAAAGTTGCCAGAAAACATTTTCTTTCTGGGACAAAGGAAAGTTTATGAAGCAACTTTTATTTTTCCTCCTCCTTCTTGGCCGAGGACCAAGTCTGTGGAAGTCCAGGCTTGCAACTAAATCCAAGAATGATTTTTTTTCCCTGCTATCTCTCCCCCCCCCACACCCCCAATGTAGATAAATAGTGGCAGGACCACATCCCAAAACGAGAACTAGATCGGGGAGGTAACTTGTCAAACAAGATTGCAGCTTTAAAATTTTGCTCCTATTTATTCACCCTCTTGCTCTCACACACACGCATATACAAACGTTTCTTCCCTTCAAAACCCTTTTGAAAGCATGGGGAGCGTTATTGATTTTTCTGGCCAGCTTTCCATAAAATTATCCCTTTTGCTTCTTACAAACTTCTAGAGCGATTGCAATTAAAGGCTCTTTTTTTTCTTTTTTCTTTTTTTTTGCTGTGAGGATATTACAGTCCCTTTTCATTTAGGTGGAAAACAGTGCAAAACAAAACAAAACAGCCAAAGTACAATATGTATAGGAGAATGCGATAAATACTCCCAACCCTGGAAAAACAGATAGGCATGGTTACACAATGTAGAGTTCTGCAATTTTTTCAGGCTCCTGTTTTCTTTGCGATGCGATTGTTGAATGATAAGCCACTTCCCGGACGCACATTCTTTCGCAAATCTATTAGAAGAAATGTGCCTTTTTATTAATATTCTTTTGCCAATCCTGTGGAATTACGGTAACATTAGCCCTTGCCCTTCAACTCTGGCAAAAGATTAGCCATAGAACTATATTTAAATAACAAGCTATCTCGCAAACCTCTGCCACCTATTCCCAAAACCCTACCCTTCCAATGGCAGAAAACATTTCAAGTGTTACAACATTTAGTTACAGTACTTCTCAAAATGTTTGAGGAGACTGGAGAAGGGGACTGGAGACTAAAATATATGAAGAACAGTTAAGGGCATGGCTAGTCTAGGGAAGAGAAGGACCAGGGGAGATATGATAGCAGTCTTCCAATATTTGAGGGGCTGCCACAGAGAGGAAGGGCTCAAGCTATTTTCTAAAGCACCCAAAGGCCAGACAAGGAACAATGGATGGAAACTGAACAAGGAGAGATTTAACCTGGAAATAAGGAGAAACTTTCCGACAGTGAGAACAATCAACCAAAGGAACAGAAATTGCCCTCGGAAGTTGTGGGAGCGCCATCACTTGAGACTTTCAAGAAGAGATTGGACTGCCATTTGTCAGAAATGGTGTAGGTTCTCCTGCTTGGGTGGGGGGTTGGACTAGAGGACCTACAAGGTCCCTTCCAACTCTGATTATCTGTTATAGAGTATCTGTTAGAGACCCGCTGTCCCCCATTCTGTCCATGCAGACATCCTGCCTCCAATTTCCAGCCAGGTATTCTCTGTCTTTCCCTTTTCTTTTTCCTAAATCACCTTGGTGAAGGTTGGAGTAGCTGGCACCAGACAGCTGCCCCAAGACAGGAGAGGCGGGGTAGGAGGGCTGAAACGTCACCAAGATGGATTCCCCCCCTCCCAGGGGAAAAAGAGGCCGAAAGGATCAAGCTGGTTCTAAGATGCACTTTCTGAAAATGCTTTTCTGAGCACCAGCACCAGGCTGCTTGTTCAAAACATACAGAAAATCTGTACGATTTTCCAAAGCTCTCAGATTTTAGAATTTACAATCGGAAGAGAATCTTCCTCGGAATTGTCCTTCATTTCTGTAGCATGAAGCCTGCCAGACCTAGAAAAGGAAATCTGGATATTGCAGCCTGAACACATCTTGAGAGCAGATGGCTGAGAATGTTCTAGGGAGATTCTCAGTCTATTCAGGTCATAGTTTTGTAGTTGCTCTGGCTGAATTGAAGAAGCTTCTTTGGATGAGAAGCAAAACATCCAGGGATGGGATTCAAATTTTTTACAACCAGTTCTGTGGGCGTGGCTTAGGTGGTAGGCGTGGCTTGGTGGTCATGTTATTGGCTGGGTGTGGCCAACTTAATATCACTCACATCGAGGCACGCATCTCCTTGCCTGGCCTCTCATGACTGTGGGGATGCTGCAACAGTCGTAAGTGTGAAAAATGGTCATAAGCCACTTTTTTCAGTGCCACTGTAACTTTGAATGGTCACTCCACACAAGCAAAGTACCAGGAAAGGAAGGAAAAAAGACTCCAGAGAAGTTCCTGAGACAGGAAGTCTAGTCCTGCCAAGAATGTAATAAGGGTTAACGGAGAGGCAGTTTCTGTAAGCAACACCAGAATGTTTCCTTCCTGCCTTCCTTACAGGATTAGGCCAGTAATTTCTTCTAACAACTGGTTCTCCGAACTGCTTAGAATGTTAACAACCGGTTCTAGCGAATAGGTGTGAATCCCACCCCTGGAAACATCTTCAAGGAAAAACAAAGAAAGTCCGGTTGCCGTTTGAAAAAGCCCCTTTGGGACAGACGACTGAGAAGCTCATATCTCTTATTGTAAAAAGCTGAAACTCGGAAACTGGAGATGGAATCTTCCCAAATAAATCTTGACTCTACTTGGAATTTTGGAGAAGCTGTCTAAGCCAAGCACTGCTGTGCCTATTGTTATGTTTCTCACACCATCAACCAGATGTTTAGACTTGATTTGGCATTTTTATCCACCCATCGAGACCCTCTCAAAGGCCTGGGATAGACCTGAGATGTCAATGTTTGGTGGTGTTAGAGGTATCATCACGGGATGTAAGCCGTTCTGAGTAAAGCTGCCTTTTGCAATTGACTGATGGTGAATATGTCAATGCCGTTGGTGTTGAAGTAGTACTCTGGTTGTTTTGGGATTGCATTTAAGGTATCTATTACTACTGGTACTGCCTCTGCTTTCTTTTGCCACAGTCATTCTATTAAGCAGTGGAACTTCTTCCCTAAAGACGTGGTGATTTGCCAGCCCAAAAGGGATGCGTTTAAGCCTCATGTCAAGATCACTTTAATCTGAATAACTGCATTGACCAAAAGGGGTTGGATATAGTGGTTTGAGTCGTCCACTCAAACTCTGTATTTCTAGGATTAGAAGACCAAAACTTGCAATCTTACCATATGATAGTCCTTTTAGAATAACACTTTCCTCTCAGAATTTTCAGAGGGGAACCTACTTTCAATCACTATTTGTCAAAAAAAAAAAAAAAGGGTTATGTGAATCATCTATTTAGCAGAAGTGAACCATTTCCTTTTGGTTCTGTCCATTTCCTTCCTCCACCAGAAACAAACCATCAAGGATTTTTTTGGGTGTAATCATTTTTTTTTTTTTTTACAAAAGCTAATGAAATATTCCCTTATCTACGTTATAAAATTGGGTTGGCTTGCTGTTGTTTTTTAAACAATTCTAGGGGATTTTTCTTCATTGTTCGTGAAATGACATTTATTTTGAATCGTCTTAAAGGGATATGGATAGGAGCCTTTTAAGAGACTGTTTTGATTCTCAGGCTGTCCTGATTAAAAAAAAAGATTATTAGAAATATACCAAACACAAATACCTTTAAAAGGGAGGATTTAATCCTCCAGGGACAAAAAAAAAGTATTCCATTTATCACAGCCACACTTATCTCACATAAAGAAAAGGGATTAAGTAGTAGCTTTTGTGTTCTGAGTGAGTGAAGCAAGATGGATACTAGCATAACAGATTTGCCACCGGCTGGAAAAACCAATATATTTTGGTGCTTTGAGCCTCTGCCTCTGACTGCAAAGAGCATTTTGCAACAGACATAGACATCTGCAGAGATGTTCAAATATACACACATTGAACATGTATTGGGAAATAGTTCAGATGTCCTACTTCATCTCTTATCTACCCTAAAATTATCATATTATCATATTATCTAATACACACTAAACAGCCAACTAAAGAGCAGTTTTGGGCTTTCATTTTATGTGGATCACTATCTTGTCGTTGAAAGCTTTTATGGAACTGGCCAATTACTCTTTGCAGAAATCCAAAATCAAGTGAACATCATTTTTAAACATTTTTTAATTTTGACTGAGGAGAGCCAGGAACTCCTAAGATTTTGTTCAATCTTTATGCCCATTTTGGTAACCTTCTGAGATTTATACCACTTTAAAAAAAGAAAGAAAGAAAGAAAAGAAATGTGTTTGCCTCCCATTAAAGACTAACCGCTGTTCTCTTGTGGTCCTTCAACATTATGACAGACCACCTACAATGATGTAGGTTGAATAATATGTTGATCTGACTTCTGAAATAGTTGGACCAAGTTGCACTGAAATCTTTCAGATTTTACATGTTGAAATCTTTCAAATTTTACATGCTGCTTACACGAAGATATTACCTCTTTCTCTTCTCTTATGTTGAAATAAATTATTTGAGTATGGATGACACACTAGAAAAGATCTCACTTAGCTGGCTTCCCTACTGCAGTTTCACATATTTCCTCACTGTCTTGGGCCCAACTTAAGCAGATTAATACAACTGTCCAAAGAGGCCAATTTGTGGTACAAAGAGCTTTATTTATTTGATACCTGTGACCTTTGTTACACAACAATTATTTGATGAAAGGAGAATAGAGAAAGAATAGCTGAGAATTGGGTCTAGAATTGGGTTCAAATCCTTACACACCCATGACATTCATTAGATAGCCCTAACCTAACCTAGATTTCTTTTTACTGTAAAAGTATTAAAAGGAACAGTAGGGCTGAACATCTTGAAGGAAAAATAAAGGGAAGGTAGTAAATTCAGTCTGGAGTGACTTCCAACTTGAGGTCATTTGAAGCTGCCTTCCCAAAGCAATGCAGTTTTGGAAGAATGTTCTTAGTGTCTTGACCTCAGAAAGGGAGGAAGTTTTATGGGAACTCTGTCCAGGATTTGATTGAGTGGTTTATATGTGTCTTTGCTTCTTTCCCTGCCCTTCCCCCCCAAACACTCCACTCTTTTCCTTTGTGTCCACATGAAAGAATTTGGCCTTCAAGATTGGCTGGAAAAGTTACCAGAACTGGAACAAATGTTTCATTCAATATTACGAGTCATTCCATTAAACCTATATCTTCCTTTAGAGAGGAAGAAAATGGATCTCCTGATAGCACTGAAAGGAAAGGAAAGGAAAGGAAAGGAAAGGAAAGGAAAGACAGAGACAGAGACAGAGAGAGAAAGGAAGGAAGGAAGGAAGGAAGGAAGAAAGAAAGAAAGAAAGAAAGAAAGAAAGAAAGAAAGAAAGAAAGAAAGAAAGAAAGAAAGAAAGAAAGAAAGAAAAGATCTTTTTAAAGCTCTCTCCACCAAGTTCTGCCATTTTCAAGGAGAATCTGCAGCGGCCTAAAATCCTGTACAGTAGAACCTCCAGTCACGACCGTAATCTGCTCCAGGACTTTGGTTGCAACCCAATTTGGTCAGGACTGGAAGCGAGACTGATTGCACATGCGCGCGCACACACAAAATGGCACAGAAGGGAAAATCACCATGGCTGTGTTTGATCACCACCCAAGGATGCATTCGCGACCAGAGTCAAACATTTTGTGGATTTTTTGGTCAGCACCCAATTTGGTCGTGGTCAGAAGCATTCATGACCCGAGGTTCCACTGTATTTCAGATGAGTTGTTATAGTTCTCTTCTAGGAACATCTAGAAGAAACCTAAATTTCTGCAGAGGGTTGGAAGATCACCTCATGCTGCTTTGGAATTCTGGGAAGGACAAGTCAGGAAGAACTATAAGCCTTTTTTCCCTCAGCAGCTTGCTGCACCTTCAGATGGGAAACGCAAAGGATTATTCCAATAATGGATGAATGGCTGCGAAAGTTGTTGGAGTTAGCAGAGATGGCTAAATTAACTGCTTTGAGTAAAGAAAAGAATACAATTAATTTTATTTCTACTTGGAAACCGCTTCTGGACTTTGTGCATGAGGTGGGAAAAAATGAAACATTGATTTTGGGATTTACCAATTACATAGGTTTGTTGTTATAGAAATGGCTAGTATATTATACTGCGCAAAAAGTAAAAAGTTGAGGTTTCATGCTATTATCTTATTTTACTGCAACAATGGGAGTCAGAATTCGACGCCTTTTCTTTTTTCTCTTTTCGCTTCCTTTCTCCCTCCCTTATTTTCCTAATATTTTCTTTTGTATTTTATATCATAAACTCTCTCTTTTTTTAAAGGAAATGCAAAGGACTGGGATCTGAATGGTGTAGCGAGTTTCTGAGTTATTTATAAGCTCTGGTTGGTCTTCCATACCTCATGCCTTTGACAAACATTTGAAGTGAAAACCAAATGTTTAGCACAGAAGCAAGTGGCAACGGGTGTATTTATTTGCATGCAACTACAAAGAGAGGGGAGGGGAGGAAGAACGTGAGGGACAAAAGATGAAAAAAAATCTTTTTTCTTAAAGATTAAGTGAGGCGGGAGAAAATTAACATGGAACAATTACACTCAGAAATGTCTTAATTGCTTTTAGATCACCAAAAAAGGAATGTCATCAGAGGTTTGTGGCAGGCGCCACCTGCTGGATGTTAAAAGTCATTATCAGAAATAAAATGAATAAAATAATGGGACGCGGTGGCTCAGTGGCTAAGACGCTGAGCTTGTTCATCAGAAAGTTCAATCCCTAGAGCCGCATAACAGAGTGAGCTCCTGTTACTTGTTCCAACTTCTGCCAACCTAGCAGTTCAAAAGCATGCAAAAAATGCAAGTAGAAAAATAGGGGCCACTTTGGTGGGAAAGTAACCGTGTTCCGTGCACCTTCGGCATTTAGCCATGCCGGCCACATGACCACAGAGACATCTTCGGACAGCGCTGGCTCTTCAGCTTTGTAACGGAGATGAGCACCGCCCCCGAGAGTCAGAAACAACTAGCACGTGGCAACTGGATTTTCTGCTTTTTCTTTTGAAGACGTTTCGCTTCTCATCCAAGAAGCTTCTTCAGCTCTGACTGGATGGTTCTTCAATTCCAGTCAGAGCTGAAGAAGCTTCTTGGATGAGAAGCGAAACATTTTCAAAGAAAAATAAGAAAGTCCATTTGCCTCTTGAAAAAAGCACCTTTGGGACAACCATGACCTGGATGACTGAGAATCTCCACAGACATTTAATAGAGCTGAGGTGGAATTGTCCCAAGCTCCTTTTTTCAGCCAACCCCTTTGTTTCTTTGTCCACTAGCTTTCTTACACATGGATGTTGCCATGTTGAGAGCTGAAGATCCCTGCTCAAAGAAGACATTTGCTATTAGTTTATGGCTAGAGGCATCTGGTAGGAGGATCATGTGTCGTGCAGTTCTTTGGGTGCTAGGAGAGAAGCCTTCTGGTGATTTTTTCTGACAAATGATTTTGAGGAAAGCAAAACTGATCGAACGTTGGCCTAGTGATTTCTTGTTGAAATACAGTTGGTCCTCAACTTACAACCATTATTCAGCCCAAAATTTTTGTTGCTAAGTGAGACATTTCTTTAGTGAGTTTTGCCCCATTTTTACAACATTTCTTGCCATATTTATTAAGTAAATCACTGCACTTGTTAAGTTAGTAATACGGTTGTAAAGTGAACCTGGCTTCCCCGTTGATTTTGCTTGTCAGACAATTGCAAAAGGGCATGACGTGACCCCTGGACAATGCAACCAACATAAATATGAGTCAGTTGCCAAGCATCTGAATTTTGATCATGTGACTATGAGGATGCTGCAACAGTCGTAAAAGTGTGGAAAACGATAATAAGTTGTTCTGACCAAAACTTCTGAGACCATAATTATGCACACGCTTATTTTAAAAACAAGTCTTGTTTTATTGCAGCGCTGGGAATTATTTTCATTCCCAGCTGGTAATGAATCTCAAACAATCCCTCGATATAAGCACCCATCTTGCTTGCCTGTGAAGTGCTGCCAATAACAGAAGTGTCCAATGAACTAGAAAAAAAAAACCAACCGAAGTACAAAGAGTTTCAAGAATGACTCTGAACCGAATGAACTACTTTGCTTCCTGCAAAGGTTTCGTCATCTTTGCCTTCCTTTATCCCTTATGGGAGGGGCAATCACCTCCCAGCCTTACTCCCGAGTCGCCCCTTCTGCTTCAGCTGCTCTCGCCTTCCAGCAGCTCTGCGCACACACGCACTGGGAACAGGCTCCCCTGGGTCCTCTGCCTTGCTGCTGCCAGACTCCAGAGGCAGCACCCCACTCCCAGGTGGTCCTGGCCCATTCCTGCATTGGACGGAGGACCTCATCCAAGTCCTCTCCAAACTCCCTGACTGGTCCCCTTTCTTCCCTACTGTCCAAATCCGCTGCTGTCTGCACAGGCTGCCGGCAAACCATAACACAAGTCACTTTTTTCAATGTTGTCAGAACTTTGAATGGTCACTTAATTGAACTGTTATAAATCAAGGACTAGCTGTACTGTGTTTCATTAAAAGGGCTGTTTCATAAAAGGGCTCACCTTGAACGTTAAGAAAAACGTTCTATTGCTTGTAGGAAGACCAAGCTGAATTACTTACCGAAAGAGTTCATGACTCCTCTCCGTAGGATATGTTCAAGCAGAGGTTGGACAGCCAACTGCTGTGGATGTTTTGAGCTGGACTCAATGGCCAAGAGTTGGGTTGAGTTTTGGACTTGATGGCTCAGGAAAAGAGGAGGGGAGGAGAGAGCCAATATTTACCACAAGGTGTAAGCTGTTCAAAGTAAATCTGTCAAGCACCCAAGAAATCTGGAGATTCAGGCAGTTCAAATGAGTTATAAGGAATCTGGTCCACTGGCCGTTAAGAAAAATGCACAGGAGATAAGAGAGGCATTCAAGACAGACTGGACTTAGATTTCTTGCGGGAACTCAGAGGCTCATGACATGACGCGTTTGACTCAGCAGTGGGATCCCACCTGTTCCACTCCTGGTTTGGTGATCACATGTGCATGCATACCTAATGGATGCACACAGCTTTCCCCATACCAGCTGAGGCCTGCAGCGCCAATCAACTGAGAAGATAAAGAAAAGTGCAGGGGCCAGTGGGAGGACCGATTCCTCCTCTGAGGCTTTATTTTTACTACCAGTTCGGCTGCTGGTTTGACCCCTCTCTCAGGTTCAGCCTGTCCTCTACAAAATCTGCCTTTTGCAATCGACTGATGGTGATTTTACCAATGTCCATGGTGTTCCAATAGTACTCCCATCATTTTGGTTTTTTAAATTATTATTATTATTTTGACTTCTGCTGGCTGGGAGAGCAGCCAACATGCCTTTAAAACACTTTGGATATTTTTACAGTACACCAGAATGTCAAATTGCAAGGAAATCAATAGATCAATCAGCCAGGAATCATGCTATGTGGGGTTATGCGTAAATGATCTGTCTGTGGTCAGGGTAAGTTGCAAAATAAGAAAAGCACATCACGCACACGTGCACACCCTAGTTGAAATGGGTGCACGAGGGAGAAGAAGATCTTTACCTGCCCATAAATAATTCACACAGGAAATTGGTTTCAGGAGAAAGAAAGGAAAGATTGATCTGAGAATGCAAGAGTACTAAAACTATCTCCGTCCAGCCTTTCTGCTTCGTATCATCTCTTCCAATAAACGAGGAAGATTTGAGGGTATTTAAAACAGGGATATTGATTGTTGATTTCTCTGGCAAGAATATCATTCTTTTCACAGTCCTAGGAAAGTATTTTGTTCAGATAACTGTAAGTGAACCTTAGAATTTGAGAAGTCTCTGAGATAAAAGCACTTGGCAAATATAGGAAGTTTGCTTAAAATGACTGTTCAAAGTTACAACAGCATGAAAAAGTGACTTATGACCACTTTTCACACTTATAACCATTGCAGTGTCCCCATGGTCACATGGCTATAATTCAGACACCTGGCGACTGACTCATATTTATGACGGTTGTAGTGTCCCGGGCTTAGGCGATCCCCTTTTGTGACTTTCTGACAATGGGGAAGCCAGATTCATATAACAGCCATGCTACTAACTTAACAACTGCAGCGATTCACTTAACAGTTGTGGCAAGAAAGGTTGTAAAAGGAGGCAAAACTCGCTTAGCAGCTGTCTCGCTGAGCAACAGGAATTTGGGGCTTAATTGCGGTTGTAATTTGAGGATTACCTGTAACAACAATGAAGTCATGAGTCCCAATTCTGCACTTCCTTGTGTTAAGAAGAGCAATTAATAGGAAGACAACATTGCCCAACTTCATTGTAGAATAGTAGAATTCTTTATTGGCCAAGTATGATTGGGCACACAAGGAATTTGTCTTGGTGCAAATGCTCTCAGTGTACATAAAAGAAAAGATACATTGGTCAAGAGTCAAGAATCATAAGGTACAACACTTAATTGGCAATTTCTATTCACTGGATGCAATTCTGACCATTACAACATATTCTTACTAGAAATCAAAAGAGCCATCAAACTATATGTACCAATAACAACTCCTAAAACCAGGAAAAACAGATTACCCATAACAATAAGGAAATTTCAATCCAAAAAGAGATCACTTTGGCGAAAAAAACAAATCTGGGAATTATGGGAGTTGAAGTCCACAGCTCTCAAATCTGCCAAGGTTGAGAAACACCGATTTACACTAATATCTTCTTGGTGTAATAATTTACTTCTGGATATATTTTTCCCTGTTTGAGGAGAAACCATTTATGAGAGCTCTTTGAGTAAGGCTTCCAAGCCAGCTCGGCATCGGTTTCCTTGTCATGCTATCCTTCTGCTGCCTAGCTAATCAACATGTGATGAGATTTTTCTCGTGCTTTGCTGAAACCAAGACACGTTGTCTAAGGTCTACAACCTTCCCCATGATCTTTTCAGGAATTTCATCAGAAAGTGGGATAAGATTACTCAGGCAAGATTTCTTCGTGACAAATACATAATGACTTCTGATAATCATCCTCTTATCTTCAAGCAGTTTAAATGAGTAAAGTCGTATTAACTGGTTTGGAATCTTCCAAGATTATGGATAGAATGGGGTCTCCTGCTTGAGCAGGGGGTGGGACTAAATGACCTCCAAGGCCCCTTCTGTTATTCTGAAGTCATAGAATCAGGGAAGTTGGAAGGAACCAGACAGATCATCTAGTGCAGTGTTTCTCAACCTTGGCAACTTAAAGAAATCTGGACTTCAACTCCCAGAATTCCCCAGCCAGCTATATGCTATTCTGGCTGGGGAATTCTGGGAGTTGGAGTTTAGATTTCTTAAAGTTGCCCAGGTTGAGAGGCATTGATCTAGTGCAGGAGTGCCAAACTTGATTTCATTGAAGGCCTCATCAGGGTTGTGTTTGACCTCGGGGGCAGGAGTGGGCGTGGCCAGGGTGGGCGTGGCCAGCTTGACATCACTTGTGTCAGCAGCACCTATGGCCCAGGTGCTCTGCCACAGAAAATGGGATTCCCAAGCTCCGTTTTCGGCTGGGACAGCCTCCTGAAATCCTCTGCCAGCAAAAACGGAGCTTGGGAAGCACCGTGGGCCAACTCTTCGTGATTTCCAGGGCTCACTACGGGCCAGATCTAAGTACTCTGTGGGATCTGGCCACCAGGCCTTGAGTTTGACACCCCTGATCTAGTGTGAAACCCTGCTTCCATTTGAGTACAGGTAGTCCTCAATTAGGATGAGAAATTAGGACAGCTTCAGAAAAGTCCGTAAAACATTTCCACCTGTGGTAAAATGTTGGGCCAGCCCACTCAGTCACATGATCTCATTTTGGCTGGCGTTCACAATAGGTCGCAGCATCCCCGTTTAGGTGACTGCAATTTGTGACTTTTTTTTCCCAGTTTCTGGATTTTTTTTTTTTAAAAAAACCTATTCTGGAGAGTGGATTTGCTTAACAAACAGCCAGATGATTTGTTTCATGACTGCCATAAAAAACAATCAGAGGCATAATTTTGGAAGGCATCATCCACATCTTTTTCTTGGTTGTGTGAAAACCATTACGGAAGGAAGGAAGCAGAGGTGGTATTCAGCAAGTTCTGACCAGTTCTGGAGAACTGATAGTAGAGACTCTGAGTTGTTCGGAGAACCGTCAAATACCACCTCTGACTGGAGATCACGACTTTTAACAGATAACAGATAATCAGAGTTGGAAGGGACCTTGTACGTCCTCTAGTCCAACCCCCCGCCCAAGCGGGAGACCCTACACCATTTCTGAAAAATGGCAGTCCAATCTCTTCTTGAAAGTCTCAATTGATGGCGCTCCCACAACTGCCGAGGGCAAGCTGTTCCATTGGATGATTGTTCTCACTGTCAGAAAGTTTCTCCTTATTTCCAGGTTAAATCTTTCCTTGTTCAGTTTCCATCCATTATTCCTTGTCTGGCCTCCAGGTCCTTTAGAAAATAGCTTGAGCCCTTCCTCTCTGTGGCAGCCCCTCAAATATTGGAAGACTGCTATCATGTCTTCCCTGGTCCTTCTCTTCACTAGACTAGCCAAGCCCAGTTCCTGTAACCATTCTTCATATGTTTTAGTCTCCAGTCCCCTTAATCATCCTGGTTGCTCTTCTCTGTACTTTTTCTAGAGCCTCAACATCTTTTTTATAGTGTGGTGACCAAAACTGGATGCAGTACTCTAGGTGTGGTCTTACTAAGGCTTTATAGGGTGGTATTAGTACCACTCTATAAAGAGTGTTTTTTTAAAGAGAGGACATTCTTTCAGATGCTACTCTGATTTTCAAGAGGCCTAATTTCTATAAGACTCACACTTTCTTCAATACAGGAGATGTCACTAAAAGTCCCTTATTTCAAGGATTCAATTTCCTCTCTCCAGCATTTAATTTAAAAAAAACATTCCTGATCAAACTCACTGTGCTTTGGCCAAACGGATATTTCCTGTGAGGTGTAGTCTATCTCATGACAGCTGCTGTTGATGTTTTCCATTCAGTCATGTCTGACTCTTGGTGGTTCTATGGGCCACATCTCTCCACTTCTTCTGATCTTGCACTACACTACTCATAGAATCATAGAATAACAGAGTTGGAAGGGACCTTGGAGGTCATCTAGTCCAACCCCCTGCTCGAGCAGGAGAGTCTACTCGACTTGCAACAGTTCATTTATTGACCGCAGTTACAGTGCCATTGAAAAATCTGATATGACTGATATATTTTTTACACCTCGAACCATTGCAGCATCCCTGTGGTCCATGATCTGAATCAGGGTATCAAACTCAAGGCCCAGGGGCCAGATCTGGCCCATGGGGGTGCTTAAATCTGGCCCGCAGAGCCACCCTAGAAACAGCACTGGCCCGCAGTGCCTCTGCCATCAAAAGCAGAGCTTGGGAGACCTGTGTGCAGCCCTCCTGAGCTCTGTTTTCACTGGCAAAGATTGCAGGAGGCCATCGCACTCAAAAACGCAGCTCGGGAGCCCATTTTTGTTGGGAGAGCGCTCGGGCCAACCAGTAAGGCTCACTGGTGCCCTAAGCACTGACAAATCTTGCTGCCCCCCCTCCCCCCCATCCTTTGTACTGTACAAACAAAGCCAAGCTTAGGCCACATCAGGGGTCTGCAACCTGTGGCTCTGGAGCCACATGCGGCTCTTTCGGCTGTCTGCTGCGCTCCCTGTCAGCTGATTCCACCACTGGCTGGCCCTTCCCCTCCCCGTCACTCCTCACCTGGCCTGAGAAGGTAAGGGGGGGGGTGGCGAGGGATGGAGACTCATTCCATATCCCAGAGCAAGAGGTTAATGAGTGGGAGTGAGTGACCTCGAGTTGGCCATGCCCACCCAGTCACACCGGTTGTTAAATTATTGGCTCCCGGTGTTTTCTTTTCTGTGGGAAATGGCTCTTTGAGCGTTTAAGGTTGCAGACCCCCTGGGCTACATAAAAGTTTTTGTGGTGCCCCCTTTGGGCCTGGTGCCCTAAGCACGTGCTTAGTCTGCTTAATGGTTAATACACCACTGGGGCCAACACAGGCACCCCCGACACGTCCAGCTGGCCACATCCACCCCAGCCCCCAAGGTCAAACACAACCCTGATGCAGCCCTCAATGAAATCAAGTTTGACACCCCGGATCTAAATTCAGGTGTTTGGCAGCTTTGGACAAGATCTAGATTTTTAAGAGAAGGTACTTCCACTGTGGTCAACATCTCCTCTCAGGGTTCTTTGTGCAATGGTTTGTGATTGTCCTAACTGCAACTGTCACAGTGGTGCCTAGAACTAACCTGTACTCCCTCCATCAGACTAGGGATAGAATAGCTATCAGCCTTTTGACAGTTTCCTGTCCCCTCCCTTCCTTTCCACACCACACTGACTCACAACAAAGGGATAGTCTCCAAAACTGCTGGAGTAATTGGGGAAATCCCCATAGGCTAGACAAGGACACCGTGATGCTATGACATCATTGTAGCTGAAAAGAGAAGGGAGTGTTATATGGAGCCAAAGTCAAGGATTATCTAGAATTCTGACCAATGAGAAAGCAGCTCATCCACATGAAGCTCAACTAAGTCAAATCACTAAGTTGAAGACTTTTTAAATGTAGGCTTTTGGGACAGTTGAGGGTCAGAAGAAAATTAGTTTGGTTGCTCATCAGAAATGGTAAGATGGAACCTCAGAGGCAGAGATCAAAGCAAAATAGAATAAAAGAACAGAGATGGAAGGGACCTTGGAGGTCTTCTAGTCCAACCCCCCTGCTCAGCCAAGAAACCCTGTACTATTTCAGACAAATGGTTGTCCAAACTCTTCTTAAAAACTTCCTGTGTTGGAGCATTCACAACTTCTAGAGGCAAATTGTTCTACTGATTAATTGTTCTAACTGTCAGGAAATTTCTCCTTAGTTCTCAATTGCTTCTCTCCTTGATTAATTTCTACCCATTGCTTCTTGTCCTGCCCTCAGGTGCTTTGGAGAATAGCTTGACTCCCTCTTCTTTGTGGCAGCCCCTCAAATATTGGAACACTGCTATCCTGTCTCCCCTAGTCCTTCTTTTCATCAGACTAGACATATCCAGTTCTAGCGACTGTTCTTTGTATATTTTAGCCTCCAGTCCCCTAATCCTCTATGTTGCTCTTCTCTGCACTCTTTCTAGAGTCTCAACATCTTGTTTACATCATGGTGACTAAAATTGGATGCAGTATTCCAAGTGTGGCCTTGCCAAGGAATTATAAAGTTGTATTAACACTTCACATGATCTTGATTCTACCCCTCTGTTAATGTAGCCTAGAACTGGGTTGGCTTTTTTGGCAGCTGCAGCACACTGCTGGCTCAGATCAGTTGTAGGAGTATGATGCAAGCCTTATGTGGAAGAGACTGATTTTACCTTCCCTTTTTCCCAGTTGCAGATAGCTGGTTTGGTCATGTTGACCCTTGCAACATCTCCATGAAAATGATCCTATGTCAAACCTAGGCCGTTTACATTCTTAATTGTACATTGTTGCATATCTTTGTTTTGGCTCACTGACTTATAAATTTAATGACTATTTCTACATACGCTTTCATATTTAGTTCTTTTTATGCCTTGTGTATTTTGAGAGACCCCTTCTTCCAAAGAGAAGGGAGAAGCAGGACAGTATCCTAGTCTCTCCAGAGATTATGTTTGTTTATCGCCCATACACAAAAAAAACTAGATCCATGATGGCAAATCTATGGCATGTGTGCCACAAGTGGCACGCAGAGTCATTTGTGCTGGCACGCGAGCCGCAGGCAAATTTACCTCACTGTGCATGTGCGTACCTCACAGCTGTGTTTTTTTCCGGTTGGTTTGAGGCCTTTTTCGGACTCCCAGAGGCGTGGAAAAAGCCTCTGCAAGGCTTTTCAGGCCCGTTTTGTCACTTCCTGTAATACCGGAAGTGACAAAACGGGGATATAATTCGGCCTGAAAAGCCTTGCAGAAGCTTTTTCCAAGCCTCTGGGAGGCCGAAAAAGGCCTCAAACCAGCTGAAAAATCACCTGTGAAGCGCAGTGCAGGTAAAGGGGTGGGTGTGAGGAATTGCACACGCATGCGCAGGGGGCATGGGGAGGGGGGGCGCATTTCATTCTGGGTGCTGGCATGTGAGTGTGTGCGCATGCAGTTTTTGGCACAGGAGCCCCAAAAGGTTAGCCATCACTGCACTAGATGATTTGTTTGCTTCTGTTTCAGCGAAAGGTCAGTTCTACTGTTTATCTTCCATGCTGGTCCCATTCCAGTCTGCGTTGGTAGCAGGCCAAGTCAGTGTTCAGAGGATGATCATAGCAAGACCTGATGGTCATCCCTCTCCTTCTTGGCCTTCCTATTCTTGTTGGCTGGCTTGTCTGTGGGTCATTCAAGCAGAAAATAGAAAGGTTGTGGAATCCTTGGTGTTCTCTCAGCTTGATTGTCTTCTTGTAGATGTTTCATTACCCAACTACTGTAGGTAACTTCATCATTCTGCTTTTCACAGTATGGACTTCAGCGTTAGACTACCTGAAACTAGGATGCAAAGAAGGGAGCACATGGGCCATCTGCAAAATACTAGCACCTCTTATATATTACCATATTACCTCCCCACCCCTCCCAAAAAAAATGTGTGTAGGCAATATAGTCGAGCCATTTTGGGATATTTTAAGAAGGAAAAACTCCTTTGTGACATTGAAGGCTAAATTGTTAGGTGATAACAGAGAGTTATGGAGGCCTTTAATTCTTTTCTGCCACTTAGTAGTTTCCTTGTTTTAGCAACAACCCAGGTCTACTGTACTTTCTGTTTTATACCAACTCTCCAAATTCAGGTCCACTTGGAACCCTGGCCCTCCACTTAGTTTTGGAGCACAAATTTTCTTATGTCTGATAATGGTCCTTAACAGAACAACAGAGTTGGAAGGGACCTTGGAGGTCTTCTAGTCCAACCCCCATGTTCAAGCAGGAGACCTTATACTATTTTCAGGCAAATGGTTGTCCAATCTCTTCTTAAAAATCTCCAGTGATGGAGCACCCACGACTTATGGAGGAAAACCATTGCCCTGATTGTTTTACCGTCAGGATATTTTTCCCCTTATTTCTAGGTGGGTTCTCTCCTTCCTTAGTTCCCATCCATTGCTTCTTGTTCTGCCTTCAGGTGCTTTGGAGAATAGCTTGGCTCCCTCTTCTTTGGGGCAGCCTCATACATATTGAAAGACTGCTATCATGTCATCCTAGCCCTTCTTTTTATTAGTATTAGACATACCCAATTCTGGCAACCGTTCTTTTTATGTTTTAGCCTCCAATCCTTGAGCCAACAGTAGCTGCACACCCCAAACAGCAATCTTTGCCTGCTAAAATAATCCATGCCTGCTTTATGGTTTATCACAATTCCCAATTCCAGGCATTTGTGACTTCTGCAAGAAACCAAGATAAACAAAACATTTTTTTAACCGGGGGGGGGGGGGGAAGAGGAGGCATTTGAAGCAAAAGCTAAAGAAACAAGTTAAAATGTTCCCAGTGTTGTTGTTCTGAATGGTCTTCTCCCATATGAATGGCTCCCCAGCTAGGAAAGGGGAATAAATTGAGGTTGACTGCGCCAAGGCAATATGAGGATAGGATCTTATTGTCAGACCCTAAGCATGAAAAGAATGAGAAATCTCTGACATGCATAGCTGTGGTTTGAGTGAATGAAAGGGGGAGGCGGAAAAGGGGGATAATATTTCCAAATCTTTCCAGGCAACACAATCAGCAACCAAGCATGTATTAAATCAGACCTTTTTTATTTATTTATTTGCTGTAAGGTAGAAGGAGATAATTTTCTGACAGCCTAAGAAAGAATGAAAAATAATAATAAACAACTACATTTTTGGCCTCCCTGGAAGAATTTATCCATAGCAAAAATGACAAAGGGTTTTGTCAGTTGCACATGGACGCACGGGCATTCACACCTACGTATTCTCAAGAACCACGGCTCTCATATTTTCCTCTTTGCATCAATCCGTATAAAATATTTTACACCCCATTGCCTTCCCACAGAAGGGCAGCGTTTGTCAACCTTGGCAGCTTCAAGATGCGTGGACTTCAATTCCCAGAATTCCCCAGCCGGCATCTAAAATTCACTTGAGATTTAGAAACACTGGCCTATAGGATTCCAACATCTGTACTTGGGAGACATTATGTGGACATATTTAAGAAGACTGCCCCATCTGATCACCCATGAGCACTCCATAGCCGAGACAGGAAATACTCCAGACTGCCTCAGCAGGAGACTACACTGAGCACATGAAGAAACAAATTAGACACAAATCACTGTCGGCCTTTGTTCGTGTTTAAAAAAAACTTGATCATGTTGCCTATAACCGTGTTGCCTGTATCTTTACAATTTTATATTTTTTTATTTGTTTCCTAGTGTGATTTGATTGCTTATTAGTAACCTATGACTATCACTAAGTGTTGTATCTTATGATTCTTGATGATTGTATTTTATTTTTTTCTTTATGTACACAGAGAGCATATGCACCAAAAGACAAATTCCTTGTTTGTCCAATCACACTTGGCCAATAAAGAATTCTTCTATTCTATTCTATGTTTACAAATAATACTAAACATCTGGTTGTTTAATCACGTTCTGAATTTTTACCTATCCGAGAGCTGAGCATTATACTTCAATTATTAGTAGGCCATGATAACTGCCTATAGAGAGAGGACTGTGAATATCTCATAATGCCTTGTTCTGAGGATACTTCACAATAGGGTTAGGGTTAGAATTAGGTTGGCTTGTTGATCTGCAGGGGTGTCCAACGGGCAGCCTGCAGGCCGGATACATCACGGGCAGGCCACACCCACCCCAGCTCCGTAAATGAGGGAAACATCAGAAAATGTCACATGACGTGGCAATTTGACACCCATGTGCTATAGACTGAAAGTGGTGTTAATGTCACCTGGAAAGATGGATGGGTAGATGGGATCTTCCTTTTAATTTAAGTGCTCTGTCTTCAGATGAGATAAATCAAATAATCAATACAGACTTTCTTACAGTAGTGGTGAGAATGTCCACCTAGTCCATATAGAATAGAATAGAATAGAATAGAATAGAATAGAATAGAATAGAATAGAATAGAATAGAATAGAATAGAATAGAATAGAATAGAATAGAATAGAATTCTTTATTGGCCAAGTGTGATTCGACACCCAAGGAATTTGTCTTGGTGCAGATGCTGTCAGTGTACATAAAATAAAAGATACATTAGTCAAGAGTCAAGAATCATCAGGTTCAACACTTAATAATAGTCATAGGGACATATCTTGACATTTTGACATTAAACAACCAATGAAGATTGCTTTGAGTTTGGCTGATGTTTAAAAAGCTACACAGGATTGTAAATGGTTGGTATTGGATTAGAAATCCAACTAGGAAGTCCCAGCACGGTACACTAGCCTGAAAAGTTGGGGGGAGAAATCCCAGAAGGTGGCAGTGTCAAGCCATTTGTCTATGGTTGCTGAGAAAATTATGGTTATGTCCATGAAGTTGTTAAGGGTCAAGTTTGACTCAGAGGCGATGTCTGTGTGGAGATTTTCAGTCATCCAGGTCACGGTTGTCTTAAAGGTGCTTTTTTCAAAAGGCAACTGGACTTGTGTGAAAGTCTTCAAAGGAAAACACCAAGAAAGTCATGTTGCCTTTTGGAAAAGAAAAAAAAAAAGCACCTGTGAGACTCAGAGGAGGGTTTACCTTACCTTCTCCAACTGCTCTTTGGTTCTTTGTGAAAAGATTTTTAATCCCTTGGCTGCACCATTTTATTGGTGATTTGCTCCCAAATTATATTGCTTCGTTTTACATTCTCATAAACTGCCCTAATTAGCTTTTTGACAGAAGAATTGGGCAATAATGCTTACCCACACATAAAATAAATAATGAATGAGTGGAATTCAGAAAGAGCAATGGGCAGGAACTAAATTATAACTTCCTGGGTGAGTGGCTAGTTTAATCTGAAACTCTGGTCTTGATAATTGCCTAGAATTTGATGGGAACATGGAAATTCCTAGCCTCAGTTTACATCAGGTTAAATACATCATGTAGTCCTTGGTTTTGTTTCTTGGCCACAATGGTGTCTAAAAAAGAAAGAAGCCAGCCATTCTGATTTCACACAGAGAGAGCTATATGTGCCTACAATTTCCAATTCTTTTTTCCAACATTTATTCTGAAAAGAAATAGAACCAAAGAGAAGACACATCATTTTACCAAGGAGGAAGATAGAAAGCTTAAATATTCGATATAAAAACAAAATTTGAAGAACGCATTGTATATCAGAGATGAACTGGCTCCATTAACCTTTATTTACCTCAGTAAATAAGACATGGGCCACCCATCACAATTCGTGCAAAGGTTGTTGTTTTTTTCCCCCCATTCCTTACTGTGGCAGTTTCCCAAATTTTCATGTGCAAAATTTACTTCAGGGATAAATTAGATAAACGATTTATTGTCCAACTGACCAGCTTTTCAAAGCAATATTTAATATAACAAAATGTGTGATCAAAAAACCTGCATGTGGAACCTGCATGTGGAAGAAAATGTGGTGTGAGATCAAATAAGAAAGATATCTACCCTCTGGTGGCATTGGCCATTAGACTTATCTGCCTTCATGTCCAAGATCAGAGCTACTGTTTTGCTTGTTCAATGCCATATAAAAATGTGGTAAACATTTATGGAGAGACAAAATAAGTCGACCTATAATGAGATCAAGTGAAAATGGAGTTAACTGATAGAAAAATAGTATGTCCCTCCCATCCCAAAACAGTAGGATAAAGGAATAAAATGTTACAACTGCATAATTATATCTGTAGCGATAGCTGATGTTCCATGATCAACTACTAGCTCTTATGACGTGTAGTTCCTCATAGTTCCCAGGACAATTCAGCCGACAGCCAGGAGTTTGATCCTGACCGTCTCCAGGTTGACTCAGCCGTCCATCCTTCTGAGGTCAGTAAAATGAGGACCCAGATTGTTGGGGGCAATAGGCTGACTCCGTAAACCACTTAGAGAGGCCTGTAAAGCACTGTAAAGCGGTATATAAGTTTAAGTGCTATTGCTATTTCTTTGAGCTTCAAGATTTTCATTTCACATGCAAGGATAGCCTTAATTTTTTTTTTTCAAACTATGCTTTGGTCAAGTTCTTCCAGTAGACACCACAACTTATAACAGAAGAATCTTTCTTTTGATCCCCTTCCAAGAAGATAGGGTCCCTTTTCCATTTTGGCTTGTCTGTACCTTTGTACCTCTTTGGATTCATCCCTTCTTTCCTTCTTTCTGTTCCAGAATCAACATGCTGTCTTGAATCAAAGTGGAGGCACCAACCCAGGATCTTCCTCGTGCACAAATACAAACACTGGAACCAACTACATCAACTCATCGCCACAAGCATTGCTGAATCAGCAGCTGAAACAACAGTTCCTCCTTCAGCAGCAGCACCAAATATTAACTGAAGCAGTAAATATCCCAGTTTTCTATTCTAGCTCTATATACCCGTGTTTTCCCCAAAATAAGACCCAGTCTTATTTTCTTTTGGGCCCCAAAATAAGCACCAGGTCTTATTTTTTGGGGATGTCTTACCCCTTCCCTTAGGACCACTGCACCTCCCATGCCACAACACCCATTTCTTCTGTGGCCGCTCATGGCCAAGCACCATGCGGTTGGGGCTTGGGAGGTCTGGCTGCAGTGGTCCTAAGGTAAGCAGGTGTGAGGTGTGTGGGGCAGCTCATCCCAACCCCCACCCCTTCCCTAGCTTTTACGCATACATCTTGCCCCACCTCATGCAACCAGACTACGGGAGGGAGTGGGTGGGGTCTTAACTAGTGCTTATTTTGGAGGTAGGGCTTATATTAGGCACGTTTTAAAAAATCGAGCTAGGGCTTATTTTTGGGATAGGGCTTATTTTCGGGTAGACACAGTAAAACAACCTGCCAGGATCCAAAAAGGAAATGTAAGGGGAAAAAACTGCCCAACTCATTTGGAATTGTTTGGCCCTTGAGAAGTTTGGTGGCCAATCCAAATTGCACTCCTAGGCCTAGCAGTTCTGAAGAATCCATACGTGTGCTTCTGAAGCAAGAGCACGAAAGTTGAACATGTCTTGTCCATGGGGAACATTAGAGGTTCACATGTCTTCTCTAGTTAGCTAGGTCAGGAGCAGATGCTGAGAAGGTTCTCTGAAACCTTGAAGTCATTGTAGAAGGATGATGGTCAACTAGTCTTTAGGGGAACCTTAGACATTATGAGTTTTAGAACTGAACGTTTCCTTACCCCTCCTCACATTTTTATTTGTTTGTTTCAGATGAACCATAGCTTGACAATTTATGATTCATGGAACAGCAGATAGTCCTCCCTTAGTGACTGTTCAAAGTTACAATAGAGTCTACCCCGCCCTTCCCACGAGGCACTTACAACCCAGTTTCCGGAGTTCTGACAGTTGCACATATCCCCCTGATTACATGACTATATTTTGGGCACTTGGCAATTATCTCACTTTTGCAACTGGTTGTTGCCTTCCATGGTCACATAACTGAGATTTATGACATTGTGGCACAGTGGTTAGAATGCATTATTGCAGACTAATTCACTGCTCACTGCCAGGAGTTCGATTCTAACTGGCTCAAGGTTGACTCAGCCTTCCATCCTACCGAGGTCGGTAAAATGAGTACCCAGATTGTTGGGGGCAATAGGCTAATTCTGGAAACAGGTTAGAGAGGGCCGTAAAGCACTGTGAAGTAGTATAGAAGTCTTAAGTGCTAGTGTTATTTTTTGCAGGTTTCCAGAAAAAAACACCCATAGTAATAAATTGCTTTGTTTAAAGATCACTGCAAAAAAGTCATAAAATCAGATCTGGTCACATGAGTGCCTTGACTTATGACCATCCTCATGGTTTATTAGAAATTCTGGGTGCCATTATGACTGTGAGGACTACCTGTAAAAATATTAGAGAAGGACCTCAGTACAGAAATCAGCAATGATATGATTGCAGACAAGGGTGGGAAGTTTGTATTTTTATCCCCAAGGACAGCAGGTCCTTGGGGATGAAAATACAAATTTCCTACCCTTGTCTGCAATCAAATCATTGTTGATACAGAGTTGATACAGTGCAGCAAGTACCATTTTCTTTTTAGCACAGGCAGATGACAAACAAGGATCTCACACACACACACACACCCTTCAGGCAAAATTTGGTGTGCTTTCCAGAACTGCCCAATTGGACTGGAAATGCTTTTCTTCTGCAGGAAGAGTGAGGCATAAGAAAGAAAAGTTATTATTCCATCCAGATCACTTAAGTTGCCTGCATTAATTTATAGCCTTTTCTTAGAACTATCAGATATTGTCGTCCCAACGGTGCTTTTTCAAGAGGCAACTGAACTTTCTGGTTTTTCTTTGAAGACATTTCGCTTCTAATCCAAGAAGCTTCTTCAGCTCTGGCTGGATGGTGTGGAATGGAAGGAATTATACTTCTTGCAAGCAGCTGGTCAGTTGCATTCTCGTCTGAATGCATCCCATCAGAGCGGAAGAAGCTTCTTGGATGAGAAGCGAAACATCTTCAAATAAAAACAAGAAAGTCCAGTTGCCTCTTGAAAAAGCACCTTTGGGACAACCATGACCTGGAAGATTGAGAATCTCCATAGATATCAGATATGTCCCAGCAACAGTTCCTAAATATCTGTTTCATCCCAAACAATATACAAATATTTCACTTGAACTGTGGGGTCTCCATATTTCATAACCTGAAATTACAGTTATCTCTACCAGCTTCCCCAGGAGCCTGTTGTCCTCCATTGTTGAGAAGTTAGTTTCCAAAATTAATTCCAACCACTCTGAGGGACATCAAGCTGGAGAAATGTGTTCTAATAAATATCCCACAGCTCCCCACCTGCTTCTCCTCTTGTCAGAGTATATTCATTAACTGGCAGAGACATGGTTAACAAAGTTAGCGTGACAACAGACCAGCCAATGGGAGCTGACAGCCTGGGTGTGGTTTAGCTCTGTGTGCTTTGCTGAGAATTGAAAGTGAAACTAGTCTTGCTTGTTTGCTGAAACTGATATCTGCTCTGAGCTGCTGCTTGTGTGTTTGCTAATGTTAGGTTGAAAGAATCTATTAATGGTATTGTAAACTTAACTTCAACATGTTAATATGTTTATAAAGAAGTTAATGATCCTGCTGAATCAGTCATCTGTGTGTTTTCTATACATGAATTTCTGCTGCAAACTCTTAACACCTCTGTTGCATCAATGGAGTATGATATCCTTTGAGAATACATCTTTGAATGTATGTATATGCTGTCAGGTGATTCTGTTCAAACCTCTAGAATAATAAATAAATAGAGAATGTGGTGGTGGCTCAGACACTGAGCTTGTTGATCAGAAAGGTTGGCAGTTTGGCAGTTCGAATCCCTAGCAATACATAATGGAGTGAGCTCCCGTTACTTGTCCCAGCTTCTGCCAACCTAGCAGTTCAAAAGCACGTAAAAAATGCAAGTAGAAAAATAGGGACCACTTTGATGGGAAGGTAACAGCATTCCATGTGCCTTCGGCATTTAGTCATGCTGACCACATGACCACGGAGACATCTTCGGACAGCTCTGGCTCTTCGGCTTTGTAACGGAGATGAGCACTGACCCCTAGAGCCAGAAATGACTAGCACGTATGTGTGAGGGGAACCTTTAACTTTACCTTATATGCTGTCAGGTGATTCTTTTCAAATCTTCAGAATAATAAATAAATAGAGAATGCTTTTCTCTTTTTCTTCCTCCTGTAGGAGAAAGGCACCCCTCAAGATCAACTGAATAGACACCTTACAAGACCACCACCAGATTATAAGGACCAAAGAAGGGGACAAGTCAATGTGCAGCAAACACACCAATATTCTGGTAAGCATAAAAGCAAACAAGCCACCTTCAGACAAAGATTTGACTCATTTGAGTGTGGGACACGTGGCTCTTTCCCCCTGAACATCACTTCAGGTCTTCCTTCTCTCCAAGTTCGATGTGGGAGTTTCTCCTGTTTTCTTCCTGTTTTCCCGTCTCCCTGGTCTCTCAAACTTCCTTCCTCCTAAACTTTCCTTTCCTTTCATCCATTCGAAACACAAAAGTCTCCTTGTCCCTTAATAATCTTTCCCGAGGCCTTTTCCCTACCCCAAACAAACCAGCATTCAGTTTCCTTCACAGAAGCTACATTGATTTTCAGGAACCCTCCACTGACCTTTCCCCCTCCACTGTTACGGTATCCGTGTACGTTGTATGGCATCGGTGCAGTTGCACCCACAGCTTAAAAGTCCATTCACAATTTTGAGCCCACCCCGTCTCCTATCAGCTTAATCGGAGGATGTCTAAAGAAAATGCCTACATAAATCTGTTGGAATTTGCCTGATGGCTGGATAAATCAAGGGCTTCCACACACACACACACACACACAAATGAAGAGCAGTTCTAACATGCAATGAGTCGTCTGATGATTCAAACGTTCTTCACGGATCCTCACTTTCAAGCATTTGAATTTTACTTGGTGAAGATCTAAACTGAGCCTCATGTTTCTCTAGGTCTCTGAATAGATTAAAGAAGGCTGATTTGGCTAACAGAGCCTGATTGCCTCATGTTCCATTTTCATGCGCTGCATTTTAGGCATAAATGCCAGGGGTGGACTGCTGGGGGTTTGCAGGGGTTCGGGAGAGCCCCTAGCTAAGATTCGGTGTAGTTCGGAGAACCCCCAAATCCCACTTCTGGCTGACCCTGCTCAACCTGCCCCACTCCTCTCAGAAGTCCCCACACAGCCTGTTTTGGATGCAGGTAAGCGCAGGGTGTGTGTGGAGGCTCGGAGAGGGTGAAAAAATGGGCCTCCCGAAAGTTTGAGAAGGCCGGAAATGGGCCCGTTTCTGGCTTCCAGCGAGCCTCCAGAACCTAGGGAGGCCATTTTGGCCTTACCAGAGGCTCGAAGAAAGCCTCCGGAACCCGGGGAGGGCAAAAGCATCCCCCCTCCATGGCTGTGGTGCAGAAGGATGACTAGGCCACGCACACCATAGCCACGCACACCCAAAAACCGGGCAGAGAACCCTTTGCTAAAATTTTTGAAGGCCACTCCTGCATAAACCTTGATGCAAGTTTAAATGAATCATAAGCATGTTCATAAACTCAAATTCATTAGAGTCTACCCACCAAGAAGAAAGGACACCTGAAATAGAAATGGCGGTTCTCATTTTACTTACTTACAATAGTGCGGGGATCTTGTCTTTTAAGTCATCGCTCCAAAGATATGAACCTTTCCTCGCTTCCTAGGTTGGCATTAAATCCCAAGGACAGCAGTCCTCCCATCGTCTTTTTAGTAGGAACCAGCAGAGAGATGTTCGGAAATATCTTCAAGAAAATACTGTATATTCTGAGACATCTAACAGAGTAAAAGACATTGAAGGGATCTTGGAGATCTTCTAGTCCAACCTTCTCCTCAAGCAGGAAATCTTATACTATTTCAGACATGTGGTTGTCCAATCTCTTCTTAAAAACCTCCACTCACAACTTCTGGTGGCAAGTCATTCCACTTGATTAATTGTTCTAACTTTCAGGAAATTTCTCCTTAGTTCTAGGTTGCATCTCTCCTTGATTAGTTTCCATCTATTGCTTCTCCTCCTGCCCTCAGGTGCTTTGGAGAATAGCTTGACTCCCTCTTCTTTGTGGCAGCCCCTGAGATATTGGAATACTGCTAACATGTCACCCCAAGTCCTTCTTTCATTAGATTAGACATACCCAATTCCTGAAACTGTTCTTGGTATATTTTACCCTCCAGATCCCTAATCATCTTTGTTGGTCTCTGCGCTCTTTCTAGAGTCTCAACATCTTTTTTATATTGTGGTGACCAAAACTGGATGCGGTATTCCGAATCTCCCTAACTTCTCTTCATTTGCTGGAGAATGTTTATATATTTGAAAGACTATGTTTCTAAAAAGTGTTCTGCACTGTGGCATATAGCAATATAGTACCTAGACTTAGATACTACTTTATAGTCTTTACAGCTTTCTCTAAGCAGTTTTACAGAGTCAGCATATTCCCCCCCAATAATCTGGGTCCTCATTTTACCCATCTTGGAAGGATGGAAGGCTGAGTCAACCTTGAGCCTGGTGGGATTAGAACTGCCAAATTGCAGGTAGCTGATAGTCAGCAGAAGTGGCCTGCAGTAGAGCACTCTAACCACTGCGCCACGGAAGCTCATATATCATATGGCTCATTAAATACATTTGTCTTCTGATCTGGATTTATTTTCAGTGGTCCTCCTACTGTTACTCTTCATGAAACAGAATTAAAGATTACCCAGCCGGTCTCAAAATTGACTTTCAGAGAGCAGAGACCTCACGATAGACTGTCAATCCATTAATCAGAAATTGACACATTCTGCAGTACCAGTCAGGTTTTTTTTTGGTGGGGGGATTGGTATCTAAGGTCTGGTTATGTTCTCCACTGAACACTAATTGGAGTGAAATTTCTATCCATCTGGTATAAATTAGACCAGTGCAAAAAGAAGGTGGGGGGGAGGGGGGAAGAAGAGAATGAAGAAGCTAAAAATAGTAAGCAATTTAGAGAAAAAGGGAAACTTTGTCTTGGGAATAAGAGAGAGAAGCATTGTTCCTAACCACTGCACCCTCTGAAGCAATTTTGGCTGTTACAAAAGAATATAGTGTATTGGCCATCTGGGTCTACTAAGTCAACATGTTCCATCTTGGCTAATCTAGAAAATGCCTTAGTTGCCTGAGTCTTTTTGTTGCACCAGGTAAATGTTATGTGTCCTGGCTATCTGCTTTTCGTTTCAATGATGTTTGGAGTACGAATTCAGCACCGGTTGCACGACTTACTTGCTAATGATATGTGTAATCCAGGCAGCTCTCTGATACGAAACGCCATAGTTTCTTTCACATTGTCCCAAAGGTGCTTTTTCAGGAGGCAACTGAACTTTCTTGTTCTCATCCAAGAAGCTTCTTCAGCTCTGACAGGATAGTGGGGAACCGAAGGATTTCTATTCCTTGCAGACAGCTGGTCATTTGCACCCTTTTTAAAGAGTCATTGAAGCACTTGGAGGTTTATCTGTGTCCTCAGGGTCACCTGAGTAGCGCTCCTGGTTCCTGTAGCCTGCAATGTTTCCTCTGGAAATCCATTCCTACTCTGGATGACTGAGAATCTCTACAGACTTTTAGCTATACAATTTGGCATGAAATACCCTTTGAATGGTGTGGGAGTAGGAACGGATTTCCAGAGGGAAAAATTGCAGACTACAGGAACCAGGAGCGCTACTCAGGTGACCCTGAGGACACAGATAAACCTCCAAGCTCTTCCAGGACCCTCTAAAAGGATGCAAATGACCAGCTGCCTGCAAGGAATATGAATCCTTCCATTCTCCATCATCCAGTCAGAACTGAAGAAGCTTCTTGGATGAGAAGCAAAACGTCTTCAAATGGAAAAAAAACAAGAAATTCCAGTTGCCTCCTGAAAAAAGCATCTTGGGGAAACCATGACCTGGATGGCTGAGAATCTTTACAGATTTTCTTTCCTATTGCTACTGTTTTCCCTCCCCAATCCTGCAAACTCAGTTTAAAGATGATCCATGATCCCCTTCTCTTCTGCTGACACTGAAAAGTCTGAGAAGAAGAGCAAAAACAGAATATGTGTTTCCTCCCGAGCTGCCACCAATCCAGGAATAACAAAAATCCCCTTCATCCCCACTTCCTGTAAAATCCATGTTTTTATTTATTCACTATTACCAAAGGGTAACTCTGGGTGGCTTACAATATTAAAAAGATAAAACTGTACAACAGCTACAAGCACTACAAGTAAGATACTATAAAAATGCAAATACTAACTAAAAGATGGGGAGGGAAAAGGGTGAGCAGAGGAAGATGGTGGGATCTGTTATTAATATGACAAAAAAAACACCTCCCCACTGCAGCCCCACAATCCTATCAGTTGGGATTACTTGTCCTGGACGTTCACATCCATACTTCACGTTGCTTGCATTTTCCTTGGGCAAAAAGATAAAACAAAAATCTGAATGATTCCTGAGCAGAGGGTGGAAAAATTATCAAGACACTCCCCACTAAAAGACCTGAATGTCAGAAGCTGGAAAAGGCAAACAGTCTGTTCAGAGATTTCTCCAGAACTGTAGAATTTCGGTTAAAATACTATTTTACTTAGAACTAGGCAACTTACTTTCCTGTATGTATTTTTGAGTTTGCACACCAGTTCTTTCTTTAAGAGGGAGCATAGTTCAGAGGTAGGACACATATTTTTCATGCCGGTTCAACATTGGACCCAGCAAGTACAGGTAACCCTTCACTTACGTAGAACTTTTCATTTAGTGACCGTTTGAACTTACAACGGTACTGCAAAAAAATGTGACTTTTTCACACTTCACAATCGTTGAATTATTCCCAATAATCAAAATTCAGATGCTTGGCAACCGGCATGTATTTATGACGGTTGCAGTGTCTTGGGGTCATGTGATGGATCACCTTTTGTGACCTTCTGACAAGCAAAGTCAACGGAGAAGCCAGGTTCACTTAACAACCGGGTTACTAACTTAACAACTGCAGTGATTCACCTAACCACTCTGGAAAGAAAGGTCGTAAAACGGGGCAAAATTCACCTAACAATTTTCTCGCTTAGCAGCATAAATTTTGGGCTTAAATGTGACATAAACCAAAGCTGAAGGGTGGGCTGCTGGGGGTTCGCAGGGGTTCAGGGGATCCTTGAGCTAAGATTCTGTACAGTTCTGAGAACCCCCAAATCCCACACCTGGCTGGCCCCGTCTATCCTGCCCCTCCCCTCCCAGGAGTCCCCATGTGGCCCATTTTGGATGCAGGCAAATGCAGGTCACGTGGGGAGGCTCGGGGAGGATGAAAAACGGGCCTCCTGAAATTTCGGGAAGGCCGGAAGCAGGCCCGTTTCTGGCTTCCAGAGAGCCTCCGAAGCCCTGGGAAGCCATTTTTGTCCTCACAGAGGCTCAAGGGAAGCCTCTGGAGCCCGGGGAGGGCAAAGATGCCTCCCCCCACAGCCGTGGTGCAGGAGGCCGATTTGGCCACGCCCACCCAACAACAGGGCAGAGAACCTGTTGCTAAAATTTTTCAAGGCCACCCCTGCTAAAAACCTGCCTGTAGAATGACTGTGGCCAAAGAAAGGACAGATAGTACCAATAACGAAGGGCACCTTGAGTACCATCCCAAAACATCTGGAGCAGCATTTAATAGCATTGTGCCTTTAACCACTAGACCACACTGACTCTAACTGGAAAGGATGAGCACTTAGCAGTTCAAAAAAGCGAGGCTGGGCCACTTTTCTGCAACAGTGGTACATACAAAATTCACTTAACAACGGTCTCATTTAACAATAGAAATTTGGAGCTCAATGGTGATCATAAGTCAAGGACTACCTATAGGGACAGTCATAAATCCCAACTCTCCAGATACCTAATCCCATAAATGAGAACTTGTTACCGACTAAAAGTCCCATGTCATAAATAAGTTGCTCTATCGCAGATTGGCTTACTGTAGAATGCAGAGAGCATGTTTTAATTCCTCTTGCATATCAGAGTCAAAGGAAATGCTTATTTATATGTATTGTGTTTAACCAAAGAACCAAATGCTTATTTATATGTATTGTGTTTAACCAAAGAACAATTGTTTCCTCTTCTTGCTAATTTTTACCTTTCCATTAAGGCTGGCTGCCAGAATAGCAAGCTCTATGAACTACTAGTAGCTCATCTTTCAATCATAATATTGTATCCACAGTCAGAGTGCCTTCTCTTTAAAATTCAACACATTAAAATAAGTGCCTCCATAATTCAGTCAGGAGGAGTTTGACAGTTTGGTCACTTAACTAAGCCTGGTTTGTGATCAAGCTTGCTCTCAGTTTACTAAGAGTCATGGAACAATAGAAGATTCACTGTCATTTCTTTGACTCATCGGCTGGGTTCGTTCACTGCACTCCTTCCTAAATATAAGTGAATAAATATTCACATAACATGCTATTCCGCAGTAGATCAAATCGTGGTTTAATATAATGGCTGACTTCACACAATCTGCTGGGTTTCCAAAAATTCTGAAACATAAAATAGCCAACCCCATTTTAGTCTATCGGGTTGTACACAATATTGTCTTTTGTTGTATCTTGTGAGTCCCTTGGATCAAATAAGTCAATCCTTAAGGAAATCAATCCTGACTGTTCTTTGGAAGGACAAGTACTGAAGCTGAAGCTCAAATACTTTGGCCACTAAATGAGAAGAGAGGATTCACAGGAAAAGACCTCCTGGTATTGGGAAAGTTAGAAGGCAAAAGGAGAAAGAGGCAGCAGAGGATGAAATGGTTAGATAGTGTCCTTGGCATTACTGTAGAACCGTGATGGCGAACCTCTGGCACATGTGCCACAGGTGGCACACGGAGCCATTTGTACCAGCATGCGGGCCCCAGGCAAACTTACCACACTGTGCATGCACGCAACTCACAGCTGATTTTCAGCTGGTTTGAGGCCTTTTCGACCTCCCAGAGGCTTGAAAAAGCTTCTGCAGGCCGAATAGGCCTGTTTCGTCACTTCCTGTAATACCGGAAGTGACTAAACAGACCTATTCGGCCTGCAGAGGCTTTTTTCAAGCCTCTGGGAGGCCGAAAAAGGCCTCAAACCAGCTGAAAATCAGCTGTGAGGTGTGCAGTACAGGTAAGGGGATGGTGGGGGGGTTGCACGCACATGTGCAGGGGGCGGGGGTGCACATTGGCTCCTGGATGCTGGCACACAAACACGCGAGCACCAGTGCGCACACAATTTTTGGCACAGGATTCCCAAAAGGTTAGCCACCACTGCTGTAGAATATGCTTCATTTTCTCTAGTAGGATCATTGTGTTGAGTGAGAGATAAGAAAATAGCCAGAGAAGTAACTGGTCCTATTGGGTACCTTGGTTTCTGAGTCTTGTTTAGGCCTGATGATGGAGGGTGGATTTTTATGTCTTTGTTCTTCTCCTAGGTGGATCACCGGCTGTGACCATCAACTCCAACCTATGTTTCTCCAGTCCCATTTCCACTTCTAACATTTTGTCACAGCAATCAAATCTCTTGTCCACGACTCATGGCACCAGAATGCCTTCTCTTCCAGCAGGCCACCACGCCAGCTGCTACGGGAATATTCCCTGCAGTCAAGCAAATGCATATAATGTGCCACCCTCAGCAGTGAGCCAGGTTGCACAGCATAGAAATCTAAACCCAATTGTCACCAGTCAAAACAACCCCGCAGCGTCTCGGCCAGCGCCACCTGGGCAAGGCAACAACATGCCGACCTTTGACAATGGCTTGGGAGTTAACTCCCAGCAAGGGAAGCTCAGCTTGAACCAGGGGACTTCAGCATCACAAAGACCTTCAAACGTGATGGTCAATTCAAACGCTGCAGCTCAGAACTGGGTTTCTTCAGAAGCCGGATTGAAGCAACCGGAAACACAGAGGGCTTCGGGGTCCCCGTTCTCATCTGGAAGCTCCTATACAAATCCGCCACTACAGCGCACCGCTGCCCTACAGCAGTTTCCTCAGCGGGCCATGGTGCCTCCTAACCAACTGAGCGCCCTCCAGATGAGATCCCCGATGAGCCAAATGAACCAAAGTCTGAATGGACAAGTGGGTGGGCCACCCAAGCCCCAGAGTGCGATGCCTCCTCAGTTGCAGGCAGAGGTTGTGGCCCACTTAAATCCACCCAGGGTGGGGATGACACAACCCCACCCCTTGTCCTCGAACCAGTTTTCATCGAATGCTACCCAAATGTCCACCCGGGCTTTTCAAGGAACAGATCACTCCAATGATCTGGCGTTTGATTTTCTGAGCCAGCAAGCGGATAACATTGGGCCGGCGCTCAATAGCGACCCAGACTTCATTGACTCTTTGTTGAAAACAGAGCCCAGCAATGATGATTGGATGAAAGACATCAACCTTGATGAGATATTAGGAGGCCATTCCTGAGGCAGCTAACAGTGAGGCACTCCTGGTGTTTTTTTTTTTAAGACTGAAAAGTCAGGATATCAGTCTTCAGTTTGTAGAAGACAAAAGTTAGGGGAGGAGGGAGGGAAGCAAAACAGTGGGTTGCTGGATCCAACCTTTAAAATATATATATAAATGCAACCATGCTTAGACATAGCTTGTTCCATTATCAAGTATGCTAATGCTGGTGAAGTCTGGATCCGTAGCTTCCAAACACAGTGGTTCTGAATGATGAAGGAACTCGGAGAAGTGGCTGGTCATCATCTAAATAAATCCTAGATATGTAAGCTAATATTTACATCTATTACACAAAGGGGAGACCCAGGAAAATGCACTGCATCAAAAATATACTGCTGACATCCACTAATGATTCTCTTGTGTATCCGTGTGTATGTGTATACAAATAGAAATCTGGCTGGAGGAAAAATAAACAGAAAACAACAACACCCAACTCAGAAAGCTTTAGCAAACGTCTTCCCTTAACATTGCACATTCTAATAGGTTTTATTAGAATCCTTATCGTTTTCATTCACTGAGAATAAAACATTACATCGTGAGAATTGTAATACAGAACATCTGGAGTACATCAAACTTAGGGATGCAGATTAACACTTCATAGAGGGAATCCAGGTGCCATGAAAGATAAGTTTATTGATAGAACCCGTATATGCATATCAAACATCCCTGGTTCCATAAGCTATTTAGTGTGGGAAGAAAAGGAGTGGTCCCAAAATCCTGAAGGTCCTTGGCGCACATGGCAGCTTCCTAAATCTCTAAAGTTCCTAATGCTTCTTAAAACAGTAGTTTTCTGCCCACTTTCCTGGAAATAAATCTACAAAATTAGGTGGGATAAACAAGGCTGTAAACAGATAATTTGCCCCGTAAGTGGCTTCCTTACCCACTTTCCTTCCTAATATCCCTCTTTATGGGAGAATATGGAGTACCAAACTCAAGAGAATTAGAAACTTTCTATTCAAGATCTGTCTTGAAGTTTCAAATAGAAATAACCAGCTTCTCCAGCCTGTTACAATTTCATAAGCTTCCTCCTCATTCTGTGATGACCCAGGTCTTGTCACAAAGGCAACACAGTCACATAAGTAAGAAAAGTCCCTTTAATACCTCCAACTTTGCCCATTTACCTTCGGCTGGAGAAAAAACACTCCCAAGAATAGTCTTTAAGTGGAGGAAATTCAGTCCGAAAACAAAGTACATATAAACTGTAAATAAAAATCCAGACAAACCACACTGCAGCAATTAATTGGACAGGGCAGGATAAGAATTGCAGACTTCAAAGGCCAACAAAACACACACAGTTGGGAAGACGTTAGGAACCCAGATAAGCCTCGACCATAAAAGATAACTCACGATTTGCTTCCAACAAGTTGCTGTGCACAACCTCCCTTTTTAAACACTCTGCTCCCAGCTGGAGCTAATGAAGGGAATCGGGGCCCTTTCCTCCCCCATAAGCCATGCAACTCACATTGCTCCCTTCTCCGTTCCTCCCTGCGTGCCCTAGGATGAAGAGAGGGTGGCCCTGGATCTTCCTCTAAATTCCCTCTGCCTTGCTCTACCTCTCCCCTGCTCTGCCCAGCTGGACTTTGCCCTTCCCCAGTTTCTTCCACAGCCAACGGAGCCACACTCCCACTCCCTGTCAGCTGCTTGGCCTCCCCCTCAAAATCAGATTCCGACAGGGGCATGACATCTTTCCTATAGCGTTCACACCTCCTAGTTGGTTTCTTCTTCCCTTCTCTTTATCCTTTTAATTAGATATTGGAGACGGGATTGAATTTGGGATGCTAATGCATCCCAGAATGCAGATTATATCGAAACAATCCAGTTTTATCTTACATGTCAGTAACATAATAAGAATGAGGATCTGTGAGGCAGGGATCCCTGCAAACATCACACATACATTATGGGCTCAAAGGATATCTTATGGTACATCCATCAAACATGTTTTAATTATTTGAGCACACATTGCAACCAGCCAATCACCACTATAGCTGTTTAAGCAGTTCATTGTTCAAATTCAAGGTATTTTTTTAAAAAAAATAGATATTCCTTTTTGTTCATAAACAGCACAATATTAAGTGAGATCTAAGTTCTTCCCTTGAATTCTCCTGACAGTGGCAAGCAGGGATAATACATTTTGGAATGGAAGGTGGTGTTTTTCTTGTCATCTTGGATTCTCTATGTTGCCCTGTATAAAGTTCACTCAGGACACTGTTGGGAATCTGCAGGTGTCCCGATCTTATACTCTCCACAGATGGATTGAGTCTACAAACATTTTCTAGCCAACATATTTGCAACAATAATTTTGCAAATTTCAGTGCTAATACATCTGAAGCATACCACTGTGGGAAAATTGAAATAATGAGCAGCTTGCATGTTCCTGGCCATTGGATCTATAAAATCTTACAATTCCCAATTATCTGAAGTTCCATAAACCAAAGTTGTAAAAGAGACATATCGTTGTGCAACCTCTGTTTATTTTAAAATCCCATGCCTTTGAACACTTCACCTTAAGGTTGTACCTTTGTGACCCAACGCTGAAAAAAAGGTGGGAATATTTTAATTTTAAAACAAGAAAAAAAAAATACCCTGCATCTTGTTATCACCATGTATCTTCTTTTTACCATTACATTTAAATGCACTACGCTTATCTTTTGCATTATTGGATCGGGAGTTCTTTTCAATATTGGGCTGTAAATATAGAGAAAAAGGTTTTGTAAACTTTTGTACAAAAAAATGTAATATTTTGGTAGGAATACTAAAATCATATTCTTTGGGTTATATTTATACACATGTGGAATAAAAATGTACTGTCCAAACTTTGTATTTTATACTGCAAAGGAGATTTTAAAAAATTCCTTTCGTATTTGAACATACAATGTATGGGGCAAGGGGAATTGTATGATACGATTAAATTTTTCCATCCTGAGATTTATGCAGCAGCTTATATAAGAGGAGACAGGAAGAGAATTTTGAATAAAATAATTGAGGACCCTCAATTGATGGCTTTGTCCTAAAATCTCAAACTTGGTTTCATATAATTGGTTACGACATGTTAACTAAGGATATTGGCTGCTAAATTCCATCTCCAGGTTGAAGACAGCTTTTTAGAAGAAACATAAGCTCTCTTAAATCTAAGAAAGTCCGTGTTCCAAATGTGTTTTGCACCTTACCTTACATACTGAGCCAGGTTTGGGAAATAGATTTCAAGGACATATGGGTACAATTTACGATTTAGGAAAGGGCAACAAGCATGAGAGATCAAGAAACTCAGAGGTGGTATTCAGCAGGTTCTGACCAGTTCTGGAGAACCGATAGCTGAAATTTTGAGTAGTTCGGAGAATCAGCAAATACCACCTCTGACTGGCCCCTCCCCCATCTATTCTCTGCCTCCCATCAAGTCCCAGCTGATTGGCTGGGTCTTCTTTGGTTGCCCTGCACAGGAGAACGGAGCTGGAAAGGAGGTTAGTGGGGTGGGAAGGGAATGGGGATTTTGCAGTAACCTTCCCCCAGGAGTGGGGTGGGAATGGAGATTTTACAGTATCCTTCCCCTGCCACGCCCACCATGCCACGCCCACAGAACCAGTAGTAAAAAAAATTGAATCCCACCACTGAAGAAACTAAATTCTGTGAAAACAAATTGCAAGAACTAGGAACGTTGTAGAAGTTGGGGAGGGGCTACAATAATACTGGTAATATGAGGCACAAGGAATCACGGCCGTACATTAAGTTGCAGTTAAGATTTATTGCTCAAGCCAGAGGTCTCCAAACTTGGCAAATTTATGCGGACTTCAACTCCCAGAATTCCTCAGCCAGCATAGCTCAAACCTACACAGAAGAATCTAGTTAGCTAATGTTCAGAGTAAATTGTCACTAGAGAAGGGTCAATGGAATTCATGAGGAGTTGGATTTAAGACCTTTTGAGGTCTTCCAATCCAACCCCCTTCTTAAGGCAGGAGATCTTGTAGCATTCCGGCTCTTGATGGATGTTCTCTAAGCCAGATCAAAGAGTTTTATAATGGATTACTTTATGCTGCTTTTTGCTGTTAAGGTTCAGTATCTCAGTCCAAGCACTTTTAGCTCTAATTAATCACAGGGTTGCTTACTAACTTGTCCCAAATATTCCATCACAGGTGGCTATGAAATATCAAGAACCAACTGGCTGACTTTGGGCCAGCCATTCTCAGTCCATCCACCTCATAGGATTGTTATTGTGAGGAAAATAGGAGAGAACAACCAGTTAGTCACCATTACAGATGATCTTCTGCAGGCCTTCTGCAGTCACGACATAAGCCTAAGATGGAAAATCAGGCATGTCCGGAGTTACATCTTTTCTAACCTGCTCTATGGAGTAGAGAGTCTCTTGACAGAAATCCACTTGAAGAGACTAGAAGCATTTGAAATGTGGGTTTACAGGCATCTGTTACATATAATCTGGGTTGACAAAATCAGAAATGGGGAGGTGATCAGCCGCCTGGGAAAGCCAAGGGAAATTATCAAAACCATTAAAAAGCAAAAATTAGAATATTTTGGACATGTGATGGGACATCCGGAAAAATATGGCACACTTCACTTAATCCTCCTGGGAAAGACTGGAAGCAAACAAGGTCGAGGCCGAAGAAGAACATTGTGGCTTCCAAATCTAAGAGACTGGTTTGGACAAAACTCAACAGGACTTTTTTGTGTGGCTGTTGATAAAAATAGGATCGCCAACTTGATCGCCAATATCCGATGATGGATATGGCACAATGACAATCACAATGATGGTGGTGGTTTATATTACTATATTTTACTGCCAAGATCAGAAAAGTTCGGTGCTCAGGAGAATTTGTATTACAGGACTCCAAATTTTAGTCTACATAGCAGGGATAGCACTTATATAAGCTTGGCAGCTAAAGTTGGACTTGGTCAGCACTTGAATAGAAAACTGCTAAGCAACCACAGGACTGTAAATGATATCAAGAAATTGAAAAATTATCCCAGAGAAAAAGCAAGGGAAAATCATTTCTATATTTTTGCCAGGAAGCCCACGTCTTCACGAAGGAGTTAGCTAAGCTTGACTAAAAGGAGATATTCGTTTATTTAGAATAATTTGTCTAGCCTGGGTACTCTTGACTTTGACAGGGCTGATTTTTCTACCCCTGGCAGCAAAATGTCTCAAAACCAAACGGAGAAAGCTGGAGTTCACAATTCTTGTTGAGATAGACAACTATTCTGACATCTAGGAAAGCTTCCTATTTAGTACTCTGGCCAATAAAGAGAAGATTACTGATTTGATTTATAATTGATACAGGTCAACCCTTTTGTTGCAGTCTAAATTTTTTAGAACACGTATTTTAATTTGCATGCATGGATACATTTTCCCCCTCTGTACAATAATGTGCGATTCTAGGAAACTGGACAAGTCCTGCATTGTTCATGGCAAGATTTTTAGAAGAAGTTTGCCATTGCCTCTTTCCTAGGGTTGAGAGAGAGTGAATGGTCCAAGGTCACCCAGCTGGCTTTGTACCTAAGACCAGACTAAAACTCCTGTTTTCACAATTTCCAGCTGGATGCCTTACACCAGCACTGCATAAATTCTTGCTTCAGTATATACTCTCTTTGACTTTGATGTGAAATCTATACCCCTCTAAATTTGGCTGAGTATTTCCACACTCCTAGAATACCTACATAGGATTTTATGCTCGTGAGGATAACAAAGAGAATAATAATGGCTATTGCACAGCGGATCAAGGCCCATTATTCAGGCATGCAATATTTATTTCCACAAAAATGTTAGGAAAAGAAGAGGAGAAATGGAAGGAACCAGGAAGAAGAAACAGGTTGAGGGTGAAAAGTCAGGGCACCTTGATTCTGACCTTTCATGAAAATATTCCATAAAATACTTCCGATGAAGAAAGATGAGCAGCTACAGGAGAAAAGGGAATGTTTGGTTCCTTCCCAATGATTCCAGGGACAGTGAAATAGTCTATATTGGCTCCAGATTGTTTGCCCATAACTAGGCTGTGAAGGAGGCCTGGATTCCACAATTTCTTCCAACGTGCTCTGTCTTCCTTTTATGTTCTCCAATTTCAGATAGTCAATGTTAGGGGATTATCCCAGAGCAAGAGAGCAAAGCAGAAAAGGGAGGGAAATAACAGAGTAAAAGAAGAAAAGAGTTAGAAGGGACCTTGGAGGTCTTCTAGTCCAACCCCCTGTTCAAGCAGGAGACCTTATACTATTTCAGACAAGGTCCCTTCCAATTCTGATTATCTAACCTTCCAACAAGCAAAGTCAATGAGGAAAGCAGATTCACTTAACAACAGACTTACTAACTTAACAACTGCAGTGACTCACTCAACAATTGTGGCAAGCAAGGTCATAAAATGGGACCAAATTCACTTAACAACTGACTCAGTTAACAACAGAAATGTTGGACTCAATTGTGTTTGTAAGTTGAGGATTGCCTGTACGGATTTCTCATGAATTCAGAGCAAAAGGACTAGAGGGGCTATGATTCAAAGGCAAATTTTATTTACTTATTCATTTGTATCCTTCCTTTATTAATTTTATAAACACTCAAGGCGACAAACATATTCAACGCAACTTCCTTCTCCCCCTCCCTCCCCCACAACAAGAATTGTGTGAGGTGGGTTGGTTTCAGAGGGAGTGACTGGCCCAAGTCATCCAGCTGGATTTCATGACTAAATTGGGACTTGAACCCATAGCCTCCCACTTTCTAGCCTGGTGCCTTAACTACTGGACCAAATTGGTTCTCTAAATAAATAAAAGATTACTTTTCTAGTTTTCCTTATAGCACATGTTTTTATTTTACTTTTTTCTGTGCTGCTTTTCAAAAAAATAAACTTAGGGGGAAAAAATCATAAACACACCCCAGCATTTTCAAGGCTAGGTTCAATTTAGAATTTCTTGTCCTCTACGATCTTCTTTTTCCTGTTCCACAATATAGAAGATGAATACCAGGAAATGCCCAACTCTCTCTGGCTGGTCACATGAACAGCATTCTGAAAATTATCTTGCGTTTGACAACAGCTTTCCAAGCCATAGCCATGTTAATCAGTTCTGGCAAAATAAGCATCAATTCTTTTCTCTCTTTTTTTTTCATCAGAATTTTACCCTCTTCTACTTGATCAATAAAAGTTTACTTTATCAGATGCATGGAAAACAGAAATATTCCAGAACAAACGTGTTTGATCTTAAGGAGCTATCAATCCCCATTATTAGATTATTATAGCAACATAAGGATGCAGTGGCTCAGGGGCTAAGACGCTGAGCTTGTCGATCAAAAAGGTCGGCAGTTCGGCGGTTTGAATCCCTAGCACCACGTAATGGAGTGAGCTTTTGTTACTTGTTCCAGCTTCTGCCAACCTAGAAGTTTGAAAGCATGTAAAAATGCAAGTAGAAAAATAGGGACCACTTTGGGGGGAAGGTAACAGCATTCCATGCGCCTTCAGCGTTTAGTCATGCTGGCCACATGACCACGGAGACGTCTTCGGACAGCGCTGGCTCTTCAGCTTTGTAACGGAGATGAGCACCGCCCCTTAGAGCCGGAAACGACTAGCACGTATGTGCAAGGGGAATCTTTACCTTTACCTTATTGATTTATTGATTTGATTTCTAACACAATCCATCTCAGAAAATGACTCTGCAATTAATAATTGAACAATTTAATTTTTTTCAGCTGCAAGAATGGTTACAATCTACTGTTTCCCATTCTTCTAAAGACATTTTCCAAACTTAGCAACCAGAAGCAAAAAGCATATACAATCATGCTACTGAAATGTATGTAAAGCTTATTGTTCCTTTCTTTCACATCTCTTTTTCCCTATTTCCACCATCTTGCTTACAAGCTTGATTGATTGCTAACAGTCTTTTATGGCAGGGGTCCCCAACCTGCAATCCGCTACCAGCCCATGGCCCATTGAAAACCAGGCCACATAAGTGGCTGCCAAGCACATGAAGGTTTGTTTGCACATGAGTAAAATTAGGTTGCATACACACAATCATCCTCTTCTTCCCAATGCTGCCACCACCGCTGGTCCGCAGACCCAAAAAGGTTAGGGACCAGTGTTGTACTGTTGGAAGAAAAGTCCATCTGGGTTCAATTCCAAGTGGGGAAGAAAGACACTGGAAACATGGTGACTGCTTGGAAAGATGGTTTAATGGTGGACAGGATCACATGCCTTGGAGCTCTTGGGCAAAGAAAAGGGGAGAAGTGCTGAGAGTCCCTGGGTTTTATACCCTCTCTGGCTTTGAACTTCCTGCGGCACAGGAAGCGTATCCTGATTGGTTGCTCTCAGAGGTCTTAGGTAGTTGTGTCCTAAGTTTTGTTGAAACTTCCTGGGTGATGCAAAGAAGGGCCATGAAATGTCTCTACCTGAAGGAGGTAGATCTTTGCTATGTAGAATAGACTGGCCCAGGTCTTAATGGCCCATCAACAAAGGTGGGAGGGGGGCTGAATTTCTGCCTCTCTGAGTTTCTACTTCTCTTTTAGGGCAAACATTCTGCCTTTTTAATATATCCTAAAATCTTTCATTTTTCTAAGAGAGGGGTGGGTTTTAACTTCCAACAATACAGTATACATTTTGAAATTCCCTGGTAATATCATTCCATAAGAGAATTATCCTTTCCCCCAAACATTCTCAGCAAGCACAAAACACTTTATAACAGTGGTAGCTAACCTTTTTGGGCTCCTGTACCAAAAATTGTGTGCACACTTGCACTCATGTACCAGCACCCAGAAGGCAATGTGCACCCGTCTCCACGCCCCCTACACATGCGCACGTAATCCCCACCCACCCCTTCGGCCTCCCAAAGGCTTGAGGAAAGCTTCTGCAGGCTTCTGCAGCCTTTGCAGGCCAAAAACTAGCCCCGTTTTGTTACTTCTGGTATTTTCCGAAAAACAGGAAGTGATGAAATGGGGCTAGTTTTCAGCCTGCAAAGCCTGCAAAAGCTTTTCTCAAGCCTTTGGGAGATTGAAAAAGGCCTCAAACCAGCTGAAAATCCACTGTGAGGTGCATGCATGCCCAGTGAGGTAAGTTTGCCTGCAGCTTCCATGCTGGCACAAATGGCTCTGTGTGCCACCTGTGGCACACATGCCATAGGTTCACCATCATGGCTTTATAATCTCTAAGCCTTGTCTGCTTAAAAAAAAAAAGCAGAATCTGGAGAAGATTCTGTGCATTCATACAAGATTTAGCCAATTTGAAAACTATATATATATATATACACTATACACTATACAGAAGCCTGATGATGGCAGATGAGATTCTGCTGAAACGTTGCTACAACTTTAAAAGAACAACTACAATGACGTGGGAAAATACCCGAACAAAGCTGAATGCCATACATGTAAGTACCCGCGAAAACTTAAGAAAATTATATATATATATATATATATATATATATATATATATATATATATATATATATATATATATATATATATAGTTTATTTAATTAATTTATAATATGACATACAAAGAGAATACAAAAGTAAATATTAGGGAAATTAGGGAAGGAAAAAGGGAAATAGATAGTGGGGGAAAGCAAGGGGGAAAAATAGACATAGACTTCCGACTCCTTTGGTGCAGTATAATAAAGCATTAACATCTACCCTCAACGTTTTACTTTTTCATAATAATAGAAACTGGCCATTTCTACAACAACAAATCTATCTAATCGGTAAAACTGAAAATCAAAATTTCATTTTTTTCCACCTCAAGCACAAAGTCCAGAAGTGTTTTCCAAGTAGAAGTAAAGGTATTCTTGTGTGTTTTTTCTTTAATCAAAACAGTGCCAATTTGAAAACTTGATGTGCGGTACTGCTTAGAGAAAAACCAAACTATGAATGAGAAAATGTCTCATCAGCACTTTGGGTAATACTCCTCGACTTACAACCATTTGTGTAGTGACCGAACTTCCAACAGCACTGAAATAAGTGAATTATGATCGTTCTTTCCACAAATAAATAAAATTTGCATTATTTTTTCACATAGATGTATAGATAGATAGATACTGGTAGATAGACAGAGATAAATAGACAGACAAATATGCTAGGTAGGTAGTTAAGTAGGTAGATAGACAGGTAGACAGACACAGAGGTAGGCAGACAGACAGACAGACAGTACCAATACTTACATATTAGCATCTGCTATTAGTGTATATCAGTGGAAGGAACCAAAATACCTCAATGCTAACACACAGAAGTCCAAATACCAATGATGTGTCAGTGTGTACTGGCCAACCCTTCACACAGTTACTTATATTTTATTCAGGCATACTCATATTCCTGAGTATGTAGGTAATGTAATGTAGGTAGGTAGGTCGACAGACAGACAGATTCTTTACAAGAAATTTTTACTTAAAATTAATGTGTTGTTTATAACAAGCAATTGATGTTGTTCAGCCTCCATATAACTTTTCCACACGTAAGAAAAACTTGCCATTCTCTTTTTTAAATAGATGTAGATAGATGATAGATACATGATATAGGTAGGTAGGTAGGTAGGTAGGTAGGTAGGTAGACAGATAGACAGACAGACAGACAGACAGACAGACAGACAGATAGATAGATAGATAGACAGATAGATAGATAAATTGATAGATAGATAGATAGATAGATAGATAGATAGATAGATAGATAGATAGATAGATAGATAGATAGATAGATAGATAGATAGATTGATAGATAGATGATAGATAGATAGATAGACAGACAGACAGACAGACAGACAGACAGATAGATAGATAGATAGATAGATAGATAGATAGATAGATTGATAGATAGATAGATAGATAGATAGATAGATAGATAGATAGATAGATAGATAGATAGATAGATAGACAGACAGACAGACAGACTATAGATTGATAGATGATAGATAGTATATATACATTCTATCGATCGATCGACCTATCTACCTACCTATCATCTTTCTCTACATATAAATATTGATCGGTTGATGCTACGTCAGGGCGAAGGGAATCAAACCCGACCCACCCACTCCCAAGCACACCCACCCCCGCGCGCGCCCCGGCCTGTGGCGCGCATCCCGGCAGCTCCCTAAGAGCGAGAAGAAGCTGGGAGGCAGGCGGACGGCCCAAGCCCTCAAGGCAGCGCGCTCCCGACCAGCATCCCCGCGACAGCCTCCGGCGCTGGCCCTTCTCCCGGGCTCTCTGGCGATGCGGCGGCGGGCAGCCGCCTCCCGAAGGCTTGGAGGAGGGACCGTCGGGCGCGTCGCAGCCTCCCGTCCCTGCGCGCTGCACTGTGGGCGAAAGATGGCAGCTTCCTCGGCCCCTCTCGGCTCCCCGACGCTGTGACAGGCTTCTCTTTGCCCCCCACCCACACCTCCAGCGCGTCGGCGGGACCCCTCCGCCGGCCCCGCCGCTCCGCATCCGAGATGGAGAAGTGCTCCAGCTGCGAGAGCCTCGCCTCCAAGCCGGCTCAGCCGGCCACCCGCCAGCCCAGCTCGGATTCCCTCTCCAGGTACCGCATCTCTCCCGGGGCAAAGAGCGAAGGAGGCGAGGGTGGTGGGAGGAGGAGGGCGACGCGGATGGAGAGAAGAGCAGGGCTCCTGCTAGACCTAGATTCGTGGTTTGATGATGGGGGAAAAGGCGGGGGGAGTGGGGTCTGATCCGGCTTTTATTGGAGGGCCCGACATCTGGAAAGGCTGCATGTTCTTTCTTCCAGCTGCAAGGAAGAAGAGCTGGTGCAAAGGTTGGACGCTTTGATTCCCTTTCTTTTGCAACCGCCTCTCTGGTTGTAGGCTGCAGCCACGCTGGTGCAGGTAGTCCTTGACTTATGACCATAATGGAGCCCAGCATTTATGTCGCTGAGTGAAAAAATGGGTTTGAGTTTTTTGGCCCTTTTTCCTGCCACGTTTTGTTCAGGGAATCGCTGCCATGGTTAAAATTAGTACCATCGGTTGTTAAGTGAACCTGGCTTCCCCGTGGCTTGTCAGAAGGTCGCAAAACGGGATCAACATGATATACACACACACACACACGGACACGGACACCGCCGCTGTCATAAATATGAACCAGTTGTCAAGCATCCCTGATGATGGTCATAAGTGTGAAAAATGGCCATAAGTCACTTTTTTCAGTGCTGTTGTAACTTTGAACGGTCACTAAGTGAACTGTTGAAAGTCGAGGACTACCTATGTTTCAATTTGAGAGCCAGGGCTAATCTCAGGGTTAGGATTTCTTGCAGCCGGATCCTCTGGATGTTTGCATCCTAGTGGGTTTAAGAGGCGTTATTCCAGAAGGCTTAAGTGAGCATGCTTTGCACACTTACTTGGGAGCAACCAAGGTTATTTATTTCCGAGCAACTTTCACCGGCTTGACCACTAATTTTAGCTGTAACCCATTGGCCAAGGAAGGTAGAAAATCCACTAAAAGGGATTTAGCCTTGATTGAATTTAACCTGTAGCTTCGCTGTCCCAAAGATGCTTTTTCCAAAAGACCAACTGGATTTTGTTTTTTTCCTTGAAGACGTTTCGCTTCTCATCCGGGAAGCTTCTTCAGTTTCGCTTCTTGGATGAGAAGTGAAACATCTTCAAGACAAAAAACAAAGCACCTTTGGGATAACCATGACCTGGATGGCCGAGAATATCCATAGACTGTAGCTTCACTGTTATAAAAGAGGTTGAAAGATTGGCACAGTTTCCAAAATTTGTGTTATCCAGATGGGCACTGTGGGAAGTTTTCCCCCTAACATATTTACAGGGGAGTATGCTGGTAAATTTCCTTGGTTGCTAAATTTGTTTTCTGTCTTCTCACCAAACATTCTTGTCACCAAAAAGGTTGGGGTTACAGCACTCACTAAATCACAAAAAAACAAGGGAGGTTAACTCTAACCGGAATCAGTAGGATGTGTGAATGCATCTGCTTTACAGGTAGATCTCAAGTTCATGGCCACACCTTGGGCCCAGAATTTCTGTAGCTAAGCAAGATGGTAACAAAGTAGCCACACCCAGTTTTACAACTTTCTTTGTCACAGTTGTTAAGGGAATCACTGCAGTTGTGCAATGAATTGTTTAGTTGTTAAATGAACCCAACTTTTCCCAGTCAGCTGGGAAGGTTGCAAATTGTGATCAAATGATCCCGGGATCCTGCAACCTTCATAAAATTTATGCAAGTTGCCAAGTGCAACTGAATTTTGATCCCATGATCATGGGGAATGCTGCAATGGTCATAACTCCAAGGTCCAGTTGTAAGTCACTTTTTTCAGTGCCATTGTAATTTTGAACAATCACTAAACTCAATGACTATCTGTACAAGATGTGATTGAGTGCATTGTGTGAATGCAGCCCAGGAGTTAACTGAGGACCATGACTTTGCAATTAAGTCCTACCACAAAATAATGTGCACGGAAAGCTCTTAGCTTAGAAATCAGGTAGCCATGGCTATTTCCTGGATAGTATACTCAGTTCATTGCTATCCTTTATTTGCTAATCATTGTTATCCAATACTATAACATCTTGAACAAAAAACAGTAAAGTCCGTAGATATACATGGATCATGAGTTTATTACAGAGTAAGGCTGGCAAAAAAAAATAGTGAATTAATTCAGTATTCTAGAGATCAATCAAGGCCAAGAATTCTCCAAGAAATATTTGGAAAATATGGATTGTTGAATCTATCAGTCAAAGCAGCTTTTCTTGAAAGTTTATTACATGATGCTCAGTAATGGTACCCACTATGCCTAGATTTGATGCCACAAATTGGAACCAGGGAATTCTGAATGTATCTGAGTAAACAAGAAAGATTTCTAGAGCGAATCTCAACTCCTGCTGATTTCATAGACACATCCATATGGTCCTGACATGGAAGTGGTTTGTTGCTGCTATCTTGAGAGTTTTCTCGGCTTCCCAATCTAGTGTATATTCCTGGGGATTGTATATTCCTGGGGATTGTGGTCTACCATCCAAATGCTAATCAGGTCCGGCCCTGCTTAGCTTTTTTTGACATTATTGAAGGCTGCTGGGGGCTACCATTTGCTATGTGTGTTAGGAATATAAGTCACCTAACGGCTATTTGGGTTGGACAATATATAAACCAGGAGAAACATTTTAAAACTGTAACTTTAAGAAAATGCAAAACTGTAATTGAGTGTGGTTCTGCAAATGGCCATAACATGGAGCCAGAAACCTGGGTTGTCTAGTCTTAGTCTCAGAAGAGAATGTGTCTCGGTGAATCTCTTTTTCCTTCTGTTGGAGAGTATTGCCGTTCCTGTATTGACTGATATTCCTGGATTTGATGTAAGTCTGATACTGAACTGTTTTTGACACTGGACTTTGTTACTGGATTGTCCCTGGATGAAAACTGACTGATTTACCTGTGAATGACTTTGGACTGCTTGTTTTGGACTTTGCTTAACATTTCTGGAAGTAAAAACCTACATTTACTGTACAGTGTATCTGTGTTCTGTGTGTGTATTATTCAAACACTTCTCTCAAATACGTCTCCCTGTATGCACTCATTCTCCTAACGGGTAATTACCTCAACAATGTGCAATCAGGTAGGGTAAGTAGGTAGGTAAGTGATAGGTAGGTAGGTGGGTGGGTGGGTGGGTGGATGGATGGACAGATGGACATAGATATCTAGATGATATCTAGAATGCTAGATAGCTAGGTGGATGGATGGATAGACAGACAGATGATAGATGGGGGCGGGGAGAGAGAGAGAGAGAGAGATTCCCAACTTTTGGTGATACCAAACAGAACTAAGCATCTGGTTAGTAGGCTTGATTGAGAAGTCAAAAAAAAAACCCTCCACCCCAGATATCAACTTCAGAATTGTTGCTTAGAAAAGCACTTATTTCAAAGAAAGTGAAATCTGATGTAAGCAATTTATGCTTGGAGTGTGGAATGGAAAATTGATTTTTTTTTAAAAAAAAACATAATTTGATGAGTGGGCCTTCTAACAGCACTTTTGTGCTGTGAACAACTTGCTGGAGGCAACAGCCTTGTGCCCCACTTTTCTATAAGGTGAGAAGATGGGAATCTAGACCTACTAAAGGACAGATGTGGCTTTGACCCATTTCTAGTACAAAACAACTTGCATAAATATATCTGAATGGAAAAGTCACTTTCTGGAGAAGGTGAATGGCTGCCAATCATGGATTAAATGTTCTTTGGTTTCATTCTGTTCTGTTCCATAGTGCCATTTGCATTTACTGTAACACACCTTGTTTCATCTAGTTCTTCAGTTGCATTGTTGCGATGACTTCTCTGCCTTACTCTAACACAGTATTTCTTAACCTTGGGAACTTTAAGAAGTGTGGACTTCGATTCCCAGAATTTCCCAGTCAGCTATAAATTCTGGGAGTTGAAGTCCACACATCTTAAAGTTGCAATGGTTGAGAAACTCCGCTCTAACCATCTCTAGCAGTTTTGTTGAAGTATTTCTTTCAGTCCTGGAATGTAATCAATCTCTAAAACCTGAATACAGGTAGTCCTCAATTTACAACTCTGTTCAAAGTTACAACAGGGCTGAAAAAAGTGACTTGGGGTCATTTTCCACACTTATCTAGATTCTATGGTCACGTGACTTACATTGGGATGTTTGACAACTGACTCATATTTATGACGGTTGCAGCATCCCGGAGTCAATGTTGATCCCCTTTTGCGCCCTTCTGACAAGCAAGGTCAATGGTTGAAACCAGATTCACTTAACAACCGTGTTACTAATTTGAGAACTGTGATGGTTCACTTAACAAACATGGCAAGAGAAGTCGTGAAATGGAGCAAACTCACTTAACAAATTTCTCACGTTAACGGTAAGTCGAGGACTACCTGTACACTTAATCACATCTAGTAGAGGTAGTCCTTGAGTTTAGAGAGGGTTCAAAGTTAGGCAGGTAGATTGGTTAGTAGGTAGATAGGTCGTTGTTTCTCAAGAAGGAAAACAACAGCAGTCACAAAGGTGTAGATTGGGTGTATGTCAGCAAGAGGACTCAGGGCATATTTTAATGCGATGTGTAGGATGCACAGAAAATGAACCACCTGTATTTCTATTTTGGGACAGAGCATGGTGTTCTATAATGAAGATTTGATCCAAGATGTTCCCTATCCAAGCATCTCAATGCTTAGCCTTAGAAACTTGCCTTCTACTCTGAGCTTTTCAATGAGATCGCAATAGCACTTAGACTTATATACTGCTTTATAGTGCTTCACAGCCCTCTCTATGCGGTTTACAGAGTCAGCCTATTGCCCGCAACAATCTGGGTCCTCATGTTACCCACCTCGGAAGGATGGAAGGTTGAGTCAACCTTGATCCTGGTGAGATTCGAACTTTTGAATTGCAGGCAGCTGGCAGTCAGTAGAAGTAGCCTGCAGTAGTGCACTCTAACCACTGCGCCAGTGGTGGGATTCAATTTTTTTTTACTACCGGTTCTGTGGGCATGGCTTGGTGGGCATGGCAGGGGAAGAATACTGTAAAATCTCCAGTCAGAGGTGGTATTTGCCGGTTCTCTGAACTACTCAAAATTTCCACTACCGGTTCTCCAGAGCTGATCAGAAACTGCTGAATACCACCTCTGCACTGCGCCAATGTGGTTCTAATTACAGATACCTAATTACAGATAGTCCTCAACTTACAACAGTTCATTTAATGACTGTTGAAAATTACTATCTATTATCTTGCTTAACATAGAAAATACAGAGAAAAGGGGGAAACAATGGAATACGTCTATTTGTTTGGATTGTGTGCTTCTGCCTTTTCAATCATACAAGTTGATCAAGTCAACTCATAATCCAAAGAGAGCTAGAACCAGATCAGGTGAAACTAATCATTGCAATATACAAGCACATCTTTGCACCATTGAAAAATAAACTCTGAGTACCTGGTTAAAAAGCTGAGGTTTTAACAAAGAAAGCGAGGGACCTCTTAAGAGAATGCCAACCGAAAAGTCCTCTCCTTCAATCTCTTCTACAGATTTTATTCCTCCCCAAAAGAGAGGCAGGCATTCAAGTAACCAGAAATTAAGTCATTTACGTTTAAAAGCTTAAACCAGCATTTTAAAACAAAGGTCTTCAAACTTGAAAAGTTTAAGACTTGTGAACTTCAACTCCCAGAATTCCCGAGCTAACATGACTGGAGGAGGAATTCTGGGAGTTGAAGTCCACAAGTTTGAAGATCCCCTGCTTTAAAACCTGTATGATCGCTGCTCCCCAGGTGGTAGCACTAAGAACTAATAATTGGAAATATCTTCGGAAAAATTGGTGTGTTTTTTTTCTCTAAGTGATTTTTCATGATATAAAACCAGCCAAAAGAAGAAGAAAAGAAAGAAATATAGAGATAGGAAACGGTAGACATTCTAAAACTCCGGTCAAGAAAGCAGGCAATTTTACACATTCAGCTGGCAAGAAAAAGATTAAATATTTTTTCTGTCCTCTGCTCTGCCAAAATCTCTGCCTTTTCATTTTAAAAGGAGGGAAAAAAGTACCAGATCCACTTAAGGAGTCTTATGTTCCCACCTATAAATTCAAGCATATTGTCAATTCCATATGATACAGAAACATGCTTCCTTTGTCTTTTTGAAAACACAACAATTAATGCTCAATATAACCTTAATCAAAGATTAATCATACTGAGACAAGTGCATTGTTTGTGGCCTAAAAGGCATGTAATAGTTGCAGCCAAAATATCCTTTGTGTTATTTATAAATGCTAAAAAAAGAAGAAAACAGGAAAAACAAGTTAAAATAGGGGGGGGGGGGGAAATAACTACTAAAAATAGCATAGATAAGTATCTGGATTGTGACTACCCCACTTCACTGTAGTCCAACTGATTTATAGTGTTTATGAACACAAACTTTAGAAACCTTATTCTAGCTTTTTTGTATTTGCCTTGCTGCATTTGTTATAATATGCAGGGAAGGCATTCTTGCTTAAATTTAGTTAAACTTCTATTATGTGTAAATATTTCTTCAAGTTAAAGTTCTAATCAGATTTTGGTAGTACAATGTCTTTTTCCTCAATGTTGTAAGAAAAGGAGGGTTTTTTAAGGGGAATATAATTCTATAGTCAGTACCAAGGGGCTGGGTTTATGCTCTTTCTGACTCATGAATAGCATGATTCAATCGCAACCAAAGGTTATTCCATAGGAAGCATGTGTTGAATTTCAATGACTGGTTAGTTCTGGGAGGGCAACAATCAAAGCTTTGTTTACCAAGCAGACTGACTTTTAACTTAGGCACTTCTTCCCAGCCATCAATGTTAAAAACAACAAGAACAGCCAATCATATATGAGCAATGCTTGGAATACTGCAGACTATTGTATGACAATGGCCAGCATAAAATGAATTTTTAAAAATTTAAATGCATTAAGAATTTTCGTACAATAAAAGACAAGTCAAAAGAAAGAAAAAGAAAACCGAAAATGTACAGCCACCTCCCTAAAGTTAAGTATTATAAATATATACTTCTGACTTCTTTTTTCAATAGATTGTTACAATATTATTGTCCCCTCTGCTTCTTAAATATTTTGCAAATCACTGTCCTTTAATGCTCATCTTTCTAAATCTTCCAATCCAGAATTCAATTCATTTTTCTCTTATTTCAGCAAAAAAAATCCATAGGTTTCCATTTTTTTTAAAAAAATGTGGTTGTTGTTAGAAAAAGCTCACTCGATGGAAATACAGTTAGTCCTCAACTTACAACTGTTCATTTACTGACCGTTTAATGCAGAGATGGTATTCAGCAGGTTATGACCAGTTCTGGAGAAGATAGTGGAAATTTTGAGTAGTTTGGAAAACCGGCAAATACCACCTCTGACTGGCCCCGCCCCCATCTATTCTCTGCCTCCCATCAAGTCCCAGCTGATCGGCTGGGTCTTCTTTTGTTGCCCTGCACAGGAGAACGGAGCTGGAAAGCAGGTTAGTGGGGTGGGGAGTGAATGGGGATTTTGCAGTAACCTTTCCCCAGGAGTAGGGTGGGAATGGAGATTTTACAGTATCCTTCTCCTGCCACGCCCACCATGCCACACCCACAGAACTGGTAGTAAAAAAATTTGAATCCCACCATTGGTTTAATGACACTGAAAAAAGTGACTTATGATGGTTTTTCACACTTATGACGGTCCAATACCCCCATGGTGGGAGTAAGGAGGGATTCTGCTAACTGTGGTTCAGCAACACCTGAAGGTTCACTTTCTCCCCTGATAAGCAAAGATATGGAAGAGTTGAATGTTTAGATTTAGACAGAACCTCAAAGACCATCAGCTAATCTATTCTGATACTGCTACAAGAAGTTCACTATAGGTTGGGCTGTGCTTATAAGAGACTAATTAATTTAGTGTGCTTGAATACAATAGTTCAACTGAGGGGTTGTTGTTTTTTTGTTTAAGAGTATCATAATTGCATCTAGGACCCAGACTATGTGGGAAATATGCAAATAATGTTTATGGAGATTCTCAGTCTTCCAGGCCATGGTTGTCCCAAAGGTGCTTTTTTTCAAGAAGCAACTGGACTTTCTGATTTTTCTTTGAAGATGTTTCACTTCTCATCCAAGAAGCTTCTACAGAGGGACAGAACTAAGAATGGATGAGAAGCGAAATATCTTGGATGAGAAGCGAAATATCTTCAAAGAAAAAGAAGAAAGTCCAGCTGCCTCTTGAAAAAGCACCTTTGGGATATGCACATAACACTTCTACATTGGAAACTTCCCAGTATATAAGCCTAAATGCTACTGCTATTGCTATCCAACGGATGGCATTTTGAGGAGAACTTCTCCCTATCTTCAGGTGAAAGCTCTACGCTTGCTCCTGGGACTGGTAAGATAAGAAGATAAAGCAATTTTTTTTTTGGTCTATGGAACTCTACAAAATCAAACCGTTGTTTCTAGATTTTTCTTCTTTTTCTCACCCTTGTTTTCTAGTGCTTCTACCTCTCATTCGGATCATTCAGCACATACCAAATCAGCTTCAGTCATCTCATCGGATTCTATCTCCACCTCTACTGAGAACTTTTCTCCTGATTTGAGGGTAAGCAATGGAGTTGATGAACACCTTAGCAGAGGCATGGGATGAATAAGGTGTACTATGTACAATTAAATTGGGTGGGAACAAAATATTTAAATGTTTATATGTGTGTGTGAGACAATCCTAGACCAGTCCAAGCCCAAAAATGACAGGGAATTTCTAGAAGCCTGGCACTCTGACAAATCAGCCATCAATAGTCATATAGACATTAACTACATCTATAGGCTGTACAGAGACAATCAGCCAACCCAAAAGGGGACCCCAGCACCTCTCCAACAATAAGATCAGCATAGATCAGAGGTCCCCAAACTTGGCAACTTTAAGACTTGTGGATTTCACCTCCCAGAATTCTAGCTGGCTGGAGTCTACAAGTCTTAAAGTTGTCAAGTTTGAGGACCCCTGGCATAGATTAACTCCAAGGTTAACTTCAGACCAACAAATAAGTAAGCAATACCCTAATCAAGGAACTGCCAAAGAGCCATCAGTAAACAGCCCAACCAAGATCGTACCCACCCACCCAGACAGACAAGTCACCAGAATATAAACCGACAGCAAACCCCACTCCTTGCTAGCACTGATGATGTTACCTAGTTAGGGTAATGAAACATCTGCAAAAAAACAAGCAAGCTCAGAGAGCACCAAAGAGCCCTCATATGTGTACATATAAAATACACCACTGAATGAAGTGTGTTCAGTGCATTCAACCTAAATTGAGAAAACTGCTTTCCTAATACCTTTTCCTTAATGTGCAAGGACTATTTCTATTTTACTTTGCTTTTGTTTTTTTTTGATGGTCAAATACATGTTGAGGTCAACATGTATTCGTCCATCTTAGAACCTATAGAAGGGTTCCTGTTGCCTTTTTTTCTGGGATGATTTTTTCTTCTTCAAATTTGTAGTTTAGCCTTTTCTCTGGGGTGCAGTCCTGGACTTTTCTAGTAGTTTTCCATCCAGGTACCAACAAGGTCCAATCCTGCTTCTCCTTAGGGAGGTTTGCCAAATTCACCAGATGCTGCCCTATGCTATAACTGATATTATTATGTGTTTATGTCACTGTTCACTGTGTTCACATCCTCAGTGTTACTTAGCCAAAATGGAAAATATAAACTGCTTTTCCATGAATACTTCCTGTTACGTTTTGACCTGGCACTTAGGAATAGGAAATGAATGCCACATTAGTTGAACCAACAGCTGATCCTTTTGTTAGCTTTGGACTTTTGGTGTGTTTCATGTTGAGATCATATGATGTAATTTTCATGCAAAACTCATTTATGTTCTATGGCCTATGATTGAAGGTAAAAGAAAGCAAGCTACTATAGTGGAAATAAATATTTATTTACAATACAAGATATTCTTACTGAAAATTATTGTGTTGCTTATAACTAGCAATTGATGTGGTTCAACTTCCATATAAGTTCTTTCCACAAATAAGTAAAATTTGCCATTCTCTTTTTCAGATAGATGTAGATAGATGATAGATAGGAGAGCATGAATTCTAGTCCTGGTAATGGTGAGACTGGGTTTTAAATGTTGACTTGTTGTGAAATGTACATTGTTTCTTGAGGGTTCTTCAGAAGATCTTGACCTTGTCAAGGTAGAAACCTGTGAGCTATGGGCTGCTTCTAGAATTCCAGAAATCGATTAGGAAGCTGTTGCTCCTTATAGGAAGAATCTCATGCATCTGCTCTAAGATTAGGTTTTCTCCCTCTCTCATTCCGAAGAGTAAGTAGTCAAGGGACAAGTTCAAAGGGAGGAAAAAGGAGTGGCCATTTGAGGGAACTTAAGTTTTTATGGAAAACATTTGATGTCCAGTTGCTGACCGATGAATGTGGTTTACTGGTTTGCCCTCAATTTGTTGGCATTGTTCAGCTAACTTTGAACAGTTTGACTTGTTCAGGATCTTTGCTGCCAACTAGGGGTCATCTGGATTTTTGAACCTTAGACATTAACGTTTGTTTCTGATGATGAGATGGTCTTTTGAACCAGGGTCGCCAACCTTTTGGACCTCGGGGCCCACCAAACTCATAATTTTAAATCCCAGGGACCACTAACTGGTTCTGTGGGCATGGCCTAATTTGTAGGTGTGGCTTGGGTGTGGCTAGGCATGGCTTGTATGTAAATATTATAAATATTTATATAAATATTGATTTTTTTTATGAAAAAAGAGCTACTTTTACCCAAAATCTGGCAAAGCAGGCAGGCAGATTGAGTTGCTCACAGAATCATTCAATGATCTATCTATCTGCCACCGTCTAGCTCAGTCTCTCAAATTTGCTTGCCATGAGTCTGCACTGAATTTGCTTGCAAGCAAAACTTCAGTCCTAAGGGAGGTTCGGCTGTGCTTAAAAGCAGAGCCGAAGATCTAAAGACTAGCTAGAAAGCAAGAAATCCAACCATTTCCTGCTTCCTAGTTAATTAAATCTCCCAGCACAGCAGAACACCTGATGGTCGGAAAAAGGAAAAATAGCAATTTAGCAGGCAAGTTTGCCGGGTAAGGAGTGAGTGGCTAGGGAGGGTTCCTGCGAGCCATGTGGGCGGCGCAGCCTTGTGTTTCTGCACAGCCTGGATTAATTGCTCTGGGGGTGAGATTTCTCTGCGGCCCACCAAAATTTTCTCACGGCCCACCAGTGGGTCGCGGCCCACCGGTTAGCGACCACTGTTTTGAACTATTACCATCTGGCAGACGGTACAGAATAATAAAAACAAGGACAAATAGGCTAAAAAACAGCTTCTATCCCAGGGCAGTAACTCTATTGAATTCTACTGTATAGTGCAGTGTTGGTGCAGTGTCGGGAGTTTTCAATTCAATGTGTGGAGGGTGAAGGATGTGTGTTTGTGTTTATTTTCATGGTCATGATGTGCACTGAAGATGGTGTTTGATTTCATTGTATGAGGTGCAATGACAAGAAACTAAACTAAACTAAACTAAACTAAACTAAACTAAAACTGATGATAAGATGGTCTTTTTCCCAAACAACTACATGCTTATGATACCTCACATTTTCACATAGAAAATGTTTTACTGTTACTCATGGCCATTGATTACTTTAAAACAATTTTTTTTTTCATTTTATCTTGACTGGGTTTTAGAATGTGTTTGTGTGTGGTTTTTTTTAATTACATTGAATATGTTTTAACATCTGGATTAAAAATGATAGCATGAGTTTTTACAGAAATAAATGTTTTAAAAACAGCACAACAAAAACCTACACCAGAAATTGCAGGAATTTCTCTCTTTTTTGGCTATTTTGGTAAATATCCCTGAAAGCGTGAAGGGCATGCAGGAATTTCTACTTGCATCAGCACCCCTGAAGCTGGCAAGCTGGCTTCATACAATCTTCTTTGCCTTTGATTAAAAAAAAAAAAAAAAGATATCCAAGCTCATAAACCCTCCGGTTCCTTTCCTCCTCCTTGCCATTCACCAGTTGCCTCCCGATGCAAAAGAATTTAGCTTATTTAGCAAGATCTTCTTTTAGTTTTGTCCTTCCTCTGTCTTCTTTTTATAGCTCTCTCGTCATAGACTTGTCAAAGACCAGGTTACAGTCTATTGATTTAGTGCAAATTAGATCAAGGAAAAATTTAAATTTAGTGCACATTAGATCAGGGGAAAGCCAGCCTCGCTCAATCTTTTGTCTCTGAGACAAGGAAAAATAGAAGTGTCTGGTTGGTATTTCAAAAGGCAGGCATAGAAAAAAAAATTATCTCAGAATTAGTCAAGGTCCCTGAGTATTTGCATAGGTGCCCATCTTGAAACAAAAATGCTCTCCTGCAATTATCTCTGGTTGTCATTTGAGAAGAACCAGATTTGAAGGGTACAAGCTGGTGGCCTTGGAGTGACCTTTTGAGCAGAGATCCATTATTTCCTCTTCAAGGCTGTTGTGTTCATTCTTATTGTGACTTAGCTACGATTTTCAGTCTTCCTATTGCAAAGTGCCCAAAGGAGAAATTGAAGATTTGGAAATAGCATGGGGAAAGACAATACGAAGTTGGTTCATAAGAATCATTGGACAATTGATTCTGTCTAGCAAGTCTTGTTCTTCTATCATCATATGACAAACATTTTTGCCAAATGCCTGCAGTTTTTCTTGGAATCCATACAGAAATGAATTCCTCTTTCCTCTTTTAGAGATGCTGAGATAACTCACCCCTAATTTAATTTAACCGTAACTCATAATTTACCCATAGGTTCATCAGTAAAACGATCATCACTAAATAATCAGCAAATGTTTTTTTTTTTTAAAAGATGTTGAAATAGTAAAGTCTGCAATGATTTTTCTCAATGGTCTTTGTAGCAAGTAAAGGAAGTAGCAGTCTACTTCACTGCTCCAAAAATTCAGTTTCTCTTTTTGATCTGATGCATTTTGTTAAGTGGTAAAGTGTAGTTGGATGCAAAGTATGATTTGAATTTTAAAAAGAAGAAAAGATTGTTTTAAAAATTAAGCTGATTCCTAAAGGTGATTTTTTTTGTCCAAACTGAGCAAACTGGAAATAGCTTGGCGAAAGATGATAACAAAATTGGTTCATGAAAATCACTGGACAATTGATTCTGTCTAGCAAGTCTTCATTTTATATCTATACATGCTGTACTTCAACAGAGAGCAAATGGTTGCACTCAACATAGTAAAACATCATATCCTCTACAATAGTCCTCAACGTATGATCACAATCGGGACCAGAATTTGTGTTTCTAAGCAAGGCAGTTGTTAATTGTGTTGGGTCAACTTTATGACCTTTTTTGCCACAGTTCTTAAGCAAATCACTGCAGTTAAGTGGATCACATAGTTGTTAAGTGAATCCAAATTTCCCTATGTCCAAAACTGGTTGGGAAAGTTGCACATGGGAATCACATACCCCAGGATGCTGCAGCCATCATAAATGCACACCAGCTGCCAAGTGTCTTAATTTTGATTACATTACCACAGGGATGTTGTGATGGTCCTAAGTGGGAGGACCGATCATAAGTCAATTTTTCAGTGCCTTCATAACTTTCAACGGGGCTAAATAAATGGTTTTAAGTCAAGGACTACCTGTATTTGATTCCAGCCTATTGTACTATTGTATAGAACCTAGGAATTTTACTTCATAAAATGTGCTCTATGGCTTACCATGTTGTACAAACCCAGGCTATCATAGCTTCTTTAGCAAACTGTGGTTAAACAAACCACGTTGAAAAGGTTTGTTATTTTACAGAAGCCACATTGATCTTCAGTATCAAACCCTTGCCTTATCTCCTTTCCATACAGCTGGAAAGAGTGTTTTGGAAAGTTTTAGGTTTTATTTGGGCAAACTACAACTGGACACATCAAGTGGCACTCTGATAACCCAGCTGACTAATTATCGTAATTTCAGTAAATGATGGCACCTAAAAGTTATGTATTTTGCTATTGTGCTTTGATGGATTTGGGGCTTACATGACATATGAAACCAGCCATTGTGATTTGTAAACCATGATTTATAGCTTAATTTATTAAAACCAGACTGCTGTGATGGCTCATCATGCACACAGTGCAAATATGGCTTACTGCCACATTTGAGGACATCAAATCAAGACACCCTGACAAACTGTGATAAACTAAGAACTGATGTAGAAGAAACCTGTTCTCATGGAAGGAAAGGGGCTTAACAGGGAATTGAAGCCTGTGGTTTAAGGTAATGAGAATACAGTCGTGAGGTTTTAATCCCCATGATTAAACAAGCAGATGTCTAATGGTGTTATAGTGTCTTTGCTACTCAGCAGTAAGCTCATTTCTTCTGAGTAAAGAAATTTTCAGTCAGGAGCCTCCAATGGGGTTGGGGTCAAAAATAGTTGAGTTGCAGCCACAGCCACACGTTTGAAACCCGTTGCCTTTTTTTACATGCTGAATATAAAAATGGGCAGGACTTGGATTGTTACAGAATCCCTCTTTGCATAAGCATCCTCTGGTACGCCCAAAACATGCAAAGGATGGGGAAGGCGAGGATTCAGAAGAGCAGAACAACTGAGACAGATACCCAAATGGGCCGAATAAGGGAAAACAGGGAACTCGTTGGATTAAGGGCAGAAATGTATTTTTTGGAGAGCATCACCTTCTTTATTATGAGTGGTGCGTTGGCCTAGAGGTGGAGCTCTTGCCTCACAATCAGGAAGCTGTGAGTTCACTCCTAGGTAGAGGCAGATATTTCTCTCTCTCTGGGCACAGTGAGAATATATCTGCTGAACAAAACACCGCACTGGCAACAGGAAGCGCATCCGGCCAGTAAACATTCAGTTCCGTTCAGTTGCCCACACTCCACCCTGCAAGGGATTATGGGGTCATTAAAAGAAGATCATCACCTTCTTTATGACCTCGTTTGTGAGGGGGGGGAAGGCTTTTGCCAAAAGAAGGACGGGGAACCAGGGGATGGAGAGATAGGGGCTCTACTTAGCATTTGGGGGAGAGGGACACTGCCATGGGTAAAGCTGTGATGACAACCTTTGGGCAGAGCCATAAGCTGCTCTTTCCCTTCCGTTTGGAAGAGAAAATTCCTTATTTCTTTTATGCCAGGTAAAGCCTCTGTCAAGGTGTAAATTTATCCCTCTGCTCTTGCCTGGATATGACAGAGAACTGTTTTGTTTTGTTTTTAAATGCTATTTCAAGAAGGCATTTGTTCTCTACCTAGTATCCTACTTGACAATTTTTCTATTTGAATCATTATAAAATGTCCTGTCAGCTTATAGGTTTTCTACTTTATTTCTCCTTCATGTCAAGATTTTGATGAATGCTTTTTCTATAGGATGAGTGGTGGGGTTTTTTTTTAATGGATTCAGTCATTCCCAACTCAGTTATTCACCTATCTATTTCCTTAATCATCAAACACACACAAAATAAAGGCATTTTATTACAAATTATTTTAGCTGGTGTGCAAAACTACAGAAATTTTCTGTAGGGATTTGCAGGAATCCTGTATATGATTAATATGATCTCATGCAGATGTAAATAGGATGCTTTTATCTATTACTTTTAAAAACAGGAGCAAGACTACAAATATCTTTTTTCTATTTCAGGGCAAAAACAAACAAACACCAAAACTCAAAAAAAAAACAAAAAACCCAAACCTTCAAGACTGTCTAAATTATTCTTTTTTTTTTTTTCCTGTTCCCAACAATTGTCTGATCCTCCTCAGGAAGGCTTTCCTTAGTTTTGTAAGAATAAATGTTCCTATCTTCTTACCACAATATTTATTTAAAAATATAGTTAATTGATTCATTGCAGTATTCAAATATAATATAGGATTTGATTCATTGATTAGATTTTTTTTTACCAGTCAATCTTGGCTACTTACATTCTCCACAGTATACATAATTTACATAATGTAACAATAACTAAATCACAGATAAAATTACACAATTATGTATCATCAAAAGCTATTAAAAAGGTGGCATCATTTATGTACTAAAGGGCTATTAACACCCCTTTTTAAAATAATTTACTGGAGCCTAACAAAGTAGGAGGTGGTCAGGTTTGGTGAAGACAAGCAATTTCATCCCTTTGGCATTACCTCAGAAAAACAAAATGGGAGACCCCTTGTAGATTTTCCTAGAAGCTGTGAATCAGGTAGGTTAAAGCTGAGTGCAGGTGACAAATATGGGTGCCAGGCATTGTTGCTTGGGCTTGCTGTTTTTTTTCCATGTAATTTTTTATACGTGGGGTAAGTAAGTTTCAAATGTTTCAACTTTTAAGTATTGAAGGTGAGTGCACCTGATATTGTGTTTGTGTTTTAGATACTCAGAGAATCAAATAAATTAGCTGAAATGGAAGAGCCCCCTTTGCTACCAGGAGAAACTATTAAGGACATGGGTAAGTGCAGCTGTTTGTATTTTCTCACCAAAAAAACATTGCAAGAGCTGTGGAGAGTCTCCATTTGACCGCAAGTAGTCCTCAACATATGACCACAATTGAGCTCCAAATCTCCATTGCTAAGCAAGACAGCTATTAAGTGACTTTTGCCCCATTTTATGGGCTTCCTGGCTGCAGTTGTTAACTGATTCATTGCAGTCGTTAAAGCTAGTAACATGGATGTTATGTGAATCGGGTTTCCCATTGACTTTGCTTGTCAGAAGATCACAAAAGGTGATCACATGACCCCGGGACACTGCAACCGTCATAAGTTCATGCCAGTTGCCAAAGGATGCTGCAATGGTCATAAGTGTGAAAAATGGTCATAAATAACTTTTTAGTGCCATTGTAACTTTGAACGGTCACTCAGTGAACTGTTATAAATCAAGGACTACCTGTGTACCTGAATAAAAAGCAAGTATAGTAGTCCTTGACTTACAACCATTCATTCAGTGACTGCACTTTTCAGCAGCACTGAAAAGAGAGTTTTATGACAGTTTTTCACATTTATGACCGTTGCAGTATCCATACAGTCACATGATCTTTAGGAATCATTAGATAGATGATAGATAGATAGATAGATAGATAGATAGATAGATAGATAGATAGATAGATAGATAGATAGATAGATAGATAGGTTGGCAGGCAGGCAGGCATGGTAGGTAAGGCAGTAGGCAGGCAGGCAGACATGGTAGATCTAAGATAGGTAGATAAATAGATAGAGACAGATATGGTAGGTAGGTAGACAGACAGACATGGTAGGTAGGTAGGTAGATATGATAGGTAGGAAGGTAGGTTGGTAGGTAGGTAGAGAGGTAGGTAGATAGAATAGATAGGTAGATAGATGATAGATAGATAGATAGATAGATAGATAGATAGATAGATAGATAGATGATAGATAGATGATAGATAGATAGATGATAGATAGATAGATAGATAGACAGACAGACAGACAGACAGACAGACAGACAGACAGATACCAGTAGATAAACAGAGAGGCAGACAAGGTAGGTAGGTAGATAGATAGATAGATAGATAGATAGATAGATAGATAGATAGATAGATAGATAGATAGATAGATAGATACCGGTATATAGACAGAGAGACAGACAAGGTAGGTTGGTTGGTAGGCAGACAGACAGACAGATAAATAGACAGACAAATATGTTAGGTAGGTAAGGGTAGATAGACAGGTAGACAGACACAGAGGTAGGTAGACAGGCAGACAGATGTGGTAGGTAGGTAGGCAGACAGACAAATAGACAGTACCAACACTTACATATTAGCATCTGCTTTCAGTGTATATCAGTGGAAGGAACCAAAATACCTCAATGCTAACACACAGAAGCCCAAATACCAATGATGTGTCAGTGTATACTGGCCAACCCTCCACATAGTTGCTTACATTTTATTCAGGCATACTCATATTCCTTAAAATCTATCCTCTTCCAAATTACAGGGAGTCCTTGATTCACAATCACAATTGAACCCAAGATTTCTGTTGCTAAGTGAAACATTTCAGTGAATTATGCTCCGCTTTACAACCTTCCTTGCCACAAATGTTGCACAGAAGCGAATCACTGCAGTTAAGTTAGTATCACGGTTGTTAAGTGAATCTGGCTTTCCCATTGGTTTTGCTTATCAGAAAGTCACAAAAAAAGGTGAACACATGACTCCAGAACACTCATAAATAAATGTGTCCAATTTTGATTATGTGTTAACCTAAGGAGTGATAGCAGATAGTAGAGATAAGATAGGACTAGAAAACTGCTAAAGCAAATGAAACGGAGTGGCTGGGCCTGTGTGTCAGAGGAATTCCTGCTGGAAATATTTGGCTTCAAGTCTTTGTTTATATGAATTCAGCTTCTAGCTGCGCATGGGGCTCATTAAAATAACTTTGCGGGAAAGTTTAAAGGTTAAGCATTTTGTCAGAGATTCCAGGGGAAATAATGTCAAACTGTGTGCCTCTCTCATTCTCAAATTTGTCCATAAAACAATCACGTTAGGCCATATTTATTTGTTCCTGCCACAAAGTTTAAAATCCTTTGTCATTCTCCCACATATTTCTCCATACAAGACTGCAGAAGTAGTAAGAATAAATTCTTTTTGTTTTCTTCGTCAGAAGGCATAAATCCAGAATTACTCTTTCACCTTAGAAAAACAGGAGGGGGTGGGGAGAGAGAGATTTTAAACCTTATGGCAGTGGTTCCCTATGGAAATATTTATAATACTTTAAATATTTTTATAATTTCTTTCCTAGCAAAAGATGTTACTCATATCTGCCCATTTACCGGAGGTATTCGAGGAACTTTGACAGTTACAAATTATAGACTGTATTTTAAAAGCATGGAAAGGGTAAGGCTTAATAAATTGCTTTTTTAAAAAAAACTTTTTCTTGTTTTTGATAGATACTCAGCTCTTATTTGAAGGGAGGACACAGCTCAGTACATGCCACGATGGAATCTTTTGCCTTTCGAAGTGGAGTTGAAAAAAATCTCACATTCTTATTTGTTAAGCGATTACACCACATAGCCTTCAACATGAAATAATCAGAACTGAAATTTTTTTATTGTTCAACACATACTTAGATGCAGCATTTCTTTTTATCTAACATTATAGTGAACTTTGCATGAACAAATCAAGCAATTTTATGCTTGTATTATCGACATTCTACATTTTAATTAATGTTGGTAGAATATTTCTTTCTCTTTATTTCCAGTACTCTTAACTCAACGTTTCTCAACCTTGGTGACTTAAAAGTCGATGAACTTCAAATCCCAGAATTCCCCAGCCAGCTATTCTGGTTGGAAAATTCTGGGAGTTGAAGTCCACCCATCTTCAAGGTTGAGAAATACTGCACTTAGTCATTGTTTCTTATTTTTTTTTTAAATCTCAGAATCTCTTTCTATTTTTAAAAATTACCAAAGAGATTCTCAATCATCTTGGTTATGGTTGCCCCAAAGGTGCTTTTTTCCAAAAGGCAACTGGACTTCATTTATTTATTTTTTTAAACGTGTCACTTCTCATCCAAGAAGCTTTTTCAGAACTGAAGAAGGAAAAAACCAAGAAAGTCCAGTTGCCTTTTGAAAAAAGCACCATTGGGACAATCTTTGCCCCTACCTTTTCTCCTGGTTTTTTGGTGAGATTTTAATATTGGGTTATTTTTCAATGTTAGGTTGGCAAATAATTTTGATTTTGAGGACTGCAGAGAGAGCCTTGGGGATTGCTAGGGATCCTAGGACCATACTTTAAGAAACGCTGCCCTAAGTTAACTAAATAATAGAATATCAATTGTTTTTAATTGATATTGTATAAATATTATTCTATTGAAACAATATGAGGTATCAGCATTTACAACTATATAGTGAAAAGTGGGGAGAGAAAAACTCACCTGTGAAAACATTGGAGAGACATTGCCAGCAGCGTAGATAAATGTAGGCTAAATGAACCAGGGCTTGTACTGGATATTCATCAACTTCAAATATTCATTAGGAGTGTAAAGCATTTTAGATTCAGTCTCCAAAGAGCAAGTTTGTTATTTCTTGCACAGTGATGGCAAAATTTATGACTGCCATAAGAAGAAGCAAAACAAAGCTGTAATATTCATGTTTCTATACCATGCATGGAACAAAAAGCCACTTTGAAAATTACATTTTCTCATAGCTTGTATTTTTATAGACAATTATCATGTGTTGAAATGGACACAGCATTGGCGAAACTTTTTAGCACCGAGTGCTGAAATGGGAGCACGTGTGCACGGGGGAGCATCGAAAACTGGAAGAGCAGTTCTTTGCACCTGCGGGAGTGCCAGAAATTGGAAGAGCTGAGCTTCTGATTTGCAGTGTGCGCATGCATGCCGGAACGTGCTCTTCTACTTTCTGGCTCCCTCACGCATGTGAAGACTACCTGACTGGCACACATGCGCGCACCGGAACCCAGAAGAGCAACGGGAGACGGCTGACGTGCCCGGAGAGATGACTCTGCATGCCACTTTCAGCATGCGTGCCATAGGTTCACCATCACAGGACTATAACAAGGGAAATATATTTTGTGCTGAATAGCCATTTAGTATTGGATTAGGCATGGGGAGATCCAAGTTTATCCACTCTTAGTTGCGGAAATTTCATGAGTGATTTTGGCCAGTTTTTCTCTCTCAGACCACCATATTTCACAGGGAAACTTGTTTTGGTGGTAAAATGAAAGATTCAATATAATACACTTTGACTCCTCTGAGGAATGGTGAAATATAAAGGTAATAAGGATCTATATAGTGTCTAATGCATTAATCTTAAAGGTATCCTCAGCTTTCTGAATGTGTTTGTAAGCTTATTGCATGGCTAAGTATCAAAAAATCAAATCCTTATCTCTGTTAGCTCTGTCTAACAATAATTCTTTGGTTTGGATGCTCTATTAATAAATTTCCATTTTCGGCAGAACCCTCCATTTGTTCTAGATGGCCCTCTTGGAGTGATTAACAGAGTGGAGAAAATCGGAGGAGCTTCTAGTCGTGGTGAAAATTCATACGGCCTAGAAATTGTGTGCAAGGTAAACTGGTTTATCAAGAATGGGAAGATACTGAGTTCATGATCCATAGAATGTAATGGCTATGGCTTATAACGGTCTTAATAGACTTCAGTAAAGCATGCTGACAGAAAATTCATATAATCATAAAATGTAAGTGTTGTAAATGACTCCAAAGATCATTTAATCCATTCCCCTGTTCAATTGAAGAATGGACTATTCTGGTTTTACGTTTTAAAGTATAATATTTTTAGATGAGGTTCATTGAAGTTAAACCTTTTTTGAGTCTGGAGGCCATTGTCGCCTACATTCATGATCGAATGAAAAGTTAAATTTCAATGAGAGGTTAGTGGGGAATAAAAGTCATATCTTCTTTCCCATCCAAGTTTGTGGCTTCTTTGAAAACTTCATGGACACCAGATGAAGAATCCCGGTTCAAAGTGATAGTCTTGTGGTTTTGCCTCTTACAAAGTAATTTTCCTCCTCTCCATGGCATAACACAGAGGAATTTGGCACAGTGGTGGGATTCAATTTTTTTTACTACCAGTTCTGTGGGCATGGCTTGGTGGGTGGTGTGCAAGGGAAGGATACTATAAAATTGTTGTGGTTCACTGGTAGCCGTTGCAGACGGCAGAGGTATCAGACAGTGAGGACAAAAGGGAACCAGTCAGGGGGGCTGGATAGGACTCGGACGAGGGTCCTGCATCTGATGCAGAGATGGGGCAGGACTATCTGAGAATGGGGTGCTGCCTTCAGAGCCTTTGGAGTCTGGCAGCAGTGAAGCAGAGGACCCAGGGGAGCCTGTTCCCAGTGCGCGTGTGCGCAGAGCTGCTAGAAGGTGAGAGCAGCTGAAGCAGAAGGGGCGACTCGGGATAAGGCTAGAAGATGATTGCCCCTCCCATAAGGGATAAAAGTCAGTCCTCAATGACAAAGAGCTTTGCAGGAAGCAAAGCAGTTCAGTAATCTCCGAGTCGTTCGTGAAGCTCTGTACTCTGATCGGTTTTTTTCTGGGTTTTTGGTTTGGTTTATGTTAGCCTTAATTGGACTTCTGTTTCTTGGCAGCATTCTACAGCACTGAAAAGCATGCTCTTATCTGGAGGAACTGTGTCTAATTAGTTTTGGCTGGGAATGCAAGTAATTCCCAGTGTTGCATTAAAAAAGGTTTTACTTTTAAATTCAGTTTGTGTTTTATTAAGTTTGATGAAGCCTGGGTCAGAACAAAAATCTCCAGTCAGAGGTGGTATTTGCTGGTTCTCCGAACTACTCAAAATTTCCACTACCGGTTCTCCAGAACTGGTCAGAACCTGCTGAATACCACTTCTGATTTGGCAGCAATTGGTAAAGTCATTTCTCGGCAAATTGATCATTATGGTATGCTAATGGGCTTCTTGGTAAGGCCTCATTTTTTCCCCTTACATTCTGTAGGATGTACGGAATCTTCGGTTCGCTCATAGACCTGAAGGTCGTACGAGAAGAGCCATATTTGAGAACTTGACAAAGTATGCATTTCCAATGTCCAATCACTTGGTGAGTATTTTTTTGCTAATCTAACAACCATCTTCTTTTCCAAAGTATCCAGGTAGTCCTCAACTTGCAACCACAATTGAGCCCAAATTCCCATTGCTAAGCAATACAATTGTTAAATGAGGGCTCCTTGGTGCTCTCTGAACTTGCTTGTTTTCTTGCAGACGTTTCATTACCCTAGCTAGGTAACATCATCAGTGCAATTTTTAAGTGAGTTTTCCTCATTTTACCTTTCTTTCCACAGTTGTTAAGTGAATCACTGGAGCTTTAAGTCAGTAACACAGTTGTTATGTGAATCTGGCTTCCCCATTGTTAGGAGTTGGTGATCACATGATCCCAGGACTCTACAACTGTCATAAATTCATGCCAGTAGCCAAGTATCCAAATTTTAATCACGTGGTGGTGATATTACAACAGTCGTGTGAAAAAGTCATATGTCACTGTTTTCAGCGCCATTATAACTTTGAACTGTCACTAAAGGAATGATTGTAAATTGAGGGCTACCTATACACTGTGGCTGTAGGATGAAAATGCAAGAAAGTGAAGGGATGTTGATCTGAGTGGGGGTTATTAGCTTCTTGAACTCAAGCTAGTCTAAAAGCAAGGCTGTAATGCTTCCATGTTGCAAAAGAAGGCAACACAGAGTTGAATCAGAATGTTCAAATATTTTTATTTTCCCATAAATGCTAGGATTAGTCACTTTTCCCATAATTGATGGGGGGGATATGTGTGTCAAACATTCCTTTATTTTAAAAACAGCCTGAAAGGGTAAAGGAAACCTTTGGATTGTGTTCAACTACTTTTGACCTGAGGGAAATATCCATGAGGTCTTCTCGGGCAATAATACTGAAGTTTTGCCACTGTGTTCCTCCAGGATGTTTTTTCAACTTCCCTTTGTAGTCCACAGCTCTAAGTTTTCCTACTGAACTCCCATTAAAATACAGATTTGATCTTGAACTGCTTGGCTTTAAGATCAATCAAGGTTGGATATGCGCTACAACCATAAGAACAATGTCTCAAACATGTTTTTTTTCAAAAGGCAACTGGACTGTTTTTTTCTTCCATTTTGAGGAAGAAGAAGATATTTTGCTTCTCACGTAAGAAACTTCATCAGTGATATAGCTTCAGTGAACCCCTTGAAAGTGCAAATCCAACAGGAGTTCACGGGAGTTCAAAATGTCTCCACATATAGTAATAGCACTTAGACTTATATACCACTTTACAGTGCTTTACGGCCCTCTCTAAGCAGTCTTACAGAGTCAACAATCTGGGTCCTCATTTTACCCACCTTGGAAGGATGGAAGGCTGAGTCAACCTTGAGCCTGGTGAGATTCAAACTGCCAAATTGAAGGCAGCCACCAGGCAGCAGAAGTAGCCTGCAGTACTGCACTTTAACCACTCCACCACCACAGCTCATATATGATTTTAAGGATATTTCTCTATACTGAAAACTATTTTTAAAGAGTGAAATTGATATGCCTGTACCCAGACATATAAAAATGATCCCAGCCAGAAACAGAGTGCATTTCGTCTCTGTTGCCCAGGCACAGCCATTTGATACTATAACACACATGCATGAATTTATGTATGACATTTGTTATTATTTCTCTGCTCTCATTGCTTCTGCGTATTGCCAGCAGCACCCTTATTTCAGCTGACCCAATTACTGTTGGGTGGGAGGACCAGGGAAGCCCCTATTAAGCCCCTATGGGGGCTACTCTAGGCCAGGGGTGTCAAATTCAAGGCCCGGGGGCTGGATCCAGCCCATGGGATGCTTAGATCTGGCCTGCAAGACCGCCCTGGAAGCAGCAAAGGGCTGACCTGCAATGCCTCTGCCTGTGAAAATGGATCTCGGGAGGGCCGTGTACAGCCCTCCTGAGCTCCCTTTTCGCCGGCAGAGGGTTGCAGGAGGCCATCGCAGCCGGAATGGAGCTCGGGAGCCTGTTTTCACTGGCAAAGTGCTCAGGCAACCACAGGTGCCCCCAATACTAATGACGTTGAGTTGGCCATACCTACCCTGGCCATGCCCCCCCCTCAAAGTCAAGCACAACCCTGATGTGGCCCTCAGTGAAATCAAATTTGACACCCCGCTCTAGGCAATTGTCATATAAAGTTCAGAGTTGTTCTCAAGATGGCTCCCTGTGTAATAAATCCATGTCCCTCCTGGTTGATCAAGATCTCTAGGAAGGTGACATGTGGTTGGTTCCATTCAGTGGTCAGTGCCTCATTAAGAAAAGTCTGTTCTATCAGCTCTGAAGGAGATGGTGCTCTGGTCCCTCCTCATGAAGCCATCACTGGATGTAGTGGTATAGGACAATCTTCACCCAGTCTCCAAACTTCTCTTATTCCTTGTGCCAAGGGTCTTCAAATTTGGCAAGGTTAAGACTTGTGGACTTCAACTCCCAGAATTCCTGAGCTAATATGACTGGAGGAGGAATTCTGGGAGTTGAAGTCTTAAAGCTGTCAAGTTTGAAGACCCCCTGGCTTATGCTATTTGATGTAGGCTCATGATGGTCACCCATCAATCCAGGGTTAAGTACCATCAGTATGTTGATGATTCTTTACTGCAATCTGTCTTGGTGTTTTGGAAGGGATCCAGGCAGAGAAGAACCCAGGAAAGATTGAGGGTCTTGTGGGATCAGGATCAGATCACGAGATTTTCAAGGCAAATAATATCAGGGAAGCACCTTCAATTCATCCATAATTGGTTCAAGATTTTGGTTTTGTTTGCTTGTTGTTGTTTTTTTTAAATTTCTATGCGAACTCTTGGGAAATCTAAGAAGCATCCAGCAACTTCCCTAAGAAAATTTAAAGAGATCAAAAGAGCTTGGGATAATTTATCTGCATCTTTCTAGTCTCAACTTTTCCTTCGAAGGGAGAAGGGTTCACCAACAGGAACCCCTGATTTCTAGCTCAAGCCTTCATATTCAGGATGTAAACACCAAAACGTTTATCCCAGTAGGTCCAGAAAAAGGAGTTTCTGGTGTGTCACATAATATTTTGTTAGGGGAATTGGGAACTCTGTTTCTTTAAGTGAAACTGCAACAGAGGTGGTATTCAGCCAGTTCTGACCAATTCTAGGGAACTGGTAGGGGAAATTTTGAGTAGTTCAGAGAATCGGCAAATACCACCTCTGACTGGCCCCGCCCCCATCTATTCTCTGCCTCCCATTGAGTCCCACTTGATCGGCTGGGTCTTCTTTTGTTGCCCTGCACAGGAGAACGGAGCTGGAAAGCAGGTTAGTGGGGTGGGCTGGGAAATGGGGATTTTACAGTATCCTTCCCCTGCCACGCCCACCAAGCCACACCATACCCACCAAGCCATGCCCACAGAACTTGTAGTAAAAAAAAAAATTGAATGCCACCATTGAACTGCAAGCATGTTGGGACCTGTGCTACTCTTCGATTTGTGAACTTTTTTTCTAATCAAGAAGATCCTTTGCAGACTCCTTCTCTTGATGAAGCAAACGAGAAAGTGGGCAGTGAAGATTTATGTGCCATGGCATGCATCAAAGTTTAGGAGGGTTTGAGCCTTATTCATCATTGCGCATTAATCTAAATGGGGATCGTTGATTGTTCCCTAGTTATAGATCCCCACAATTAGCTTAATTAAGTTCCATGTCATTCTAAACAAACAAAACAGCATCTGAGACCATCGCTTACATAGATGCCAATCCTGTGCAAAACTAAGGAACTGAAATGCAGTTCTATGATGCTGCCTTGAAAAATGGTTCCTATGAACTTTCTTCTTAAGAACTATTTATTTCTTCCCTATCATTTTCTTGGCACTTTCATAGATCAGAAAATAAAGGAATGTGCAGAAACGTATATTGATTTACTTAACTTACACATTCTGTAAAGGCTCTCTGCCTTTCTTTTATGCTTTTATTAAGGTACACAAACGAAAAAGGTTGCATGGGAATAGTTATTTGAAATGGAAAATGCATTGCTAAAGAATCTCTCCATTTTTTTTTAAGCCTCTGTTCGCTTTTGAGTATAAAGAAGTTTTCCCAGAAAATGGCTGGAATGTTTACGATCCCATTCTGGAGTACAGGAGACAGGTGAGTCTCACTATCCCAGGTCTGACTTTCACGTCTTGCTCTCTAGCAAACTAGCTTATTGCAAATTTGCTGGCTGGAAGACCTTCTAATGCAGTGCTTGGGAATTCTGGGAGTTGAAGTTCACACATCTTAAAGCGGCTAAGGTTGAGAAACGTTCTAGTGGGATAATCAAATGAAAACAATTCCCACGTAAGTGTGTCTGGGCTAGATTAATCTAAATCACAGCCTATCACGTGGTTATCCAGGAAATGCTGCAGTAATGATGGTGCATCTGCAGAATGACCAGTACTGCAGAGGACATGAAACATTTTTTGTGGATCAAAAAAATAAATACGAGGCCACCTTGTATATTTACAAAGCAATCTGCTGCCTTTATAGCAGAAGGTGATTTCCTCCCTCCGTCTCGGTGGCTAATTAAAAATCTAGAAGTAAAACTGGTAGAAAGAGAAATCTCTGTGAAGTAGATAGTGAAATGGATTTGATTTGTCCAAGTTTTTGCAAATATCTAATTTCTAGATATTGGTATCCGGAGAGAGGGTCTCCTCTCCTCTCTCCCTTCCCCTCTCCTTTCTGCCTTTCTCCTCTCTCCCCTCCCTTCTCCCTTCCCTTCTCCTCTCTCCTCTCATCTCTGCCTTCTCTAATTTCTCCCCTCTCCTCCCCTCCCTTCTCCTCTCTCCCCTCCCTTCTCCCTTCTCCTTGCATCTCTCCTCTCACCTCTCCCTTCTCCTCTAATTTCTCCCCTCTCCTCTCCTCCCATTTCCCTCTCCCCTCCCTTCTCCCCCTCTTCTCCTCTCTCCTCTCATCTCTCCCTTCTCCTCTAATTTCTCCCCTCTCCTCTCCTCCCATTTCCCCTCTCCCCTCCTTCTCCCCTCTTCTCCTCTCTCCTCTCCTCTCTCCCTTCTCCTCTAATTTCTCCCCTCTCCTCTCCTCCCTTTTCCCCTCTCCCCTCCCTTCTCCCCTCTTCTCCTCTCTCCTCTCATCTCTCCCTTCTCCTCTAATTTCTCCCCTCTCCTCTCCTCCCATTTCCCTCTCCCCTCCCTTCTCCCCCTCTTCTCCTCTCTCCTCTCATCTCTCCCTTCTCCTCTAATTTCTCCCCTCTCCTCTCCTCCCATTTCCTCTCTCCCTCCCTTCTCCCCCTCTTCTCCTCTCTCCTCTCATCTCTCCCTTCTCCTCTAATTTCTCCCCTCTCCTCTCCTCCCATTTCCCCTCTCCCCTCCCTTCTCCCCCTCTTCTCCTCTCTCCTCTCATCTCTCCCTTCTCCTCTAATTTCTCCCCTCTCCTCTCCTCCCTTTTCCCCTCTCCCTCCCTTCTCCCCCTCTTCTCCTCTCTCTTCTCATCTCTCCTTCTCCTCTAATTTCTCCCCTCTCCTCTCCTCCCTTTTCCCCTCTCCCCTCCCTTCTCCCCCTCTTCTCCTCTCTCCTCTCATCTCTCCCTTCTCCTCTAATTTCTCCCTCTCCTCTCCTCCCTTTCCCTCTCCCCTCCCTTCTCCCCTCTTCTCCTCTCTCCTCTCCTCTCTCCCTTCTCCTCTAATTTCTCCCCTCTCCTCTCCTCCCTTTTCCCCTCTCCCTCCCTTCTCCCCCTCTTCTCCTCTCTCCTCTCCTCTCTCCCTTCTCCTCTAATTTCTCCCCTCTCCTCTCCTCCCTTTTCCCCTCTCCCCTCCCTTCTCCCCCTCTTCTCCTCTCTCCTCTCATCTCTCCCTTCTCCTCTAATTTCTCCCCTCTCCTCTCCTCCCTTTTCCCCTCTCCCCTCCCTTCTCCCCCTCTTCTCCTCTCTCCTCTCATCTCTCCCTTCTCCTCTAATTTCTCCCCTCTCCTCTCCTCCCATTTCCCCTCTCCCCTCCCTTCTCCCCCTCTTCTCCTCTCTCCTCTCCTCTCTCCCTTCTCCTCTAATTTCTCCCCTCTCCTCTCCTCCCTTTTCCCTCTCCCCTCCCTTCTCCCCCTCTTCTCCTCTCCTCCTCTCCTCTCTCCCTTCTCCTCTAATTTCTCCCCTCTCCTCTCCTCCCTTTTCCCCTCTCCCTCCCTTCTCCCCCTCTTCTCCTCTCTCCTCTCCTCTCTCCCTTCTCCTCCTAATTTCTCCCCTCTCCTCTCCTCCCTTTTCCCCTCTCCCCCCCTTCTCCCCCTCTTCTCCTCTCTCTCTCTCATCTCTCCCTTCTCCTCTAATTTCTCCCCTCTCCTCTCCTCCCTTTTCCCCTCTCCCTCCCTTCTCCCCCTTCTCCTCTCTCTCTCTCATCTCTCCCTTCTCCTCTAATTTCTCCCTCTCCTCTCCTCCCATTTCCTCTCTCCCCTCCCTTCTCCCCTCTTCTCCTCTCTCCTCTCCTCTCTCCCTTCTCCTCAATTTCTCCCCTCCCTCTCCTCCCTTTTCCCCTCTCCCTCCCTTCTCCCCCTCTTCTCCTCTCTCCTCCTCTCTCCCTTCTCCTCTAATTTCTCCCCTCTCCTCTCCTCCCTTTTCCCCTCCCCCTCCCTTCTCCCCTCTTCTCCCTCTCCTCTCATCTCTCCCTTCTCCTCTAATTTCTCCCCTCTCCTCTCCTCCCCTCCCTTCTCCCTCTCTCCTCTCCTCTATTCCCCTTTCCCCTTCCTTCTCCCCTCTTCTCCTCTCTCCTCTCATCTCTCCCTTCTCCTCTAATTTCTCCCCTCTCCTCCCCTCCCTTCTCCTCTCTCCTCTCATCTCTCCCTTCTCCTCTAATTTCTCCCTCTCCTCTCCTCCCTTTTCCCTCTCCCTCCCTTCTCCCCCTCTTCTCCTCTCTCCTCTCATCTCTGCCTTCTCCTCTAATTTCTCCCCTCTCCTCCCTCCCCTCCCTTCTCCTCTCTCCTCTCCTCTATTCCCTTTTCCCTTCCTTCGCCTCTCTCCTCTCCTCTCTGCCTTCTCCTCTCATTTCTCCCCTCCCCTTCCCTCTGAAAAATCTCCTGAGCAGCTTCTCTTTCCTACGTAGGGCATTCCTAATGAAAGTTGGAGAATGACTAGCATCAATGAGCAGTATGAGCTTTGTGATACCTATCCTGCCCTTCTGGTAGTTCCAGCCAATATTCCAGATGAGGAGTTGAAGAAAGTGGCTGCGTTCCGGTCAAGGGGCCGTATCCCTGTAAGTATGGCACTCGCAGTATGACTTCTGCAGGTTGGTGTCCCCCAAATGTGTTGGGCTGCATCCTTCACCAAGTAGATTTTTCACGGGGTGGGAAAGACCAGTAAGAATCATTTTACAATTTAGGGACATTATCCATCCTAGCAGCAGGAATTCTTCAGGCTGCAGTTGCAGTGGTTTAATTCAGAACAATTAAATATAGACCCACAATATCAGTGATCTTCTTGATCCACTCTTGCTTTTCCCTCCCGTTCTTGTCTTCTACCAGGTTCTGTCATGGGTTCATCCAGAAAGCCAAGCCACCATCACTCGCTGCAGCCAGCCAATGGTTGGAGTCAGTGGCAAGAGGAGCAAAGAGGATGAAAAGTATCTTCAGGCTATCATGGATTCCAATGCCCAGTCCCACAAAATACTCATCTTTGATGCCAGGCCAAGCGTGAACGCCGTAGCTAATAAGGTTGGACTGTCATACCTTTGGCAGCAAGTATTTCAGCCCGTTCCCACCCAGCAGTTTCCCGTACTGATAGTCCTTGATTTAAAACTGCAGTTGAGGCCAACATTGCTGTGGCTAAGTGTGACATTTGCTAAGTGAATTTTGCTCCGTTTTATGACCTTTCTTGCCCCAATTGTTAAGTGTATCAGTTGTTAAATTAATAGCATGGTTGTCCCAAGGGCGCTTTTTTTCAAGAGGCGACTAGAATATCTTGGTTTTTTTTTCTTTGAAGATATTTCACTTCTCATCCAAGAAGCTTCTTCAGCTCTAACTGGATGGAGGGAATGGAACAATTTTTATATTCCTTGCAGACAGCTGGCCATTTGCATTCTTTTAGAGCAGGGGTGTCCAACCTTGGCAACTTTAAGACTTGTGGACTTCAACTCCCAGAATTCCTCAGCCAGCAAAGCTGGCTGAGGAATTCTGGGAGTTGAAGTTCACAAGTCTTAAAGTTGCCAAGGTTGGACACCCCTGTTTTAGAGAGTTGTTGAGGTCACCTGGAGGTTTATCTGTGTTCTCAGGATCACCTGAGTGGTGTAAATGTGTGTGAAGCCTTCTTGGAATTGTTGAAAGGACTGTGTCGTAGACTGGAGACAGATGATGTCTGTTGAGGGAGGACTGTTCAATTTTGACACAGATGGCCTCTTTGACCCCTCTTTCAAACCAGCGGTCCTCTCTGTCCAAAAATGCGGACTTGACTGCTTTCAAAAGAGTGGCATTTTGTCTTTTAAATGCAGATGGACTGCTGAATCTAGTCCTGAAGGGTTTGTTCTGCTATGTTGTGCCATGCACTTATGAAGTGATTGTTTTGCTTCCCCCCAATGACCTGGATGATGGAGAATATCCATAGACAGCATGGTTCTTAAATGCATGGTTCTTAAATGAAGCTGGCTTCCTCCATTGACTTTGCTTGTCAGCAGCTCACAAAAGGTGATCACACGACCCCAGGACACTGCAACCGACATAAGTACATGCTGGTTGCCAAGCGTCCGAATGTTGATCCTGTTACCATGGGAATGCTACAACACTCGTAAGTGTGAAAAGCAGTCAGAAGTCATTCTTTTCAGTGCTGTTGTAATTTCCAGCGGCCACTAAATGAATGGTTGTAAGTCGAGGATTACCTGTACTCTGCTTCTCCTCACCTCGAAGTAACACCCTCAAGTAGGTGGGATTCATAGAATAGAATCTCATTTCAGTCTTCGCAATTGTGGCAGGAGATGGTTGCTGGAAGAAATTTCCATCTGGTTCAGTTCCAAGTGGGGAGAAAGACACTGGAAACATGGAGGCTGATTGGAAAGATGGTTTATTTTATTGATGAACAGGAGTTTGGGTTTGAGGTCCTGGGCAGCTGACCACATGGAGTTGAGAGAGAGGGGGGGGGTATTTACACCCTCTCTTGGGCTTTGAACTTGAACTTCCTGTTCCTGTGCAAGAATGTATTGTATTGGTTGCTGTCAGACTCCCATGGGCAAATCGTAGGAGTTTGCCTGAAATAAGTTTGGTTCAACCTTGCTGGGTGATGCAATGTCCTTAGATTTTGCAGTGCAGTGAGCCCTGCTGCTAGATAATCCTATAATGTCCTGGAGGGTTATGTCTTAATCCCATCACCTGAAGGTCTTTTGTCTTGTAGATAGGTTGGCCCAGTCCTTCTCAATAGGCACCAAATATCTGCTGGGGGCAGGAAGCTGTAGCACTGAATTTCTGTCTTTAGAAACATGTTTCTCCGTGAGGGAAAATACAATAAGCCTTTTTAATATTTCCTAAAATACTTCATTCTTCTAAGAGGGATGGGTGCTAACTTTCTACACGGTGTATGTGTTGTGGCCCACCGGCAGCTGGCGGAGCTGGCAGCAGAGTCAGACAGTAGTGAGGAGATTGGGGAGGAACCTGGGCCAGTCCTGGAGGCTGAGGAAGGCTCGGATGAGGGCTTTGTATCAGAGGCAGAGATGGGGACAGGGCAGGCCGGCAGTCATCAGCTGCCTTCAGGCTCAGGCAGCAGTGAGGCAGGGGGAGCTTCTGGAACTGGTTCCCAGCCTGCGCATGCACAGAGCTGCCAAAAGGAAGGCAGAATTAAGAACTCAGGGTTGACGTGGGAGTAAGGCCACAGGGGACGATGAATGGCCCCTCCCATCAGGATTAAAAGAGAAGCAAAAAGGAAAGGGGGCTTTTGCAGGAAGCAACTTGCTTGTTCATTCATCTGTTCATTCCAGCCTTGTGAACATTTGTCTGTATAGCACAGCCCTTCCCTGTCAGCACTGAATGTGGAATTTTACCAGGCAGCGTTCCAGGGTTGATAAAGGTCTGAGCTAATTAGTATACCTTCGTAAAACTGTTTGCCAAGCCGTTGGCTGACTGTGAATGAAATAAATTCACATTAATGTAATAAAAGAGGTTTTTGCTGGGACTCAGAATTGACTTAGTGCGTTTTGGGGAGGCCTAGGACAGAACAGTATGGCTGTGCAGCCAGCGATGTCAAGTTTGCACTTCTGAAATCTTAGCTGGCCCCAAACAGCTCCCATATTCACTATCTTTGCAGGCTAAAGGAGGAGGCTATGAAAGTGAGGATGCCTATCAGAATGCCGAATTGGTTTTCCTGGACATCCATAATATCCACGTCATGAGAGAATCACTGAGGAAACTGAAAGAGATTATATATCCTAACATAGAAGAGACACACTGGCTGTCGAATTTGGAATCCACTCATTGGTTGGAGCATATCAAGGTCGGTTGATGGGTATTCTGTATCTGTCTATATTCAGCCACAGAGTCCATTGGGACTGGGTGTCCTAGAAAGGCCATAAAATAAATAAAATGCATTGTGATTGTGTGTCATCGGCATGGATTCATAGCAGCTGTTCCTACTTGCACCAAGACATATTCCTTGTGTGTCTAATCGCACTTGGCCAATAAAGAATTCTGTTCTGTTCTACTCTACTCTACTCTACTCTACTCTACTCTACTCTACTCTACTCGTAAAGATTTTCCACCATCCAGGAACAGAGTCTGCATTTCATACTTGTTGGCTGCAGTGATAATTTTCCCGTTGCAACGTTCCCTTCCTTCTTATGAATAGTTGCTAATTAGAGCTCTGAGATATTGGCTCATATCTGTTCTCGGTCCAAACAGAAAGAAGGACACCTGACATGTATTCCAGAAAGAGATCTTATTTTCAAATGAAGCTGGCACTTCTGCTGATGTGGTTTTTGTTCACTTTCTCTCACTTTCGCACTGAAGTGGGTTAGTAGTTTGTCTGACTTGTAAAGAAAGAAGAGAATAAGTTTGTTGAGCATGACACTTTCGCCAGGAGAGAGTTGGACTGAGGACAGGAGAGGGCAAAATAGATCTTGTGCAGGACTTTCCAAACTTGGTAACTTTAAGGCTTGTGGGCTTCAACTTCCAGAATCCCAGACAAGGAACAATGGATGGAAACAAGGAGAGATTCAACCTAGAAATAAGGAGAAATTTTCTGACAATGAGAACAATCAACCAATGGAACAGAAATTGCCTTCAGAATTTGTGGGAGCTTCATCCCTGGAGGCTTTCAAGAAGAGACTGGACAGCCACTTGTCAGAAATGGTATAGATTCTCCTGCTTGAGCAGAGGGTTGGACTAGATGACCTACAAGATCCCTTCCAATTCTGTTATTCTAAGTTCTAATTCCCCAGCCCGCATAAACTGTATAAAAGATTAGAACAATAAATACAGATCTTAACTTTAGAAATTCAGTTGTGTCAATATAGCCAATGAATGACTGAGGATTGGAGCTAAAATGTTTTACAACTGTAGCTTCTGTCAACTTATTCTAGCAAAGGCAATGTGACCTGAGATGATTAGCAGGAAGAGACTTTTATTAATGTTTGCACAGGTTCCATCAAGCAAATTCATGCTATTCACTGATTGACATAAGTATTTGCATTACATAAAATGCAGTAAGTGAAAAGTTACAGATGAACTGATTTATCTTTGTCCTTTGTTTTCCACATGACTCATTTCTTTGTCCTTTGCATCTACGTGACTGGGCCTACTTTCTAATAGAACTGATTTATATTTCTCTACAAGAAAACAGTTGGGACAATCTCATAAAATTGGGAGGGATAGTGCCCTCACATTACACTGTCTTTGCTAGAACAGGTGACGGAAACTACAGTTGTAAAACATTTTAGCTTCAGTCCTTTGTCGTTCATGACAGGCATAAACTAGAAATTGCGAACGGCCTTGGATTATAGCAAATACCATCCAAAATATATAAGTGGCAAAAAAAAAAAAAATGCCTTTCCTGATTTATTTTATGATTAAGCATGAGTACAGTGTGTTGTGTGTTAAAATCATACGTAGGTAAGCCTTAATAAATAAATTTGTATATATATTCTATGGAATATAACAGAACTTCGAGAATAAAAGACGGTTACCTTCTTATGGAATACATGCATCAACATGAAGGTATGGAAAAACATATTAAAATATCCCTTGCTGATCTTTCTATACTGCTCCCATCATGCAGACCTATTAACTTGGGCCTTTTTAAGGTGAAGGTGAATGGATGGAGCCCAATTGCTCTCAAGACTGCTTCTATTGGATATAAAAAGCACAATCACATAATGCCTTTTTTTTTAACCCAGCTGATTCTCGCTGGAGCTCTTCGGATTGCTGACAAGGTGGAATCGGGGAAGACTTCTGTAATTGTACATTGCAGTGATGGTTGGGACCGTACCGCTCAGCTCACCTCTCTGGCCATGCTCATGTTAGACGGCTATTACAGGACAATACGAGGCTTCCAGGTGTTGATAGAGAAAGAATGGTTGAGTTTCGGGCACAGATTCCAGCTGGTGAGTGTGATTATGGTATTTTTTTTGGTAGAACATCAACGAATTTTGAAACACAGATCTTTAACAATACTAACAGCAGAAAGAAAGGATAATGTTTTCCTCTCTTAAATCAGGTTCCAGGAAAGCCAGGGTGAGAGTTTTTTGGTGCACTGGTTCACAGTTAGAATTTTGTTGAATTCTTGTGCTGAACATTTATACATAGGCCCAGAGGTGGTCTTCAGCAGGTTCTCACCAGTTCTGGAGAACCAGTAGCGAAAATTTTGAGTAGTTCAGAGAACCAGCAAATACCACCTCTGACTGGCCCAGCCCCCATCTATTCTCCGCCTCCCGAGTCCCAGCTGATCGGCTGGTTCTTCTTTTGTTGCCCTGCACAGGAGAACGGAGCTGGAAAGGAGGTTAGTGGGCTGGGGAGGGATTGGAGATTTTGCAATATCCTTCTCCCAGGAGTGGGGAGGGAATGGAGATTTTACAGTATCCTTCCCCTGCCATGCCCACCAAGCCACGCCCACTAAGCCACACCAAGCCATGCTCACAGAACCAGTAATAAAATTTTTTGAATCCCACCACTGCATAGGCCATCTTCTCTGTTGAGAATGCAGTATTTGTTTTCTTTATCTATTTCTTTGCATCTGGCCCATTACCCGATCTTGTATACAAACATACAAGTAGAATTCTGTATCTCAAAATGCCGATCCTTGATTTAAGATTGTGAATCGGCACTTAGAAACTGACTGAGGTTTGCTGATCACCACTCAGACATAAATGCAAGAGGTTAGAAAAATTCCACAGCTTACTGTGGAAGAATAGAGTGCAATAGTTTTGGTGAGTTGATGCCAAAGTCTTTGACAACTATTGAAAACCAAAAAATGATTTGTTTTTTTCTTCAATCTAAACTCTCACAGACTTCCATAGCTGGAAAAAGTGAAGAAGAGGGCAATCAAAACTAAGCAAGGGCCTTGAATGCTTTTCTTATAAATATTTTCAATGTTTGGAGGGTGAAGGATGTGTGTTTGTGTTTATTTTCGTGGTTATGGTCATGATGTGCACTGAAGATGGTGTTTGATTTCGTTGTACAAGGTGCAAGGACAATAAAGTAAAACTTATAAGGAAAAGCTAGGATGTGTGTAACTGTAAGATAGGAAAAAGACGAAGGATGTCAGGAAATTATACATAGCATGGAGAAAAAGGAACAGCATGGAGTTTTCTCATCGGGCAAAACTTTTAGACAGTATCCAGTGGAACCAAATAGAAGATTTAAAGCGTTTTTTCAAACAGTATGTAATTTGCATGTAGAATTCATTCATTTTAGGTGTGATTAATTCTAGTTGTAATTGATAACAGGGATGATTCTAAAAGTAAATTGGATAAATTGATGGGGATGAGTCTATCAAGAGCTATCTTGATAGAGTCAACATCAACACTCAATGTGGAAGATTCTTGTTACTTGAAGATGGGGGTCAGCATGCTTAAAATACCAATTTTGAATAAATAACATGGAAGAGAATGATGTGTTTTCTCCTTATGAGAACTTTAGGAGGCTCTAGTTGGCCGCTAAGAGACAAAAATGCTGAATTCAGATGGAACTTGCCTAATTAAAGATACAGAGTGTCCTTAACTTCATGTTATTGGATGAGGATGCAGGGTGAAAATGTTTACACTCATCTCAGTGAACTTTAAATGGGCAGGGTGGAGAGAGAGAAATAAAAAAAATTGCTCTTTAATTGTTCTTCAGGCTGCAAATCAGGAATTGCGGCTCCACCTGCAGGCCTGTTAAGTTGCTTGCTTTGGTTCTATGAAGAGGGTAATTGTCATAGGTTGGTGTCACTATGTCTGCGTGTTTTGCCTTCTACCTTTTTCTTGTTTTCTTTCAGAGAGTTGGCCATGGAGACAAAAACCACGCAGATGCTGACCGATCTCCTGTTTTCCTACAATTTGTGGACTGTGTCTGGCAAATGACAAGACAGGTATATTTTGTGGACTGCAAAGAACCCCAGAAACAATATTCTTCCCTTTTTGTTGTCGAGCCAATATGAAGTCAGTGTGTCACGGTGTATTTGTAGCAAGGGCCAATAGGTTCAGTTCTCTAAAAAAAATACCTCCGTAGGCAATAAGCCTGGTAAACTCAGTGGGTCTCAGTCCTGAACATATTCTCCATTTGTATAGATGGTCCTCAACTTTACGATCACTGTTGAACCCAAAATTTATATTGCTAAGTAAGACATTTGTTACGTGAGTTTTGGACCATTTTAAAAAAAAAATTCTTGCCACCTTTGTTAAGTGAGTCACTGCAGTTCTTAAATTGGTAAAAGGGATTGTTAAGTGAATCTGGTTTTCCCGATTGACTTCGCTTATCAGAAGGTCACAAAAGGGAATCCCATGACTCCAGGACACCACAACCGTCATAAATATGAACCAGCTGTCAAGCATCCGAATGTAAATCACGTGACCGCAGAGATGCTGCAAAGGTCATAAGTGTGAAAAATGGTCATAAGTCACTTTTTTCAATGTCATTGTAACTTCAAACGGTCACTAAATGAACTGTTGTAAGTGAAGGTCTACCTATATCCGTGGTGGCGAACCGAAGGCAGAGCCATTTGTGTGGACACGCAAGCCTCAGTCAAACTTACCCGCACTGCACATGCGCGCGCCTCCCAGCGGATTTTTGGCCCATTTGAGGCCGTTTTCGCCCTCCTGGAGGCTCGAGAGAAACCACTGCAGCCTCAGGAGGCTGTAAAACAGGCCTGTTTCAGCACTTCCGGTATTTCCAAAATGGACACGTTTATTTTGCCTCCCGAGGCGACAGAGGCTTTTGTCGAGCCTCCGGGAGGGTGAAAACGGCCTCAAACGGGCCAAAAATCAGCTGGCAGGAAAATTGTTCTTTCAAAGGTCATGTGGGAAATATCCAGTGTAAACCTACTGCAATGTTTTTCCTTTCCTCCCTCCAAGTTTCCCACAGCTTTTGAATTTAACGAGTTCTTCCTGATCACCATCCTTGACCATCTCTACAGCTGTCTCTTTGGGACCTTCCTGTGGAACAGCGAACAGCAGAGGGTGAAAGAGGTGAACAATCACAACAGTTCTTTTTTTAAAAAAAATAATTTTCCTTACTCATTTATATATATACTTTTTTTAAACATTTTTTTAAAATTAAGTTATAAAGTATTATAAAATATAAAATAAATAAAAGAGCAGTGAGGAGGAAGAGGAAAGGCATCCAGTTTTGTTCACCACATTATAAAAAAAGATGTTGAGACTCTAGAAAAAGTACAGAGAAGAGCAACCAAGGATGATTAGGGGACTGGAGACTAAAACATATGAAGAACCATTAGAGGAACTGGGCATGGCTAGTCTAGGGAAGAGAAGGACCAGGGGAGATATGATAGCAGTCTTCCAATATTTGAGGGGCTGCCACAGAGAGGAGGAAGGGGTCAAGCTATTTTCTAAAGCACCCGAAGGCCAGACAAGGAACAATGGATGGAAACTGAACAAGGAGAGATTTAACCTGGAAATAAGGAGAAACTTTCTGACAGTGAGAACAATCAACCAATGGAACAGAAGTTGCCCTCAGAAGTTGTGGGAGTGCCATCACTGGAGACTTTCAAGAAGAGATTGGACTGCCATTTGTCAGAAATAGTGTAGGGTCTCCCGCTTGGGCAGGGGGTTGGACTAGATGACCTATAAGGTCCCTTCCAACTCTGATTATCTGTTATCTATTATCTGTTATCTGAAAGAGAAGTGAAGAAAGGTAGGAAAAGAAAATTAAAAGCATTGACTTCCGACTCTTTCTGTTGCAGTAGAATAAGGCATTGGCATCAAATCACAGCGTTTTGTTTTTCGATAATGTCAACAAGTCATTTCTGTAAAGATCTATCCATCTAATGTTGTAAAACCCAAAGTCAAAGTTCAATTCTTTTCCAAATCAAGCACGAAGTTCAGAAGCGGCTTCCATGTGGAAACAAAAGTACTTGTGCTCTTTTCTTTCATCAGAGTAGTCAGTTTTGCCATTTCCACCAACTCCTTCAACTTCTGCATCCATTCTTCCATGGTGGGTATCAAAGTGTCTTTCCATTTTTGCCCATACAATAGTCTTGCTGCTGTCCACATGTATAGTAACGAAGTTCCAATTTTTTTCTCCAGTTCTTTTTCCATTAGTCCCAAAAGGAAAAATTCTGGTTTCATTTCTACCTCCATTTTCAGAATTTTCGGTATTAGGATAAGAATCATACTCCAAATTTTTTTTTTTTGCTTTATCACATGTCCCATCATAGATGATAAAAAAAAAAAATCTCTTCTTTATTTTTACACTTCCAACATCCATTTGACATGCCTTTATAGATAGCTTATCTGGTGTTAAGTACCAATACATCATCTTATAAAAGTTTCCTTTTAAATTATAATTTAATGTAAATTTTAAACCCTTCGTCCACATCGTTTATATATACTTTTTGAAATGGAACAACATCCTTGTTCCTTACAGGGCCTTTCAGAAAAGACAGTATCACTCTGGTCCTACATCAACAGTCAGCTTGAAGACTTCAGCAACCCTCTGTATGCGAGTTACACCAATCATGTGTTGTATCCCGTGGCCAGCATGCGTCACCTAGAGCTTTGGATAGGATACTACATCCGGTGGAATCCTCGAATGAAACCACAGGTAAACCACAGATGCATGGAGATGAGAAAGGAGGCTTGGATCAAAATCAGATGTTTCTTGAGATTGCAATTACAGTTATGGACTGAGAATCTCCATAGACATTCTGTCTCGAGAGTGAGCGAGATGTCATGCCTCTGTCGGATTCTGAATCCGAGGAGGAAGATGAACAGCTGATAGGGAGTGCGAGTGTGGTTCCGTTGGCTATGGAGGAAACTGGGAAAGAGCAAAGTCTGGCTGAGCAGAGCAGGGGAGAGGTAGAACAAGGGAGAGGGAGTTCAGAGGAAGTCCCAGACCCACCCCCTCTTCATCCTAGGGCACGCAGGGAGGAACGGAGAAGAGAGCAACTTGGGTTGCGTTGCTTATGGGGGAGGAAAGGGCCCTGAGTCCCTTCATTAGGCACACTTGGAAAGAGAGTTTAAAAGAGATGCAAGCTGAGTGCAGTGTCTGCTGGGAACAAATGTGAGTTTACCTTGTGTTGACTTTGGTTATCTGTGTTCCTAACCCAACCGTGTTGAATTACTGCCATTCCTTCATGTCTGGAATTCCTTCTCTTTACCCTGCCGGACTAATTACCTCATCTTGCCCTGATTGGATTTATAGTTAAAGTTTTTGTTGACGTTTTGGACTTGAATCTCTGTAGTCAAAGGCTGTTCCTAGGAGAGTTTTTCTCCAGCCCAGAAGGTAACCAGGACATTGGGGGCAAAGTTGGAGCCAATAAAAGAGCTCTTACTGATTATCTGACTGTGTTGCCTTTGTGCCATGCCCTGGTCATCATACAAGGTTTTTTTTTTTAATTGTTTTGCCATTAGGAACCGGTCCACAACCGCTACAAAGAACTCCTCGCAAAACGAGCAGAACTTCAGAAAAAAGTGGAAGAGCTCCAGCGAGAAATCACCAACCGCTCCACTTCCTCCTCCGAGAGGGCCAGTTCCCCTGCGCAGTGTGTTACGCCAGTCCAAACGATTGTATGACATCACGTGCCCCCATCTTCCAAAACCTGACGCTCTTCCTCAACACCTTCACGCACTCCCTGGCTGGCCTTGAGGGCAGCTGTAACCCAACACAGTGGGAAAGCAACAGATTGACGAAAAGCTGGAGCAGGACTCTTGGGTGGTGGCCCCTTTTTCTAAGCTGTCTTGTGTCTAGACATTGTATTTATTATGGTCTACTTCTCCAGGGTATTTTATTACAGCTGTAACACAATAAGGTGGAATCTTTTTTTAAAAAGATCTCTTATATAATTAATTTTCTTGAGGGCTAATTAAGAAGAAACTAGCTGCATGGCATCTCAAGACCCAACTATAGGACCTTTACTAGTGAGTTCAAAATCTTTAGCATTGTTTTTTGCCATGGAGTGATGCACTTATACAGGGTCATACTTATTTCAAACCTCAGCCGCCTGAATCCAGAGAGCCCGATAGGGACTTCTGATGTACACAGTGGGCTTTGCAGATTTTACGCTGCCCACTTACGAACTGCTCCATAAAACACAAAGGAGTTTGCGAGGGCAATGCAAATCATCGTAATGAGTTGCATGCTGGGAAAGAAGAATATTCATTGCAATCGTGCATATGAAAATTATGCATTCTTGGCTTTTCTGACGCTTATCGGTGATAAGACTATTTTGTGGTGCCTCATTCTTACAGAAATATGACCTCCAAAGAGTGGGGGAGCAAGAATCCAAAATTTCTGAGGTAAATTACCTCACACAGGGAACAACTCCACATAATGTTTCTAGTGGTGTTCATGTAAAGAGGAAAACCTTGAAGCCCTCCAGATGTGAGAACTCCTGAAAATCTCAGTAGATTCAATAGCTGCAGGATGTTCAGTTGAGGTAAGGCCATTGCTGAAGATGCTGGAGATTGAAGTCGTACATTTAGCCAACACCTACGTTGAGGAAAGGTAACTTAGAAGTATCTATGGGAGTAGGCCAAATGTCATCATTTAATGACCCCGTAATCCCTTGCGGAGTGGAGTCGGGACAAGTGAATAGAGCTGAATGTTTACTGGCCGGATGCCCTTCCTGTCACCAATGCGGAGTTTGCAGCAGAGTGAGAATGTGTGTGCCAAGAGAGAAATATCAGCCTCTACCTAGGTTTGAACTCACAGCCTCCTGATTGTGAGGCAAGAGCTCCATCTCTAGGCCACCACACCACTCATATGGGAGGAGGCCAGATGTATCCATCTATTCTATCTCTGGTTGCTGTGATTTGTGGATCAGACAGTTAAACCATACGTCATGGTAAACAAATCAAATGAGAGTCTTCTTCATACAGTGCTGCCAAAAAGGACCCAAATATAAATGATATTGTTTGATCACTTTTGATTGGGCTACTTACGTTTGTAAATCATGATATATGATTTAGGATCCAATCTTGGTCGGTTCAACCAAGACTAGAGGTTTAGTCTTCCAGCTTTTAAGATTTCTGCTGGAGTCTATCTTGCAGAGAACTTCTCCCTACCAGAATATCCATGTTCTAGTAGAAATTCTACACATTGTGGTAGAGGGAAGTTCCCTGAGGATAGGTCCCAACATGAGTTTGAAAGCCTGGAAGACTAACCCTTTGGTCTCGGTGACTTTGACCCAGATTGGATCCTGCAACATTATCCTGGGGAACTTATATGTAAGTGCTTGACTTACAACAGAAGAAGAGACTGGACAGTCACTTGCCTGAAATAGTGTGGGGTCTCCTGCTTGAGCAGGGGGCTGGACTAGAAGACCTCCAAGGTCCCTTCCAGCTCTATTCCGATTCAAAGCCAGCAAATGATGAGCTGGACATGAATCCAGGACATTGCAACTGTTGTAAATGCATGGCTGGTTTCCAAGTGCCCCAATTCCAATCACGTTGACTGTGGGGATGCTGCAACATTCATAAATGTGAAGACTGCGTTGACTTTTCTCAGTGCTGTTGCAGCTTTGAATGGTCATTAAACAAATGTAAGTCAAGGACTGCGTATATTAAGCTAATTTTCGCAGAGGATGGAGACGGCAGCCTTCCCTAGATATGTTGAAATACAATGCCCAGAATTCTCAAGCAGGATGCTCAAAGGGAAGGCTGAGAATTATAATCCTAATACATATGGTGGGAGCCACGCAAGGCAAGGCTAATTTATAGTTCCTACACCATCCTTGCCTCTGACTTCCCTTCAAGTTGTATTCCTGCAATCTAACTTTGAATGTTTTTTTTTGGGGGGGGGATTAGCTAAGATCAAGGATGGCATCTGTACTACAACTCCCAGCAGTCTCATCCAGCATTGCCGACAGCCAGGATTTAATAGGTCTGTAGCCCGAGCATCTTTTATGTTTTCCAGTTACTTTGTAAAGCTTTTTGTATATTAAACTGGACTTTTAACAGCAGCTCCTTTGAGATGCAGGAGCTAGCAGGCAATTACAAGGATGTGCCAAACTTACAAAGTACAATATAACTTGCCTCCTTTTTGTCAAAGTACATAGTTCTTTTTGTGTGTGTGTGAGACAGGACTGAGCTGTGTCTGGTGGACATGGAATTCAATGGGACGATAATATCAGACTGTGGATCTTTAGGCTTCAGAGGGGCTGCACTGCTTCTATAAGGACAAATATATCCAATATTCCAAAAAATTCAATCAGAATCCTCACAGGGGTATAGTCGATGACATATAATCTATTCCAGCATTTCCACTAAGGTAGAGGCAAGCCTTCTCTACAATCCTTAACTGTGTTAACTTGGGGATAGCTTTCTCCTATATTCGTCTTAAACGTGATTATTCATCATGCATTGCCTTGAGGAGAGAGATGCTATGAACCAAAGATTAAAATGCCATTTTCTTGTTTGATAGCATACTGTATTTCACTCTCCGCTCCCCCCACCAAAGATAGGGCAAGGGTGGAAGAGACTGTCCCTTAACAAGATTTGACAAATGTGTTCTGATGCCATTTTAAACCATTTATCCTATATTGCATAAAAATAAACCTCTATATGAACAAGCCAATACAGTACACAAAACATTTCTGAAGAGGAATACCAAATTATTCCTGACAAGTTTACAGATAGAAGTTGCACTTCTGGCTGACATTGTGAACATCATGTTTCTTAAGAACTTGCAGCCCATACATAAAAGGAGTTACAGAGCAGTTAGATAAATGAGACAGACCTAGTAATGTCCAGTTTATTAATAGCTCACGGCATTTTTCAGCAGATAGATTTAAAACAAAAGCATAACTTCAGATTCATAGTCTTGCAAAATAGTTTATCATAATAGGCCAACAGGCTTGCTTTGCAATTGAGAATATTACGGCAATGCTTCAGGCCTCTTATTCAAAGTATGCCAAGGGGAGAGAAGTCAGCTAGCAAAAAAAAGCTCCAATTTCAGGTGCTCTAAAACCAACAATTCTCACATTAGGATGACCGATGGGGGGAATGGGATTTGTTGTCCAAGACATCTAAAGCAGGAAAATTGCACGTGGCACATCCTTATGACCACTGTGTACCTCACTCATGGATTAGAGGCAGAGCAATCATTTTTATGATCCTATTTGTGTATTTGGAATAGCTTAAAAAGTTTATTAATGTGAGTACTCTGCCCTCACATGAATTATCTCCCTGACATAGAAGCGCTCCCTCTCCAAGCTGCTTATGAGCCACAGTGGTGCAGTGGTTAGAGTGCAGTACTGCAGGCTACTTCTGCTGATTGCCAGCTGACTGCAATTTGGCAGTTTGAATCTCACCTGGCTCAAAGTTGACTCAGCCTTCCATCCTTCCGAGGTGGGTAAAATGAGGACCCAGACTGTTGGGGGCAATAGGCTGATTCTGTAAAACTGCGTAGAGAGGGCTGCAAAGCACTGTGAAGCAGTGTATTAAGTCTAAGTGCTATCACTAATGCTATTTTCTTCTCGCTACTATTTTCTTGCATGGAAGCCCATAAAGGCAGTGTTGCTGTTCCTTCCAATCTGCTTGTTTGAAAGAAGCAAAGCGATTCAATCTTAACACTGCTTTCAACATAGAATAACAAGAGTTGGAAGGGACCTTGGAGGTCTTCTAGTCCACCCCCCTTCTCAGGCAGGAAACCCTATGACAAATGGTTATCCAATCTCTTCTTAAAAACTTCCAGTGTTGGAGAATTCACAACTTCTGGAGGCAAGTTGTTCCACTGGTTAATTTTTCTGTCAGGAAATTCCTCCTTAGTTCTGAGTTGCTTCTCTCCTTCATGAGTTTCCACCTATTGCTTCTTGTCCTGCCCTCAGGTGCTTTGGAGAATAGTTTGACTCCCTCTTCTTTATAGCAGCCCCTGAGATATTGGAACACTGCTATCATGTCACCCCTAGTCCTTCTTTTCATTAACCTAGACATACACATTCCAGCACTGTTCTTTCTGTGTTTTAGCCTTTAAAGCTTTCAAGCATCCCCAGTTCTAACCCTGGCCATTTATACTTCTTTTATTGCAGCCAGAGCAGAGTCAGGATAGCAACCGTCCATCCTCCAGTTGTCCAATTTTCAATCTTGACCCTTTTAACATTTTGCTTCGAGGCCAAGCAATGGGAGACATTTCACTGGAGTGAGCAGGCCTGCACTTTCCCTGCTTCAGCAGGAGATGGAAAGAGGCTGCGCCCACCAGCTAGGCTGCCAGGTGTCCATTCTCATTTCAGCCAGCAATGGGCCATCTGTCAGCAAGGCAAAATGTCAACTGATGATGCTACCTGCTTTGTGCATGGATTACACAGATCAGTTCCTGGAGTCCAGCAGTTCATAGAAAGCGGGAGATCAAAGAGCCAACCAGTTTTCACAACTAATTTATTCTATTTGCCTTTATTGCAGTCCAATCAAACCTCAAAAAAGCACAGGCCGTTTTGAGTTACTACTACAGTCCAATCTTCGGAAAGCCTTTACATTATTAATATAATAAATATTATTGCATGTACATTAAAACTGCCAAGTACCAGAACCATGAGCAGATATTCTAGTCTAGGGAACATGAGTTTTTAAAAAGCTGCCTGCCAGTATTAAACAGCATGATCGAAGGCACCATTTATTTTTTGGGGGAAAAATACACGTGTATTATTAACCTGCTTTTCAGCAGAACAGTAGAAATGAGATCAAATTAACTTGGCAATTCAGTTTCACTCTGAAACTGCATCACTTCAGTTCCATGGCTAAAATGGATATAAAATTTGTGTTGTTTTTTTTAAATGGTGTTTAATTAATGCCAATCTTCTCCCCTCTGTGCATAATTTCCGTATTTCAAAACGGGACCATCTTGCTCAAACATCGAGACACGAGTGGCCATACAGGGAAGGCCATGCTGAGAAGGAAAAGCAGCTTTTTCTTTTTAAAGAAAAAGCTGCTTACGAGACCTTGAAAGAGTCAAAAGTGACATAGGACTTTGTACCATTGCTCCATTCAAAAGGCACCGTGTGTTTATAAAGCAAAGTCAAAACTCTGCACGCACACACACACACACACAAAATAATAATAATTCTGATTCTTTTCCCACTTGGCTTTTGATGCTCCAAATGAAATGTTTTTTTAAAAAACCCACTCGTAGAAGGAAGTCATCCCAAGCAATGAGTACAATGGTCAGAAGCAGAATTGTAGGGCAAGGGTTACGTTTCGTAGCAAAATATCCTGTATCAGTGGTGCCAAAGTGAGGCTTTCAGCGATGAAATAATAAAAAGGCTGGCCTATCTTTCTCCCTTTCTACCCATTCCCCAGCTCCCCTCCACGATGGCAACACGATCAGGCATACAGGTAGAATAGGAGAAGCCTTTGTTTAGAAGGTGCCATTACGGTATCATTCTTTCATCCAGCTGGTTGGGCCGCAGCCAGAAGGATAGAAAGGTGCAAACCCCTCAAAAATCCCCCACACACACACACAGAGGCGGGGAAGACAAGTCAGCAGTCCCAACTGATGTCATCTTTCTGAAGGGAGAATTGTATACTTTGCATGTCTCTCAGCAGCTGGAGGTTCTTCTTACCCTGCCCGCCGGGTTTTCTCTTCAGGCCGGCCTCTTTCACCTTCTTCTCTTCACCCACTTTACAGCAATCTCGAGCGCCGTGCTGTTTGGCCTTGCTGACCTTGAGCTTCTCCAGCTGCGCACCAGCACCACCCCACATAAAAAGAAATAAGAACGGGGCGTTTAAAACTGAACTTTGCTTTAACTTCCACTGTGAGCTCTCATTCCGAAAGTGCCACAGTCTGGCAATTTCTTTTCATCTATTATAGATGTCTGCTCTTGTTCACTCGCACACTCGCTATTACAAATGGTCTTTGTCCCTTTCTATTTGCAGCCACTCACAGATCACTTAATTTTTTTCCCCCTTTGCCTCCTCACACACTAGATGCCAGGGGAACATTCTATAATGTTCAGATTTTTAATTACATTTAAAGGTATGTGAGTCTCCACAATACCTTGTCTTGTCAGATGTTACATTTTTCTATCCTGCTCCAACTCTGACAGAAAAGTTGGTCTCTGACAGAAAACCACTTGAAGAGACTAAAAGCAGCATTTCAAATGTGGATTTACAGGCAGCTGTTATAAGCAGGGTTGACAAAATCAGAAATGAGGAGGAGAGATAAGCCGCCTGGGAAAGCCAAGCGAAATCATCAAAACCATAAAAAAGTGAAAGCTAGAATATTTTGGACACACGGAAAAATACGCCATCCTTTATTTAATCCTCCAGGGAAAGATTGAAGGCAAACGAGGTCCAGGCAGAAGAAAAAAATCATGGCTTCAAAATCTTAAGGGACTGGTTTGGACAAAATTTAGCAGCACTTTTTCCTGTGGCGGTTGATTAAAAATAGGATCACCAACATGATCACCAATGTCCAGTGACGGATATGGCACAAGAAGAAGAGTTTCCATAAGAAACAATCATCTATTCTGCATAGTATTTTGGGCACACTACATTGTTTCAGCCTACTTCCTTCAATTGCAATTTTGTTTGGTGGGCACCTGCTAATGAATGCAGCACCCAATCTCCTTGTTTAAAACATGATACAATTCTTACATGGATGCGGCGTTTGGATTGTGCTTAAATTAATGGCTGTTGATCCAGCAACTTGGAAGCTGCTTTGCCTAGCAATTAATCCTGCAATTAAATCCATTGCTTTTCTCTTCATCCCAGGTAGTCCTCAACTTACGACTGTAGTTGAGCCCAGGATTATGGTTGTAAGTCATGCTGGTCACTAAGTAGGTCACCACATGATCTCGCCTGATTTTATAACCTTTTTGGTCATAGTCATTAAGGGAATCACTGGTTATTCAGTCAATGCGACAGTCATTAAGCATTTTCCACAGTGGGTGCTTTTTTGCTGGAAACTAGAAGTAAAAACTGGTTCCTGACCAAAAAAAAACACATCGTAAATGTGGTCATGTGAATGTGTATGGCTGAGAACAGTCCTAAATGCAGGCCAAAATATGACCATGGGAGGGTCCAGTTGTCAGAATTTTGACCTAGGAAGGCCTGTCATAACTTCAAACGGTTGTCAACCCTGAAGTGAACCTGGCTGAGGCCACCTTGGAGGCTTCAGGGGTGCTACACAGCAATGGGAGGGAGGAAATAGTTAGATGGGGTTTGTAGCCAAAACAAAGTTTTCCTGTGGGAACCAAGGACGTTCTCACAGGAGGCTGGCCAGAGGAGGAGCAAGTAACCAAGCAACCGGCCAGCCCTTGGATTGGACAGTGTGGCCAGTGACTTGGGGGGAAAGGAGAAACTTTTACTTCTAACCAGATGAAAGCCGAGGGAAATTTCAGAGTCGGCTTTCACTAGTTGTACCAACATGATGTATCCAATAAATTGTCCTTTGAGGAACTTGTCTGCCTTGCAGTTCTGTTTTCTGTGGGTGCATCACTAGGAACGCTGACAACAGTTGCTAAGCGATCTATCGTAAGTTGACAACTACCTATACTGCTGTAACACAATCATTTTTATAATGTCCGTAGCCACACCAAAAAGGAGCAGAAGTATAGTTTATAAAATTATGTGTAGCTGCAAGCCTATCTATGTGGACAGTAAGAGATTGTGCTGACAGAAAGAACCATGGATCAGTTGTCCTTCCGTGTTTGCTCTTGCACCTCTAATAGTGGCCACAGAATTATCATCTATGGCTTCATGCTTGCAGCTCAGCCCTGATGGAGTTTTCTGTTTCTGCAATTCCTACCACAGGCCTCTGTGCTTGCAATCGATTTATACCCAGATTCGGGATTCCAGAAGGTTGCACAGCCTTCTGTTCTTTGGGTTTTGCCAAAGGTAAAGAAGGTGTTGAGCAGCAAATGACGGCCTTTGATTGGCAGAGATGTAATACTAGGAGCTTCCCTTGCTTTCAAAAGAGGTAAAACTTATGAGGTAAAATAGGTAAAACTTATGAGCCACCAAGAAGCTTCTTCAGTTCTCAGTCTCCACCATTTAGTTAGAACTGAAGAAGAAGCTTCTTGGACGAGAAGTGAAATGTCTTCAAAGAAAATCCAGAAAGTCCAGTTGCCTCTTGAAAAAAAGCACCTTTGGGACAACCATGACTTGCATGACTGAGAATCTCCACAGACATCTGTATCAGGGTTTCTCAACTTTAGCAAGTGTTAAGGCCTTCCCTATAAGCATGGCTGACTAGGGAATTCTGGGAGTTGAAGTCCACAGGTCTTAAAGTTGCTAGGGTTGAGAAACACTGGCCTGGACCATGTTATTGCTGCAAAAGAGTCTATGATAAAGGTTGCTTACTGTATTATATTTTAACATGCTATCTTTAACCTTACTTATAACTCGTTTCTTTAGACAGACTATCATGATGACGTCACTTTTAAAGCTGCAAATTCTGCCTCAGAGCTGATGACAACATGAATCAGTGAAACCAGGCACTTATTATTCAACTTGACCAGATGGAACATTTAACAATGTCATTTGGCATCTCTATCTAAATTTTTATATCATTTTTTACTACTCTGTTTTATAACTATGTTTTCTTTGATGCCTTTACAAGGCAGTTTTATAGTGGAATATTTATCCTTTCAGCACTTTCATTTTATTTTTTTAATCTCTACTTCATTTCACCTTCCCTCCCAACTTAATTAGAAATTGCTACTCAAGTCCAACTGAGCTCAGTAATTCACAGTATGTTATATAACTGCGTACTATTCTGGCTAGTATTTGTAATAAAGATATTCTGTGCAATGATTTCATTGTTGTTGTTGTCTATGGGTGGGTGAGTGGGGAGGGTGCTTTCAAATGAGTCTTAACTCCTGGCAACTGCCTGGATTAGTCCCTGCAGTTCTCTTGGCAGAATTTAGGAAGTCATTTGCCATTGCTTCCTTCTTCCTAAGGCTGAGAGGGAGGAACAGGCCCAAAAGTGACCCAGCTGGCTTCATGCCTAAGGCAGGACTAAAACTCATAGTCTCCTGGTGACTGGTCTAAGGCAGGCATGTCAAATTCAAGGCCCTCAGCCCGCAGGATGCTTACAGCTGACTCACAGGGCTACTCTACTCTGGAAACAGCGAAGGACCAGCCCGCGGTGCCTCGGCCAGCAAAAACGGAGCTCGGGAGGGCAGCATGCAGGAGGCAGTTACAGCCAAAAATGGAGCTTGGGGGCCTGTTTATGCTGGCGGAGCGTTCAGGCCACCACAGGCACCCCCGACACGAGTGATGTCGACCTGGCCATGCCTACCCCGGGCCCGAGGTCAAACACAACCCTGATGCAGCCCTCAATGAAATCAAGTTTGACACCCCTGGTTGGCTTCATGCCTAAGGCAGGACTAGAACTCACAGTCTTTGTCATGCCCCTGTTGGAATCTGATTCCGAGGGGGAAGTTGAGCAGCTGACAGGGAGTGGGAGTGTGGCTCTGGTGGCTGTGGAGGAAACTAGGGAAGGGCACAGTTCGGCTGGGCATTCAGAGGAAGACCCAGGCCCACCCCCTCTTCATCCTAGGGCACGCAAGGAGGAACGGAGAAGGGAGCAACGTGAGTTACATGGGTTATGGGGGAGAAAAGGGCCCTGATTCCCTTCATTAGCTGCAGCTGGGAAAACAGGATTTTAAAAGGGTGTTTGCGCACAGAACCTTGCTGTAAGCAAAGCATGTATTATCTTTGTTTGTCAAGTCTTATCTGGGTTCTGGCGTCCTCCCAACTGTGTGTGTTTCGTCATCTTTTGAAGTCTGCAATTCCTTATCTTTCCCTGTCTCGTTAATTGCTGCAACGTGGTTTGTGTTGGTTTTTATTTATAATTTATATGTACTTTGGGTTCGGACTGAATTCCTTCCCTTTAAAAACTGTTCTTGGGAGAGTTTTTTCTCCAGCCGATGATAACTGGACACTAGGGGCCAAGTTGGAGGTATTAAAGAGACTTTACCTACTTTTGTGACTTTGTTGCTTTCGTGCCATGCCCCGGATCATCATAGTCTTTCCAATTTCTAGCTTAATCCCTACATCAGACTGTGTCTCCAACGATGGCATAGGGGACTGAAAGTAGTCATCAGGATAACTTACCCGTGCCCGATGCCTCTGGATTTTATTGATTTGTTCAGCCTTGGCTTCCATCCTTTTCACAAGCACTTCCAAATCCTTCTCCAAGTCTCTCCTTAGGGCAATCGTTGAAGCTTCATGGATGAGTTTTGCTAAGTGCTGGTGTTGGCTTGTATGCAAAACAAAGAAACCAATAAAACAAGATTTTTTTAAAAAAACCAGCTGATAATGAATTTCTTTAATACGTGAATTTCAAACCCGCTTTGCTAATAGAAACAATTCAATGTTTTTTCCACACAGCAATCCTAATATTGCCTAGGAGTACTCCAATGTCAGAAGAGTCCAGCATTTTGTAAGAGATTAAACAAATAAGGAATAGGATTTACTGCTTCTTTTCCCACCTAATTCAACATCACCTTGTAGTATTTTCCCAACACTAAAACCTCCAAGAAAAGTCCCTGGAGGCTGGCATAAAGGGAAATTTGGCCTGGGTTTTTCCTTCCAGAACTAATGTGCCTGCTCTAATTTTAAAGCAAGGAAACAGAACAATCCCTGAGAAGCTGTGCCAATTCCACTAATCTCATGACATCATCAACCACATTCCTCACAGCCGCCAGGCAGAATGCAAGGACAAAGCACAGCCACCAAGCCAAAAAAAAGTTGGTCTTCCAAGATTATTTTAAACCACTGGAATTAAATCAGATAAGGCTTGTAACGTGTTCAAAGCAGAGATTTTAACATACGTAGCTGCCGAATATTATAACTAGGGGGAAATCCCTTTGAATTCAAAGATAGTGCCTGTCCCGTGTTGACGGAACTCAAAAGTTACAGAGTCAGGTTAGTATTTAGACAATCTCCAGGAAACACTAAAACTCTATGACAGACTGGAAGTAAAAAAAAAAAAAAAATCCCGGGGGAAAACCCCCCACTTCCTTATTGAATGAATGATCATGATCAAAGACCAGCGACAATAAATTGAATGTTAAAAACGAAAACAGTTCTAAGTAGCACTACAAGGTCAAGATCGAAGTCAACTTGATTTGACTTTGCAACCAGATTCACTGATTTTTTAAAAAAAAAATTATAAAGAGCCCATATTATCTCACATCGGGCCTCACATCTATAGCGTAGAATTTGACCACAAGGAGCACGCATAATAGTTTTTTGTCCTAGGCCTCACCAAAAAGCACTCAGTCAATTCTAAGTCCTGGCAAAAAACTCTTTATTTACAATTATGTGAATTATTTAATTCACAGTCAGCCAACAGCTTGGCAAACAGTCTCACGAAGGTGGACTAATTATCTCAGACTTTTATCAATCCTGGAACGCTGCCTGGTAAATACTTCCACACTCACTGTTGGCAGGGAAGGCTGGGTTTACAGACAAATCTCCACAAGGCTGAAACAAACAAATGACCAAACGAGCAAGTTGTTTCCAGCAAAAGGCCCCTCCCCTTTTGCTCCCCTTGTAATCCTGATGGGAGGGGCCATCCCCCACCTCACTGCTATCTGAGTCCGAAAGCAGCTGATGACTGCCGGCCTGCTCTGGGCCCATCTCTGCCTCTGATGCAGAGCCCTCATCCGAGCCTTCCTCAGCCTCCAGGAATGGCCCAGGTTCCTCCCCAACCTCCTCACTACTGTCCTACTCTGCTGCCAGCCCTGCTAGCCGCTGGCAGGCCACAATAAATAGTTCAGATTTTACCTGGTATATAGAAGGGAAGCACAGAAGTTGTCTAAACCAGGGGTCCCCATACCCCGCGCCATAGACTGGTAATGTTCGGGAGAGGGCTAGCTAACAAGCAAAGCTTCATCTGTATTTGCAGTTGCTCCCCAGCCATAAAAACCATCATCTCAGCTCCACCTTAGATCATCAGGCATTAGATTCTCATAGGAGCAAAAACCCTACTGTGGAGATTCTCACTCATCCAGGTCATGGTCGTCCCAAAGGTGCTTTTTCAGGAGGTAACTGGACTTGTTGCTTTTCTTTCGAAGACGTTTCGCTTCTCATCCAAGAAGCTTCTTCAGCCCCACTATCCAGTCAGAACTGAGGAAGCTTCTTGGATGAGAAGCGAAATGTCTTCAAAAGAAAGTCCGATTGTCTCCTGAAAAAGCACCTTTGGGATGATCTTACTGTAAACTGTAAAATTTGAGGGACCTAGGTTGCGTGCGCCACCTTCCCCCTTGGTCCGTAGAAAAATGGTCTTCCACAAAACCAGTGCCAAAAGGTTTGGGGACCATTGGTCTAAATGATCTGGTCAATTTGATCACATGGGTAAATTACCTGTATGCCTATAAAGCTTGCCCATTGCTCGATAGGGCCCATCAGGTTTCAAATAATGCTGAACTTATGAGCCACGGTGGCACAGTGGTTAGAATGCAGTACTGCAGGCTACTTCTGCTGACTGCCAGCTGCCTGCAATTTGGCATTTCAAATCCTTCTGAGGTGGGTAAAATGAGGACCCAAAATTGTTGGGAGCAATGTACTGACCATGTAAGCTGCTTAGAGAGGGCTATAAAGCATTATAAAATGGTATATAAGTCTAAGTGCTATTGCTATTGCTAACTACTTGGAATCCATTCGTTCCTTCTATGAAACCTTGTCAAAGAAAGTTTCCCAAGGCAGATTATGCTACGATCGTAAGTCGAGGACTATCTGTATACCAGCATCCTATGCACGTCTTTCGGGTGGAAAGTATGGCCGGACATGATTCCAAACACCCCCCGACCGCACTAAATAGGATTGCAAAGAGCTTTTAAAGTGGTTGACGTGCCTGCTGGATTACCAACTAATAAAATACAAATACGGTCAGAAAAAGATCAAAAGGTGAACATTTGCACAAGAGTTTTGACTCACAAACTCATTTGCCCGAGCTCATCTTGTAATGTCAGAAGCACCTCAGAAAGGTCTCCTTGAGACGTGGAAGAAAGAGAAGACGTAGATGATCTCCTGCCCCTACTCGTTGGCTTACTCATCGGGGCTTCGCTGACGACGCGGTTGTTGCAGAGGGCTTTTGAATGCTGTTTCATGAGGTGGAGCACATGCTGCACATTGGCTGTGACCGAGTGGCTTGGGCTGGTAGACTGAGACAACAGCGGACAACAAAAATGAAGAGCACCAAGGTTAAGCATTGAATGAGCCAAACACCGTGATAAATGTCTACGGAGATTCTCAGTCATCCAGGTCAAGGTTGTTCCAAAGGTGCTTTTTCAAGAGCAACTGGGTGTTCTTGTTTTACTTTGAAGATGTTTCACTTCTCATCCAAGAAGCTTCTTCAGCTGTGACTGGATGATGGAGAATGGAAGGATTTATACTCTTTGCAGACAAGCTGGTCATTTACATTCTTTTTAGAGAGTCGTTGAGGCCACTTGGAGGTTTATCTATGTTCTCAAGGTCACCCGAGTAGTGTAAAGGCATGTAGAGATGTCTTGAGCTTCACAGTCCTTTTCAACAGTTCCAAGAAGGCTCCATACCCATTTCCACTACTCAGGTGATCCTGAAGACACAGATAAACCTCCAAGTGGCCTCAATGACTCTCTAAAAGAATGCAAATGACCAGATGTCTACAAGGAATATAAGTCCTTCCATTTCCCATCATCCAGTCAGAGCTGAAGAAGCTTCTTGGACGAGAAGTGAAATGTTTCAAAGAAAAACCAGGAAGTTCAGTTGCCTCTTGAAAAAGCAGCTTTGGAACAAACACAGCGATACTTTTTAACAATGTTAACTTTAGAAAAGGAATATTTGTATGTGAATATATGTATTAGAAGCACTTATGATGCTACCTTAGTTGAGTAAGAAAGCTTCTGCAAGAAAACAATGAAGTTTAGAGAACACTGAGGATGTTAACTTTACTCCATAATAAAATCTCAAATGGGTGAAGTGGCTCACATATTTAGACCCTATTTTTATGGTAATTTCTTTAAAACAGCAATGCTTTAAAGCAGGGGTGTCCAACCTTGGCAACTTTAAGACTTGTGGACTTCAACTCCCAGAATTCCTCAGCCAGCTTTGCTGAGCAAAGTCAGTCAGCAAGCTGGCTGAGGAATTCTGGGAGTTGAAGTCCACAAGTCTTAAAGTTGCCAAGGTTGGACACCCCTGCTTTAAAGAGAAATAAATGATAAGCTGACCATCATTTTTGAGAATGGAATTTTGCCATTTACTAACAAATCCTCCCAAAAAAGAGGAAATATTAAACAGGCGCCACTCAGTTTGGACTGCAACCCCTTGACATGTCAGACAAAGTTCTGTGCAGCCTTGAGTTCGCTACCCTGACGTAAGCCACCATTTTCAAGAATTTTTGAATTCTATAAAACCTGAATTATGTCCTTTCCCTCTGGTCGTTTTCTTGCAGATGTTTCATGACCCAGATAATGTCATCATTATCTAGATAATTATCATCAGTGCTCAGAGATCACCAAGGACCTCTTCATTTCAACCCTGAGCAGCAAATATTCTCCTTTATTGGCAAGTTGTGAATGTTCCAACACTGGAGCTTTTTAAGAAGAGATTGGGCAACCATTTGTCTGAAATGGTATGAGATTTCCTGTCTGAGCAGGGGGTTGGACTAGAAGACCTCCAAGGTCCCTTCCAACTCTGTTATTCTGTTATCCTTCAAGTAAATCTGTGGAAGACTGCAGGCCAGCTCTTTGATGAGTCCATGCTTTCTCACCTTCAAGCCCCCCTTTTTTCAATCTCTTCCTTCCTCGTACCCTCTTTTTCTCCCCGCTCCTTTCTGGACCTTCTGTCTATAGCCAGAAGCCTGAAAACAAGCATGGCCAATGAGGAATGCCACAAATTATACAGCTCAGCAACTTCTGGAGAATTTCTGATCTCCCAACCAACAAAAAGCCTATTGAAATGTCTCATTTGTAATTGGTGTACAGTCGAGGTTTTGCATCCAGGAGCAGCAGCCTTCTTAATTCAGAACTTAAGGTCAGAAGAGAGCCCTGTTTCATTCTACCTTCTCTTCCAAGAATAACTACTAAGATACTTCTGGGATGCGTACAGGAATTTAAATGAAACCAGCTCCACTTTTTCCCTCTGTTTGCTATGACAGCAACGTGTGATCGAGGCTCTGAAAATAATGCTTCTTTACCTTCCCAGCAACAAACGGCACATCACCCAGTCGTAGCCTGTAGTGGGGCTGGGAATGGAAATGGGTCATTCCAGAGTCATTCTAAGGGAGAGAGGAGAAGGTTTTTTTTCCAGAGAAAGAATTATGCCAGATTCAATTCTGCTCAAATGAAATCCATACAGCTGGTAATTAAATGAGATCAGATCTCTCATACTTGCATTAAAGCCTTGAGAGCAAACCAAATAACGTAGCATAAACCACGGCTGCTTCTTAAAAACCTTGTGAAACAAGAGGTTTCTTTTAGCGTTTGTTTTAAGAGGAATGTTTCTTATAATGAGAGTTGGAAAAATAATCCAAGGTGATGTTTGTATCTGTTGGAAGAATGACATCCAGCTAAGGCGAGGAGCTATCCCCAATGAGTCAGAATTCATTACATAAAACAGTGAAGCCTAATTCAGGGAGTTCCTGGCTGAGTTATTCCTGAACAATAGAAATCGATTAAGACTCACAGATCATTGCATTTGGTTACCCATAAAAGACTTAGTAAGGAGACTTTATGATATTTTGCTTAACATGCTGGATAATCTCAATGGTATTTTTGTAGAAACATTTTGAGAATCAATTTGCTCTTAAACAAAAGTGCAAGGCTGGCCACCTCATTTACAAATAAAGGGTTCAGGTTACATATAATCATCCTTGTAAAACATGTAAAATTCTATCATCTGACACAGAATTTAAGAGTGCAAAAATCCCTCCACTAAATGAAACCAAACTACCTATTTCAGAATTCAGTTTCCAGCAGCTACAGGGCAGGTTCTTTCAGAAGTTAAAAACAAGGAGGCGATCATTCTTTGTTTTCTTGCTAAAAATTTTAGAGTGGAAGCTCTGTTTGATTATCAGAGCTATTAACAAGCCATGTTGGATCACTTTTGAAATTTCACTGAATATGTTGGGTTTGATCTTTAAAGCTCCACATTATTTTCAGGCCCAGGCATTCCACACATAACTTTCTTCACACTTTATCAGTGGAACATGCCATTAGTTAGCCAAGTCCTTGATCCAAAGACCACTAGTGAATGAAGTGTGTCTGGTAATCCCTTCAAAATAATATTTTCTCAGGAATGGAACCTTAGAATTTAATACCAATGGGATTAAAATAATCATGATTTACTTGTCCCTTTTTGTTTCTAAACTCAAGTACGTTTATTACATTTATACAATTCATTAATGCCCAAGCAGTAACAGTCCTATTTCATGAATCTAACAAGAATGTTATTAAGAATCCAATCCTACTGACTTCCCTAAGATTCCTGAGCAACAATTTATAAGATTGCAAGCAAGTAGCCTCCACCTACCTTCTCCAACTGCTTTGATTTTTTTTTCATCTTTTTGGGTTTTGGAGGCATCAAGACTGGTGCTGGCTGGGTCTGGGCCTGAAGCAATCTTCTATTTGTCTCCAATCCTGTCTGAAGCTGCAAGGTAAATCTGGGAATTATTTTATTTTATCACAATAACAGAACCTGACACTTGGTGATGAACCAATCCAGAAACGAGCCTTTCCTTGGCTTATCAATTTGGTTCCCTAAAAATGGGATTCTACAAAAATTGAATTCCAGAATGATTTTTCTCCCAGTCAGGCATTTGGGACCTCAGCTAAGGAAGAGAGAGGGAAGATATACTTGCAGGAAAGAGAAAAGTTAACACACCCCAATCTCCCTTTCCTGTCGCTTTTTAGTTCATTGGAGAGTTGGATGTTCTCTATTATATTACCGTTTAGTCTTCATTTTCCCAAATGGTGTTAGAAATTTGGGAGCAATGGAGTCAGACTTCTGAAAAAAAAATCTACTATGTTTCCAGATTAACAGGGTGGCATGGTGGCTCAGTGGTTAAGACACTAGGCTTGTTGGCTGAAAAGTCGGCAGCTCAGGTTCGAAATCTGAGCATCATGCAACAGGGTGAGCTCCCTTCCTTGCACCAGCTCCTGCCAAACTAGCAGTTCAAAAGCATGCAGAGGTGGGTAGATACACAGGTATCACTTCAGTGGGAAAGTAACAGTGTCATGCTGGTCTTATAATTATGGAAATGTCTTCTGACAGCTCAATGGCTTTGAAATGGAGATGAGCATCGTCCCCTATAGCCGACAATGATTAGCGGAGTAAAATCTGCAGGAACTCCTTTACCTTTTCTTTTCCAGCTTAATATGTTGTTATGATCCCAATTTTTGTAGTTTGTAGTTTAGCACAAGTAATTCACCTTGAATGTAACTAATGAACAACTGTTTTATTACCCAATATGAAGGAATTGTATTGTTAAATCTCTCTGCCTTTTAACTTTGCAATTGTTCCTATGAACTCTGTTTTAACTGTTTTTAATTTTGTTTTAACTGTCTTTTATATGCTGTCATTTTCTTTGTAAACCACCTAGAGTCATACAAGTGTGAATGGGTGGTATAGAAATCTTACAAATAAATAAATAAACAAACAAATTTGACACAATACAGTTTGCTGTTTTCCAAGCAAAGCATCTGAGGTCTTGATCCTACTTGGTGGACTGATAGATCATACAATTAAGTCTTGTGTAAAGTGGATAATTTTGCAATAGTTGCTGAAGCAATGCACAAACTTCCCAGTTCTCCAGGATCCTTTCCTCAGCATCTCATTGACAGACAAGAGCCCAGGTGAACAGGATTTACCTCAGCAGCTTTTTCCTGTACCAGCTTTCGAGCCCGTTCTTCCTCCTGGAGCTTCTCTTCCAATTCTTTCATTTTTTTCTGTTTTAAAATATTAAAAGCAGGACAATCGCAGGCAAAACGTTACTGTGCCGCCCTGGATGGGATGCCGTGTGGCCGATTCAAATCATAATCTGACTGACTTCCCTTTTAAGAAAAGCAGAACGGGTTAGCCCTTGACTCATGACCGCAATAGAACCTGCCCATTATGATCACAAGTCATGACGGTCATTAAGCGAGACAACCACATGATTGCCTCTCTTAATGGCTCCCTCCATCCCTGCTCTCCCCGACGCAGTTAAGCAACTATGCAAGTTAAGGGGAGGATCGGGTGCCTTAGAAATGGGGGAGGCTTTGTACAGGCCCAGGCCTGCCTCCCCTGGGGTTCTCAAAACTTCACCTCCGGGACCGCCTGTGCTCTGCTTCTCCACATGTCTTAGGGACCCTGCAAGCCTTGGGGCTAATCCCCCCGCTACCCAACCAGGTTCTTTAATTAATAATTTGTTTGTAGATAAGAGATGAGGTATGGGAAGAAAAAGCATTTTGTTAAAATGTCAACAAAGGTGATAAGTTACTGGTGTGGTTTGTACTTGTCTTGACGAAGGGGAAAGTTATTTCTTTGTATATCTTTATTTTTTTATTTTTCTCTGCACTTGTTCTTTTTATGTTTTTCTTAGCTTGTATTAGTTTTGTTTAATCTTTATTTTAAAGACCGTAGAACTGTCATAATATGTATAGTTGTAAACTCCCAGATTTCTCAGCACTTGAATTTGCTAAATGGAGAATTCTAAGTTACTCAGTGCATCTTGTGGATGCCTAGGTTGAGAAGGCCGATATACAGAATTCTATTATCAAAACTGAACATTTGATGAAAAGGTTGAGGATTACATTAGTACAGATCTTGCGACCCACAATGAGCAGAGGCCCAGGTCTCACCTCCGCAAGAGACTGCATTGAAGTGAGCCGCGTGTATTCATTCTCAAGCAGATCCAACCTCTCCAACTTGGACTTCACATGGGAATGATCAACGACCTTCTCTTTTTCCAATGTGGCCTGGGGAAAAAAATGAACGAGAAAAACAAAATACTTTGTGTCATGGAGAAGAAAGAGGCAGCTCACTTAAATTGCATTCTGCCACTTGATGTCACAAAAGGAGGGAAAGTTCAAAACAACCAACCACATTTCTTAGTTGCATTTCTCTGAAAAGAGCAATTTAAAAAAAAATTCTTGGACATAAATAAAATGTTTCCAAGAACTCAGCTTCAAAATTATATTCTATGGCTAAACACTGGCATTTTAGTCTGGGGACTATCTTTGGCCATTACCAAAGTAGTTCTTAGACAATACAGTTTTAGACTATAAGCAGGAAAATAGATATTGTTGACCAAGATAATCCTAGGATAGTCTTTCAGCCATCTGACGTGCTACATGATAGTCTATTAATATACTCCAGGGGTAGAAAACACAATGCCCACCAGATTCCCTTGTCATTTTTTTTTCCAGCTTCCTTCAATCATCCTCTTGATTACCAAGAATATCTTTCAACTCTACAGGTTCAATTCCCAACCTTTCCCAGATCTCATGGCTAATCTTATAAATTAAAATACACAGATTTGGTGGATGTCCCTCTCATATTGGGAAATGCTGGTCTACTGAACTCAGCAGCTTTATGAAAGTTGCTGATCCCTATAGCTAGCATTTGAGTTAATTTATAACTCATTTGAGGTAAATTATAGCTATCAGGATTCATAACCACTAGCATCCTGCCCCAATCACTCTATTCCCTTTACAGCCAACTAAATGAGGACCTTGACAAATAGTGTGATAGCAAATTCTGTAAGCCAGGAAGTTTTAAAAGATGCTGTGGTTGCTGGCAACTTTTCTGGAACCTATAGATCAGGGTTATATTGATTGATTGATTGATTGATTATTTACTTATAGGTAGTCCTCAACTTACACAATTGAGCCCAAAATGTATGTTGTTAAGTGAGAAATTAGCTTTTTAAGTGAGTTTGCTTGCTCCATTTTACAACTTTTCTCACCTCATTTGTTAAGTGAATCACTGTGGTTTTTAAATTAGTCACACGGTTGTTAAGTGAAATCTGGTTTTACCCATTGACTTTGCTTATCAGAAGTCCACAAAAGGAGATCGCATGTCTCCGGGACACTCCAACCGTCATAAATGTGAGTCAGTTGCCAAGCCTCCGAATGTAAATCACATGATCATGGGTCATTAAGTGTCAAAAATCATTACGGTCATTAAATGTCAAAAACAGTCAAAAGTCACTTTTTTCAGTGCTGTTGCAACTTTGAACAGTCACTAAATGAACTGCTATAAATCGAGGACTACCTGTATTTATTTGTTTGTTTGTTTAATCCATTTTTCATAAATAACTCAAGATGGCAAAGGTAGCTAATGCTCTTTCTATTACTTTCCTCACAACAGCCCTATGAAATGGGTTGGGCTGAGAATGACTGGTCCAAAGTCACCCAGCCTCCTCGCCTGCCTCTAGCAGGACTAGAACTCACAGTCTTCCAGTTTCTAGCCTGGTCCCTTAACCACTGGACCAACCAGAAACTCAAATCACTAGAACTAAAAAAGCCCAGGTACCTGTTTCTCCAAGACGGTCGATTTTTCAAGTTCTGCCTGCGCTATCATTTCCTTCATGTATTCCAGCTGTTTCTCCAGAAGTACGCAGCGAGTCTCGGCTGCTGCCAGTTGGGCTGCCAACTCTGGAGGCAGGGCAGCAAAAGAAAACAGATATGAAACTAACATGAACCAGATTTGTTGCTGCAAATCTTCTCTTTAAAAGTTACTGTTTTCAAACAAAAGGGACAAGGAGGTTCATACTCCAACATTGAATGGGTCTCAATGGGTCTCAACTATTCCAATGGCTGCATTCAGGTACAAAACTGGCTCTTTGAAACCAGTACATGGGAAGAGCAGGAGGAATATCCAACTCAAACATCCAATCGTCATCAACGTAATTTAATAATCCCACAATCCCTTGCGGGGTGGAGTCTGGGCACCTGAATGGAGCTAGCAGAGTGTTTTAAGGGCCGGATGCCCTTCCTGTCACCAATGTGGAGAGCAGCGTTCAGCAGATATATTCTCATTGTGCTGGAGAGAGAAATATCTGCTTCTACCTAGGATCGAACTCACAGCCTCCTGATTGTGAGGTGAGAGCTCCATCTCTAGGCCACTGTACCACTCTCAACTCGAACACCCAACGATGTGTCAAAAATAAGAAGCATGCATCTAGAGATATCCAGCAGACCTATGCTACTTTACATCTACTGCCCAAGGTGCTTAGACCAGCCACAAATGTATCTCGGTATGGAACAGAAGGGTAGAGATCATGGTGCTGCTGAACCTGATCATGTATCTGCTTTAGCCAAAGACTGATTAATGGCAACCTGACAGAGACGTCTGCCAGTTCTTCAGTAACCATGACACAACTGAATAACTAGGCTGCTTTTGGAACTGGACCACTCATTCTAGTTCCAGAAGGTGTAGTGGCTATACAATCAGAGAACAGTCCATTCTAGCTGCAGCTTTCCCCAACATATATTTTCGTCATAGTAATTCTCAATGTTTTTCCAGGGGTTCTTAGAAAATTATCAATTTTAAAAAATGTACTACTAGATATGCTGAAAAATAATTTACCCCTTTCGGTGGAATTTCTTTTATAAGTTGGAAGGAATCAGGCCCTTCTCGATGTATGGCCAAAACATTTAATGCTTCTTTCTGAAGTTTTAAGGGCAAAAGAGGTATTGTGCCTTATACCCCTTAAGCCCCCAGCTGCTCCCAAATCAGAGTTACTGATCCTATTTTGGGATGAGTGTTAAGTTTCTGTCCAACTTAAAGTAACCATTCACCTTTAAACAACTTCTCTTTTAATGCTGCTTTCCCCTCCTATTTCTAAGACAAGGACCAATTAATGTCAGGTAACAATCAGACACCATTGTGCCTGCCTGATATGTGTGAACACTATGGCCCAAAGAACCAACCAGCCATACATCTTCATATTCTTATTTTTTGCCTGCATCAGATATCATCAGAGATCCCTTGACTATTGGTTGCAAATATTTGCACTGAGCTACTTGCAACCCACAAATATTCTTAATGTTTACCTAACAATGTTAGGTAAAAAAGTATAAACTTTTTAACCTAACTCAAAAAGTTCTTTTTCGAATAGAGATGCTTATGAAAACACACACAGCCTTTCAAAATTGAGGAAAGCCATGGCCTCATATCCATCAGCCATTCGTTTGTAAATGCAAGCCAAGGTTCAAGCACTGTGCAAAGGATGTTTGTGTACAGCACATACACACAGAACATCTTCCTATCCCGTCCCACAGAGGGATCCTGCTTGTAAAGAAGCATTCAATCTAGCAATAATAGCATAACAGGGCTGTTAGGTGTGCCGATTGCAGTCATAATTGGGACAGATGCAGCAAACGACTTCTGGAAACGCCTGTGCCTCATTTAATATCCGTCCTTGTACATATGGACAAGCAGAGAAGATGTGTCTGCATACCGTCATTTTTCTTGTACACTTGCAACTTCGATTGCTCTTTTTCCAACAACTGCTCACTTAGAACTTTCTTATAATCTGAGGTCTCCCTGGTCAGGCTTTTCACATTCTCTTCCGCTTGAATCCTTTCTAGCTCCAACCGACGTATTTTCTCCTGCAGGTTCTTCAGAGCGGAGAATATAGCTGATAGATAAATTAGATCCATCGGTTAGCAAGCGGGTACGATACAGGTGATGATGATGATGAGGGACTTAAGAGCACAAAAACTAAAAGTCAATGATATTTCAACTAACAAGCTATCAAAAATACAGGCTAGGGAATTCTGGGACTTGAAATTCCCACATCTTAGAGTTACCAGGTTTGAGTGAAAAACACTGGCCTAGGATAAAACACATTTTTCTCTGCCTCACTTATTTAACAAGGCCCATTAGAAAAATGATTTAAAACTATTCAACTTTTAAGGATGAACAAATTATTAAACACTTGGAGGGGGTATATTAGGGTAATTCATCAGTTTAATGTAATTCCGCATACTAAATTTTTCTCTAATTAAGTTTTTCTCCTGTCCTTTGCCCACTTTTTGGAGTTCATCGCTCGGCCTGAAAAAAAAAGTTGCATGCTTTCTAATATAACAACACTAATACCAAATGAAGATTGCCAGCTGTAATGTTTGAGCAACTGAGCCTCTGCAATTAAAGAGGAACAGAGAGCTGTAAACAAAATATGACTTCAGTTCTTCATGCTGTCAGTGCTGCAAGGAAGTAATTGTCAGTGATAATTAGCAGGAGCAGTTTTTCCTCTACAGCTTCCAACAGGGAGAGCCTTACTTGCGTAATCCTATTTTAATTGGGTTATCAAGAGCCCCTCCAAAAGGAAAGGTAATTAATGTCCTGGGGTATACATGTAGGCAAAGATTCCCAAGTGCTTCCAGGTAAGGAACCTATAATTTCAAAGGCTGCTCTCCTTCACATTAGACCAAATGGGTAAATGATGAAAAATCTATGCAGCTTCCTGGAACTCGGGGCCCTCAAGGGACACACTCAAAATAGAGAAAGACGGAAATACGATCCTCCCACCAGATTCCAGCGCAAATGATAACTGGTAGAACATTTGCATTGCTCCCTTAGGGACCAGGAAACTCATCTAAATGACAACTTGTAAACCATCAAAGCAGGTTGAAGAGGAGAAATAAATTATAGGCTTTATGACAAAAGGGCAGTTAAGGCATATACCAGTCAAGGTTGTTGAGGGAAGAGAAAGCAGCAGCATTTATTTCTTTCCGCGTAAATGAATAAATCACAAACAACTCCCCTTATGCCTGAAAAGCTTTCGATCAGTGTGTACTACCTGGTCTAACATAAGCCGGTGAAACATGGACACGAACCTCACAATCGATACAAAAGCTAGAAGTGGAGCAAAGAGGCATGGAAAGGTACATGCTTGGCATTAAAAGACAAGATAGAAGGACCTGCACATGGATTAGAGAACGAAAGTATACAGTGCCATCATGAAAGAGTAAAAGAATGGAAATGGAAATGGGCTGGTCACGGAGCAAGAACTGATGATGGCAGTAATGGACCAAGACAGTCATAGAATGGATCCCACTTAATTAAAATCATCCACAAAAGAGACCTAAAACAAGATGGATAGTGTTGTGGTTAGCCGGCAGCAGGTTGAGGAGAGCGAGGACTCAGATGAGGGGCCAGGGAGTGGACTGCTGGGAGTGGACTGCTGCCTTCAGAGATTGTGTAGCGATGAGGAGGTTCCCGAGGAGCCTGTGCCAAGTGCATGTGCGCACAGGATTGTTCGGAGAAAAGAGCAACTACAACAGCATGGGCGACTCAGGAGTAAGGCTGCAAGGTAATGGCCCCTCCTTCAAGAAGATAAAAGCCAGCTGTGAAGCGAATGTTCTTTGCAGGAAGCAAAGACGTTTTGAAACTCAGCCTCGTGGACATTACAGTATCTTAATTTGGTATTTGAAGACTCTTGTGCTGTGAAATATTTCTTATCTGTGATTTTTGGCAGTCTCATACAGTTTCGGCAAAGTTTGTGCTTATCCAAGTTAATTAGTTTGCAGCAGCCTTTTAACCAGGGATTCGTAAGACTGATTAAAATGTTTCTGTTCTCTTTGGTTATTGTTTGTCTTATTGGAAAAGTGTTTGGGTCAGAACAGATTGATGACATCAGCAAGTATGGCAGGCTCAATTGGCAAAAGAAACGCTCAGGAACGTATTGGTTGGAAACATGCAGAAGATGCCCTCATCCTGCAGTGCATAGACAATGGCTAAAATGAGATGATGATGATGAACTGAATAAATACTATAAAAACAGAATGTATTGATAAGTCTCAGAAAATTACACTAATCACGGAAATATTTTTCGGGGACTATTTCTTTTCTTCCTCCCTGGATGTGAAGAGGTTATCACACTGGTTTACAATGCTATCCCAAGCAAACTAGCATGTCTCCCATTAACAATGCTAGATTCTTTATCTTTCCTTTTCAGAATAATGTAGATAGTGTTTTCTTATCTAAACCTAATGTCAGAGCTTATATACTGCAGTTACTACAAAAATAAGCATGAAAAAACAAAGACATTTTGACCAGCTGGGATTTTGTTCCATTTAATGCCATTTATTCATTTATGTCCTTCCAAACGAACAAAAGTACATGAATACTTTTATAAAATGTAATGACAGAACAGTGCAAAAACATTTTGCAGTGCAAAAACAGTGCAAAATGTAATGATAGAACAGTGCAAAAACACACAGGAAGTCTTATTAATAAGCAGAAATCACAGTCACTTTAGTTTACAGGAGGAAAAAGGAATAACTACCAGAGTTTGACAATACTTTTACTAGGACCAAATCAAAACGCAATACATCTCCATCAGACAAGATATTATTACAGTATATAAAAAAAACAAAAATTAGAGAAGCAGCAACAATATGGTATCAAAAGTTAGGACAGATGAATTCATTCATTATTTACAGTAATTAATATGCTGCCTTCTCCTAGGACTCTAGGCAGCTCACAATCAAATGAAAACCGTCCACACAAATACTTTTCCTCTCAGATTTGACTGCTTCCAACTTAGATTGCACCCTCTGCCTCTCTGGTTCATTGAAGAGGAAAAGTCCTGGTGTCTTTTGGAAAGAGGTCATCTGCAACTTTGGAGGCAAGCTGTTCAAAGGGAGGAGACCTCTACCCAGAAGGGCTGTTTCCTAGTTCCCTCTTTGACTTTTCCCAAGGGAAGGAGTCTTATAAGGCCTGCCTTCTTGGAGACATTCTACCCAAGTTAGTCCAAAACTGTTAAGCAGTGGAACAATCTACCCAAGTTAGTCCAAAACTGTTAAGCAGTGGAACAATCTACCTTCTGAAGTTGTGGGTGCTCCATCACTGAAAGTTTTCAAGAAAAGACTGGACAAACATTTGTTCAGAATGGGATGAAGACTCCTGCATTGGGCGGTGATGTATTAGGCGGCCTCCATGGTCCTTTCCAATCCTATGATTCTAACAAGGCCCCAAACCTTACAGGGCTTTATGAGTCATAATCGACATCTTGAATTGGGCTTAGCAGTCTACTGAGAACCGGTGCAGCTGCCAAAAGGATTGGTGCTATTCTGTTATTAATAAAGGTAAATAATCAGTCCGTAGGTAGGAAGCTGCATCCCAAACTACATAAAGCTTCAGAACTTTCTTCAAGGAAAGTCCCATGCAGAATAAATTGCAGTAATCTAAGAGTGAGGTGACCAATAATATCAGATCTGCAATTTTATTGCCAGATGCTTAAGCCATGAGGTCTGTCATGCAAAGATGTTCCTGAGATAGAGGATGCAGGCTGAATGAAGAGACAATGTTAACTGTTTGTAATTTCTAAGGTAAAGGTTTCCCTCGCACATACGGGCTAGTCATTTCCGGCTCTATGGGGTGGTGCTCATCTCCGTTACAAAGCCGAAGAGCCAGAGCTGTCCGAAGACGTCTCTGTGGTCATGTGGCTGGCATAACTAAACGCCGAAGGAGCACGGAACGCTGTTACCTTCCCACCAAAGTGGTCCCTATTTTTCTACTTGCATTTTTACATGCTTTCGAACTGCTAAATTGGCAGAAGCTGGGGATTTGAACTGCAGAACTGCCGACCTTTCTGATCAACAAGCCACCGCTTTGTAATTTCTTCGTAATTTCTAATTATGCCCAATATTCAAAGACTCTGAAATTATGCGGTTACTTGGATTTGGGAAGGAAATTACAAGAAAGCAAATTTGAGGCCAGAAGGATACTCAGAGAAGGGAACCGGCAATGCCTATTCTGTTTATCCCAGGGGTGTCCAACCTTGACAACTTTAAGACTTGTGGACTTCAACTCCCAGATTCCTCAGCCAGCAAAGCTGGCTGAGGTCTCTGGGAGTTGAAGTCCACAAGTCTTAAAGCTGCCAAGGTTGGACACCCCTGGTTTATCTGGTGGATAAACACAGTGAAGCTGACATTCTGTGCCTACAAAATTGATGAACGCATTTCCTAAACCCCCACATTTTTTATTAATTTGTGCCACAAAACAACAACATAGCTTTCTAAATTTCACATAGCAGTTTTTAAAAAGGGAAGTGCACGTCAAGGCCTAGAAAGATAATACCATTTTCAAGATGATTTATTATTTGGAACCGGGATTACATATAAAATTAAAAAAAAAACTATTCCCGACAGCCCATTTCCTCTGGGGAGAAATATTACCTTTGCTGTTACTCTCTGGATAGGCAATTACCGGCTTGGCAGGGGATCGGCAGAGGTCAGCATTAATGAACGGTTTGTGCCTAGGGTACTCGGAGAAGGAAGCTGCTGAAAGCCCATCAGTGTAGGATGTCGATGTGTAACTTGCATGGAGAATGCCCTGAAAGCAAGTTAAAAACGGTTAATTGTTCTCCTTGAAAAATACAGAGATATTATCCCATACTTGTCCATAATAGAAAGGAGGATAAGCTGAATCTTTAGAAGGCTGTAATGGTTTGAGTAGAGAAACCACTGTTGAGTTGATGAGGACTATCAATCCTTAAAACAGCTACTGTCACACTCCAGCAGACCAGAGACAGAGTCTATAACTTTTCCAGTGCTAAACTCCTCCTCCTCCTCCTCCTCCCTTTCTTCTTCCTCTCTCCCTCTCTCTCTCTCACACACACAAAATGCCTGAAATGTCCAAGATTTCTGTATTCTGTTCCAGGAAACGAATCAAGAATGATGGAATCACACCAATTCCATTGAATTTATGAGACTCCATCATTCGACACCCATTCAGACTTTGGGGGGTGCGTGGGAATGCAGAGAAGAGCAATTAAGATGATTAAGGGCCTGGAGACTAATACATATGAAGAACGGTAGCAGGAATTGGATATGACTAGTCTAGAGAAAAGGACTAGGGGTGACGCGATAGTACAGGACTAGTATTTGAGGGGCTGCCACAAAGAAGAGGGGATCAAATTATTCTCCAAAGCACCAGAAGGCAAGGCAAGGAACAACGGATGGAAACTAATCAAGGAGAGAAGCAACCTAGGATTAAAGAGAAACTTCCTAACAGTGAGGAAAATTAACTAGTGGAAGAAGCTTGCTTTCAAAAATTGTAGGTTTCTTCGTTACTGGAGGTTTTTTAGAAGAGGCTAGATAGCCACATCTGAAATAGCATAGGGTCTCCTGCTTGAACCAGGCAGTTGGACTAGAAGAGCTCCAAGGTCCCTTCCAACTCTGTTCTGTAACTAACTAAACTCTCAAGATATTTGAGCATTTCTGCAAGACTTGGCAATGTCTGGAAGTTGAGCCACAGCAACTGGATTCCATTTCTTTTTCCTGTTGTTCGAACTTATCTAAGTAGCTTCTTCAATCTGAGCAACCCCATATACACTGCTCAAAAAAATAAAGGGAACACAAAAATAAGACATCCTAGATCTGAATGAATGAAATATTCTGATTAAATACTTTGATCATTACATAGTTGAATGTGCTGACAACAAAATCACACAAAAATTATCAATGGAAATCAAATTTAGCAACCCATGGAGGTCTGGATTTGGGGTTACACTCAAAATTAAAGTGGAAAAAAACACTACAGGCTGATCCAACTTTGATGTAATGTCCTTAAAACAAGTCAAAATGAGGCTCAGTAGTGTGTGTGGCCTCCATGTGCCTGTATGACCTCCCTACAATGCCTGGGCATGCTCCTGATGAGGTGGCAGATGGTCTCCTGAGGGATCTCCTCCCACACCTGGACTAAAGCATCCCCCAACTCCTGGACAGTCTGTGACGTAGGTGGATGGAGCGAGACATGATGTCCCAGATGTGCTCAATTGGATTCAGGTCTGGGGAACGGGCGGGCCAATCCATAGCATCAATGCCTTCATCTTGCAGGAACTGCTGACACACTCCAGCCACATGAGGTGTAGCATTGTCGTGCATTGGGAGGAACCCAGGGCCAACCGCACCAGCATATGAACTCATAAGGGTCTGAGGATCTCATCTTGGTACCTAATGGCAGTCAGGCTACCTCTGGCAAGCACATGGAGGGCTGTGCGGCCCCCTAAAGAAAAGTCACCCCACACCATTACTGACCCACTGCCAAACCGGTCATGCTGCAGTATGTTGCAGGCAGCAGAACGTTCTCCACGGCATCTCCAGACCGTCACGTCTGTCACATGTGCTCAGTGTGAACCTGCTTTCATCTGTGAAGAGCACAGGACGCCAGTGGCGAATTTGCCAATCTTGGTGTTCTCTGGCAAACGCCAAATGTCCTGCACGGTGTTGGGCTGTAAACACAACCCCCCCCTGTGGACGTCGGGCCCTCATACCACCCTCATGGAGTCTGTCTCTGACCGTTTGAGCAGCCTCATGCACATTTATGGCCTGCTGGAGGTCATTTTGCAAGGCTCTGGCAGTGCTCCTCCTGTCCCTCCTTGCACAAAGGCGGAGGTAGCGGTCCTGATGCTGGGTTGTTGCCCTCCTACGGCCTCCTCCACGTCTCCTGATGTACTGGCCTGTCTCCTGATACTATGCTGACAGACACAGCAAACCTTCTTGCCACAGCTCGCATTGATGTGCCATCCTGGATGAGCTGCACTACCTGAGCCACTTATGTGGGTTGTAGACTCCGTCTCATGCTACCCCTAGAGTGAAAGCACCGCCAGCATTCAAAAGTGACCAAACCATCAACCAGAAAGCATAGGAAATGAGAAGTGGTCTGTGGTCACCACCTGCAGAACCACTACTTTATTGGGGATGACTTGCTACCTACCTATGCTTTCCACCTGTTGTCTATTCCATTTGCACAACAGCATGTGAAATTGATTGTCAGTCAGTGTTGCTACCTAAGTGGACAGTTTGATTTCACAGAAGTGTGATTGACTTGGAGTTACATTGTGTTGTTTAAGTGTTCCCTTTATTTTTTTGAGCAGTGTATTTCCTCCAGAGTGGTTTCAGTTCTCACCTACCCTAAATAGGCTCATTAGATGAGTAGGCAGAGAGTCATTGGGATGTAAATGTTCCAGCTGATAAATCTTTCCCTTATTTGTGGGTTTTTAAGTGTGACCTTCTTGGTGGAGGATTCCCTCAAAAGGGGTGGAGTCCTCAGACACAACTTATCTCCCATTTTTTATACTGCTCTTTCATCAGTACACAGGAAGATTAAGACCACTTCACAGACTCACTAGGGAGACCACATTTGACCAGGATCTAAGGAAAAGATTTAGCAGTTGCAATATTTAGATCCCAATTACTCTCTGCCCACTCATCTAATGAGCCTATTCAGGTTATGTGAGAAATGAAACCACCCTGGAGGACATATATATGGTGTTCTCCCAACCAACCGGCTCAGCCTGAAGAATCTACTTGGATAAGCAGTGAAATATTTCAAATCGAAAAAGAAAAGAACTCCAGTTGCCATGACTCAACTTTCAGGCAACTCTACCTGGGTGACTAAGAATCTTCATCAACAAGATTTGGCAATATCAGCCACTTTTTAGCGGTAATCTTTTCTTAGACAAGGGGAAACATTATGGCAGACCCTAAGCCAAGGATAGAATTGAAAAAAAAAATAGAAATAGAAATTTCTACTAGCAGATATTCACACCAATCTGCAGTTGAAAGCAAGGTTATGAACAGATACTATCACGAAATATCCAATCATAATATCTAAATAATACATATCTATTCCACTAGCTAAGTATCTATGGAGATTCTCAGTCATCCAGATCATGGTTGTCCCAAAGGTGCTTTTTCAACTGGACTTCCTTTGTTTTTTTCCTTGAAGATGTGTCACTTCTCATCCAAGAAGCTGAACTGAGGAATGAAGAAGCTTCTTGGACGAAAAGCAAAATGTCTTCAAGGAAAAACAAAGAAAGTCCAGTTGCCTCTTGAAAAAGCACCTTTGGATATTCCACTAGCTGCAGTAATCAGTGGGAAATCAGAATGCAGGTTTGATGCAGCTAAAAAAACCTTGCTAGCAGGGAGAATGCCTGTCATTTTTGAAATGAATCTGCTCATTGCTGGCAGGTCAGCAGTCCACAAAGAAATGTTGTTCTAAGAAGGCAAAAGTAGATGACTCACAAAGAGCAAACTTGAAAGTAAATCCAGAAAGTAAACCAGAAAGTAAATCCTTAATTCAGCATGAAGCTTATTAAGTGACCTCAAGTCTTGCTACTGTTCTTGAGCAGTTCAATATACTCTTGAGCATTTATTGAAGAGGAATGAAAGAAGGAGTAATATTTCAGCCAGTTTGGTCTAGTGCAAGAGCCTTCCAACTTGGCAAGTTTAAGACTTGTGGACTTCAACTCCCAGAATTCCTGAATTAACATGACAAGAGGAGGAATTCTGGGAGTTGAACTCCACAAGTCTTAACACTGTCACGTTTGAAGACTCCTGGTTAAAGCACCAGGCTCGAACTTGTCAGATCTAGTCTCATTTTGGCATGAAAGCAAGCAGGGTGATTTTGGGTCACTCCCTCTCTCTCAGTCCATCCCACTCCACAGGGGTGTTGTGGAGAAAATAGGAGGAGGAAGGAATATTAGGTATTGTTCATCACCTTATTTATAAAAATAATAAAGGTGAGATAATAAAATAAACAAGCAAAGCAAGCAAGCCTGGGGCTTCTTGAAAGAAACATGGTATAAAATATTTATAATGTAAAACCATATTATCCACCTGTCTGCTTGGAAATAACCAACAACTTTGGTTTACTTCCACAAAGAGGCTGTAAGCTTCCAAGTAAACATGACTAGAAATGGATTCAATATAGCCAAGGCAGGTTCTTGTTATGCAGCTTTCATTATTATTATTTGTTCTTCTCTCTTCTGCCTCCTACACATCCTACCGGAATGGTTTAGTCCACGTGACATGGGCTGGGATATGAATCTTTTGTGGCTTACTGTATTGCACACCTACGACAACTTGGGTCTAAATTAAGTGACAAATGTTTATTTGAAATAACTTTCTCAGCTCGTTCCTATGCAACATTATGATTGCGTTACTCTTTTGGAGCACTCAGAGCTGTTCTACACTGAAAAAGTAGAACTTAGGAAGTAAACTAGAGATACTCCTAAAAATTATGCATTCAAACAAAAGCACTCAAATTTTGAAAAGTTAAAAGGCAATGCAAAGATAACAATGTGATACGGGGAGACAAACAATTGTCCATTCAATGCTCCAAGCTCACAAATATTAAGATAAGTCATTAAGAATTTAGTTTGAAATAAGTATCTTTTTTATCTCTTGGGGGAGGGGCAGTTGCTAAGCAACTCAACACAACTCTAAATATATTTCAAATTTGTCCCTGAATATATAAATCATACAGAATTATTTGAAAAACACCCTCTGTGGAATTCCCAAATGGTTAAATATTGTTTTAGCAAAGTAGCAACTGCAGAATAATATTGTCTCCCCAAAGACAGTATAAAAAGCTCCCAAGATGCTTCTTTAAAACATTATAAAAATGCTGCAATTTCTAAATTTCTATTTTTCCTTACATAGATTCAAAACATTCAAGAGCGCATAGGAAACATCCTGCCAAGATCTGAAACTAACCGAAGGCCAGTGGTAATGTTATATTTACATATTACAGTACTGTACTCTAATCCATAATACTGTTTATTTTCGGCTTTGCATGTTGAGATAACCCAGCCAGCACATTTTATAAACCATTACAAACATTTACATTTTAAAACTGCTCTTCTCCAGACAGATTACAAATGTTGTAAAAGCATTACAAGTTTCTAAAACCATTTAAGAGGAAATATAATGCAATGCAATGAATAGATAAGAGAAAACTATTGTGGGCTGCAGAAATCTGGATAATTAGATAAAAAAGAGAGAGATTCAGAAAGCTTTGTAATCTTCTAGTCACAAGAAATTTTGCACTCAGGATATGGCAATTCTAAGGAAATGAAATAATCCTACTCCTATGTAGGCTGGTTGATTTAATTTAAATTGAACAGAAGATAAAATGGTAAAAATACCTGGAACAAAATACATTTTGCTGCCTGATGCCAGAGACTTCATGCCTTTTGAGGATGGATAGACAAGCCTTGAGCAGACACATAACAGAGGTGGTGAAATTCCCTGAGAAATTTTGTCCCCAATAATGCACAAAGCCAGCCTTAGTCAATCTTATAGGAGTTTATAGAACAGGCAGTTGTTAGAATTTCTAGAATTACAGTAAATATATACATGTAGTAAACTTCTATGAAGAATCTGAGTTATCCAGGTCACAGTTGCCCCAAAGGCGCTTTTTCAAAAGGCAACTGGACTTTTTTTTGGTTTTCCTGTAAGATGTTTTGCTTCTCACACAAGAAGCTTCTTCAGCTCAGCTTCAGAACTGAGGAAGCTTTTTGGATAAGGAGCAAAACATCTTCAAGCAAAACAAAGAAAGTCCAGTTGTCTTTTTTGAAAAAGCGCCTTTGGGACATGCAGTAAACCTGTGAGTTTTCATGGCAAGAAAAGGAAGGAATTGGTACCTTTTAAGGCAAATATAAATAAATCAATGAGATGGGTAAACGGATGGATAATGGAATGTGTGTGTGTGTGTACACACACACACACATATATGAATGAGAGAAAGAAAATGAAAGAGAAAGAAAAAAGAAAGGAAGGAAGAAAACAAGAAAGGAAGATCCATGCAGGGAAAGTAGATAAAGAAGATAATTTCATTGGGGGGCCTTCTCAGCAACAGGCAAGGTGTGTGTGTGTGTGTGTGTGTGTGTGTGTAATGGGTTTATTTATATTTGTCTTAGAAGGTGTGTCACATAGAATACTTTATTGGCCAAGTGTGATTGGACACACCAGGAATTTGTCTTGGTGTAAATACTCTCAGTATACATAAAAGAAAAGATACATTCGTTAAGAGTTGAGAATCATAGGGTACAACACCTAATGATAGTCATAGGGTACAATAAGCAAGCAATCATACATGCATACACAACCCCCCTTGCCTGTTGCAGACAAGCCTCCAAATGAAATTATCTTCTTTCCCTATCTACCTTCCCTGCAGCCCAAGGAGATGAGCCTGAGAAATAGCCAGGGGCTCCCAGGATCAGCCCAAACTGCAGAGACCTCGAAAGGGAGACCACCAGGAAATGCCCACGGTTGTTGGCTAGAAGCAGCACCCCAGAATAGTCCATTTTCCCCCAGCAACTGAGCTCAATTTTATTTGAATGGCTTATGTTCATAATTTTAATTGAGGCCACTAACAGCTTCCCTCCCGCCCCCCAAATTGTTTTTTCCTAAAGCAAGATCAAATAAATTGCTTAAGTTCGGGCTCATTTTAACTATATCCCACCTCACCCACCAGTCCATGCTACATGGAGAGGGCGAGAATACAAGTGAAACTCCCGAAGTTAAGGAATATAGAGAGCAGCCTAACGGAAAACGCGTCTCTGGGCATGTGCAGAGCGCATATTGTCCCCCTTCCCGAGGAGGTACACTCGGGCCTCCACGGACGGAGGGACGGTCTATGAGTGCCACCCCATATACTGGAAATAAGGTCCCTAGCAGGGCCGCCGTCGCGGCTTCGCCTCCCTCCGGCTCACCGTGTGCTCAGGGGCTTCGGCCACCGCCATGTCGTAAATAGGCGGTCGTGCCGGGTGCATGTCCCTTTAAGGCCAGCAGCAGCTCCCGCCTCCTCCCTCCGGCCTTCCAGCTGCCAACAAGGTAGCTCTATTGAGTGACATAGCAACCGGCCAACCACGACGCGACTCCTTCTCTCTCCTCCCCCCGCACCAACGCATCCGGCTCGTTGCCTCTTACGGCACGCTTCCGTCACAGAGTGGAGACGGCGATTGACGCGACAAGCAGCCAATAGGAATAGGCGATGGGACTTAGAGGCGGTGGTTCTTAAGCTCAACCTGGATTTTCGACGCTGGGAACGTATTAGTAGTGAAGCCAATTGTACAGTCAGTACGGCGTGGGTGAAGAGTGGTTTTTTCTAGCTGTTGGCAGAGAACCGAGAGGAAGAAAAGGCAGGACGCATCTCTGCTCTCTTCTGCGCAAGCGCAGCCATGAGACGGTCGGAAGGAAAAAGCCGTCCAAGCTTCAGAAGAGCGCCACGGAGGACCAATGAAAGAGCGCGCGCGCTCCGGGGCCCGTTCGGTTTCCTGATTGGTGGGGGGGTCGGGTGTGACGACACGCGCGAGGCGGGCGGGCAGCGACGCGCGTCCCTCCGTCCCGCCCCGCCATTGGGCAGCGAGGTTTGAAAGGAAGTATTGCCGCGCGGCTCGGATTGGACGAGGAGGCGGGCCCGCCTATCGGAGGCGTTCATTCGCTCCTTCGCTCGCGCTCTCCCTGTGTTTGTGTGAGAAGGAGGGAGAAGAGGAGGGGAAGGAGAGAGAGAGAGAGAGAGGAGGAAAAAAAACGGGTTCGGGTCCCGCGGCTGACACAAGGAAGAGGCGCGGCCTATCGACGCCGGGAAGCGGCCGCGTCGGCGAGGATCGGAGCGCGGTTTGTGTGGCTTGGATTTCCTCTCGGGCGGGCTGGCGGCCGGCCGGCCGTGGCTCCCTTTAGACCGAGAGGAAGGCGGATGGCGGCAACATCCGGGGCTTCTGGGGCGGCGTCGGCGGCGGGCGCGGGATCCGGCGCGGCCCCGGCTCTCTACGCCTGCACCAAGTGCAACCAGCGCTACCCTTTCGAGGAGCTCTCCCAGGGACAGCAGTTCTGCAAGGTGCCGCTTCCGAGGGGACGAGGGCGGAGGCGGCGGGAGGAAGGAAGTGAAGGGAGGGACGGTTGCGTGGGCGGCTGCGACCGGCCAGGCGGCTTTTGGATTGGAGGCTTTGGAAGAAAGGCTCTCGCCCGGTCGGAGCAAACCTTTGGCCTTTCATTATATGACGGTTTCTTTTGCAGATAAAAATGATAACACGCGCTCGTACATTCACACACTCATACTCATACACGTGTTTGTGTGTTCATGGCTTCACACACAGCCACATAGGAGTGAAAATAACCCAAGTTCGTTTTTTCTATAAATTATTCCACAGCAGAAACCAAAATGGTTACTTAAACTCTTGGCATCATGAAGTATAAAAGAGTCATCAGAAGGAAAATACAATTGGTAGTAATATTAGGGCAACACTGTCCTACATTCACACACACCCACATAGGAATGAAAATAACCCAAGTTTGCTTTTTTAATAAATTATTCAGCCAAGATGGTTACTTAAAGTAAACTCCATTAAATGTAAAAAAAACTGTCAGAAGAAAAATACCAATTAGTAATATTAGGGCAGCATACTCGTACATTTGCATGTACATTTACATACACACTCATATACTTTCACACATGTGTTTGTTCATATGTACACCCACACCCAAATAGTGAAAATAACCCAAGTTTGTTTCTTCCATCCATTCTTCAGCAGCAGAACCAAGATGGTTACTTAAACTCTGACACCATGAAGTATTAAAAAAAAAAGTCATCAGGAGGAAAATAGTAATAATATTAGGGCAACACTAGTACATTCCCATGTACACACATGGTGTAATAATAATAGGGCAGAAGGCTTTGAGGCTTTTATAATGTACTAATAGGCCGGACTCCCTTTTTCTCTCCTTAGAACAGAGATGGGGAACTGTGGCCTTTTTATGACTTGTGGACTTCAATTCCCAGCATAGCTGGCTCAGGAATTCTGGGAGTTGAAGTCCACAAGTCATTAAAAAAAGCCCAACATTCTCCCACCCATCCCGTAGAAACTTACAAAATCAGATCCTGTGCTGTGTTATCGGCTGAATTGCACTTTGTTAGCCATGGATGGGAAAATTCACAATGTTTCTATTACTAGATTTTGGGAGTGGGAGAACAAGAGGTACTGATATCTCTTGTTTGTATAAAGGTTGTGCTTTCAACCTGACATTTAAAACATAAATTCACTGCTCCTTAGATATTTGAAATTGAAAGAATCAGTTGTATGCATGTAAAACACCAAATGTTGATTGGATTTTAGCGAGGAGGAGACATCTGTTTTCTCTTAAAAAGAAAAGCTGTGCTCTTTTATGATATAAACATTCCTAGGCAGTTACAAAATCATTACAGAAGGTTAGATGTACAGTAGCTGACACATCCCAAGTCATTTAATTTCAGGAATTCATAATATCAAAACAAAGCAATTTTAAAAAATGGAAAATTTCAAAAATGCCAAAAATGGTTGTGGTTTTCTGTCTGCATCTGTATTGTCTGTGCTTTCTTATGTAACAGCCTATATATATATATATATATATATATATATATATATATATATAACATATATAATAACAGCCCATATAACATATATAATATGTGTGTGTGTGTGTGTTCTTAAGTTTTCCCAGGTATCTATGGTATTCAGCTTTGTTCGGGTATTTTCCCATGTCATTATAGTTGTGCTTTTAAAGTTGTTTCGGTAGAATCTTATCTGCCATCATCAGGCTTCTGAATTATGTTCGTCTGTGAGTCAGGCTTTCACAGCCGTTTCTGTTTTAAATTTGGTGCTAGCCTACTGCTGTGTTAGAATGGTTTTTCTTCATCCTGATTGGTTGGGAGTCTTGGTCTGTGTTTATTGGTCTTGGAGTTTGCTATGTTCTAATATTGGTGTTTCTAATATCTTCTGTCTGTTTTGTAGCATTTTTTTTTTGTCTTGCTTGGCTGGCAACATTGTGTTTCCTGTATTGGAGGCTTTTAGTACAGCTTGCTTCGGGTAAATGGACGGCTATCATTTATTAGGAAGCTAGGTTTCATCTGGGTGCCTGGTTGGGGTGTGTCCTGCCCTACGTAAGAGGTACTACAGACAAAATCAGTAAGATACTACACAGGCATCACATCAAGACTGCCTTCAAAACAGACAGAAAAATAGCAGCCATCCTAAGAAACCCCAAAGATAAAATTGACCTGGAAAACCAAGGCATATATGAAGTCCCCTGCACCTCATGTCCTGCCACATACATCAGACAGACCACTTCCTCACTAGTCCAACACATGAAAGCCAGGGTCATAGCATTGACTTCAATGGCACCAAAACCCTAGCCACTATAGAAAACCCCAGCTACAGAATTATCAGAGAAGCCATAGAGATTGAAAAAAGACCTGAAAGCATGAATAGAAGAGATGACTCCACCAGACTGTCAATTATCTGGAAGCCTGCACTCACAAACAAAAAAATCTCCATACCACAAGCCAAGCAAACACCTGGGCACAAACAGACCCCCCCTCATACCTCCAGCTCAAACACACCCCAACCAGGCACCCAGATGAAACCTAGCTTCCTAATAAATGATAGCCATCCGTTTACTCGAAGCCAAGCCGCACTAAAAGCCTCCAATACAGGAAACACAATGTTGCCAGTCAATCAAGACAAAAAAATGCTACAAAACAGACAGAAGATATTAGAAACACCAATCAAGCAGAACACAGCAAACTCCAAGACCAATAAACACAGACCAAGACTCCCAACCAATCAGGATGAAGAAAAAGCCATTCTAACACAGCAGTAGGCTAGCACCAAATTTAAAACAGAAACGGCTGTGAAAGTCTGACTCTCAGACGAACACAATACAGAAGCCTGATGATGGCGGATGAGATTCTGCCAAAATGTCGCTACAACTTTAAAAGCACAATGTGGGAAAATACCCAAACAAAGCTGAATACCATACATACATACATACATACATACATACATACATACATACATACACACATACATACACACACACACATACACCCATAGACAGTATTCATTGAATAAACGTGTAGTGTGAGGCAGTCTATTAGGTGTTACAGAAGTGAAACTACTTAGCAAACCTTGGGTTCAGCAGCATGGGTATTTTTTAAATGATAATAACTGCATAGAACAGAGTCATTACATTAAAATGATATAGAAGCACTTGCAAGAAAAATAAATAAAATAATCTCCACTGACGAGCAAACTACATTTAAATTGTGTGTGAGATTATTGATTTTTGTGAATGATTTTTATTGCAATATTTTATGTTTTAAATCTCCAAAAATTGTTGAAACATATGGCATACGGGTAATCCTTGACTTATGACCACACTTGGGACCAGAATTCCCAAGCTGGTTCTTAAGTGGGTCACAGTCAATTTTATTATCTTCTTTGCCTTGGTTGTTAAGTGAGTCACTGCAGTTGTTGAACGAATCTGGTTTCCCCCTGGGAAGGTTGCAAATAGCAACTACATGACCCCAGGACACTGCAACTGTTGTAAAGACATCTTGGTTGCCTAGCCCAAATTTTGATCACATAGCTGTGGGGATTCTTTAATGGTCATAAGAGTCAAGGCTAGTTGTAAGTTAATTTTTTCAGTACCACTATAACTTTGAACGGTCAGTAAACAAATAGTTATAAGTTGAGGACTACCTGTACATCTTTATTTGAAACAAACTTAACTTGTTAATTTTGTACAGTAGTCTAGCAAAGGTGCTGCTCTGTTCTAATAAATTATATTGTTAGTCCAATAATCAAGAATAGTTTCCTATTTTACTATCTCAGCTGACAGAATGTTTAAAAGCGGTAAGACTTCATTGTGTCTCCTCCAGACCCCAATTAATTTTTTGAAACAAACTTGGCAAGTGAGATTTTATCTCATGTGTCTGGTGACACGACCATCATTAAGTGTATATCACAGTACAGTATTCAGTACTACTGCCTTATTATGTAATAATTTGATTAAAATAGATATAATTTTAATGCTTTCAAGATTGGGAACATTCTTGCATTGTACATTTAAAAAATTAAACTAATATAATTAAATCAAATACACTAATTACACAGAGAACCAAGGTGATTCGCAAAAGCTGAAAGTTAAATTGGGCATTGCATAATGTGTTCACAAAGATTTAGAAGCTGTATAATTTAGCTGTGTCTGTACATGTGTGTGAGATAGGGATGCAACTTTCCATTTTGATACACTAAATTTGGTGATCTGCTTAATTGGTAAAACTTGTTGGCAGCAATTTTGTTTTGTAAGATAAAATCTAATGTACCTAATACCACTCTTTGCACATCAATAAAATATTGATTATCTCTTCTAGGAATGTCGGATTGCGCACCCCATTGTAAAATGTACTTACTGCCGATCGGAGTTTCAGCAAGAGAGGTAAGTTAAATATATTAATGAACAAAGGATTGTTGAAGGAAAGTAACTCTGGAAATGCCATGCATGGAACTTAAATTCATATCTAGTTCTGCTTGCTGAGAATTCTTGGAATTGTAGCCTCCACACGTCAGGAAAATAACCTCGTTTTGCTTTCCTTTTAGCAAAACTAATACAATATGCAAGAAGTGCGCCCAAAATGTGAAACAATTTGGAACGGTAAGTTAACATCTTTAGTCATATTTGTGATTGCTAAACTATAATTGTCTAGATTCTTACACAAATTGTAGACATTTTACCCTTGTTCGTTTGAAATAATAGAGCAATTTTCTGAGATAGCAATTACCATTTTCCTTGTTTATGTGACATGAAGAGAGATATGATCCATGCATGCTGACAATTTATTAATAAACATAACACTGAGGGGATTGTTTGTTTTGAGGTTTTTGGAAGCAGATAAGAAATTTATGCCTGATGTAGACATCCAGATGAATGCAATTCTAATTTTATGAAACAGTTCTAGACACTGATTGGAATTATATGAGATGGAACTACTGAAACTCTATTTTTCAAAGGGATTATAACCCATTATCTCTTGTTCCAGTTATAAAACATAATGTTCTTTTAGTGTGCAAGTATTTGATGACAATCTGTCTTCAGCCCCCTGTATAATTATATGATCTCTCCCCCCCCACCACTTGATTTTCAGTTCTCAACAACTTAAATTAACATATTTTAAGAGTTTCTAACCATTTTTTCCAGCCAAAACCCTGTCAGTACTGCAACATCATTGCTGCTTTTATTGGTACAAAATGCCAGCGTTGTACAAACTCTGAAAAAAAATATGGACCACCTCAGACATGTGAACAGTGTAAGCAGCAGTGTGCTTTTGACCGCAAAGAAGAAGGAAGAAGAAAGGTGGGCTTTGGTGATCTTAAATAAAAGTTTGTGGTGTAAAATTGACAGTGCAATTGATCTCAAAGCAACTGAGTAAAATCCAGCTTATATTCCATTCTCCCAAGTGAGACCTGAGTGTTTAGTTATGCTACTTAGTTTTACATTGACGAATATCCATAGCAATGACCAAATCTTGATATGTAAATTTAAAAGATCTCTCTGTTATCCCTCTTCCTTATGTCTTACATAACTAGATTAGTTAGCATTGTTGATCTGAAGTTTTCTAGAAGAAAAACTGCCTTTTATACTACATTAAAACAACTACTTCCAAGTATTTCTAGAGAATTAATTTGCATATAAGGAATTTCTCTTCATAGGTTTCTGGGTTAGGGATTATATATGTTTATGTAACGCCTGATAGTAAGATAAATTAATTGGATGTTACGAAAGAGTGGACTACAAAAATAATCACATGAATTTTTTAAATAATATGTTAAGAGGTTCAAATATCAGTGTCAAAAGTTTGCCCAGCTACTATTTATGTGATATAGGTTATTGCAGTAAGCACTGAATTCTACATAGAGTATACAAGGTACTGTAGTGCTATAGCCTTAGGAATTCATCATGTATAGGGTATACATAGAAGAGCCAGTTTATTTAGTGGTTAAGGCACCAGGCTAGAAAGCAGGAAGTTATGAGTTCATGGCCTTTGGCATGAAAGCCAGCTGGGTGACTTTGGGCCAGTCTTTCTCAGCCAAACCCACCTCACACGATTGTTGTTGTAGGGAAAATAGAACGAGGAAGATGTATTGGATATATTTGCCATCTTGAATTATTTGTAAAAATAAAGGCAGGATGCAAATTTTTAAAAATGTTAATTTGTTAAGCTCATACACACACACATATTCGTATTCTTGTTTATATTAAGATCTGTGTGCAAGAATAACAGCGGTAGTATTTGATAATTTTATTCTGGCTGTTGTGTGTCTTTTTAGCACTCAGTACGTGTAACATAACTTGCTGCGAATGATTTCCCAAAAGGTTGATGGGAAGCTGTTGTGTTGGCTTTGTACTCTGTCCTACAAGCGAGTGCTGCAGAAGACCAAGGAGCAGCGGAAGAGCTTAGCGCCCTCCCATTCTAACTCTTCTACGTCTATTACCGAGAAAGACCAGCATCATTTGAAACACCACCATCACCACCACCACCGTCACCCGCACCACCATCGCCACCATCATCACAGCGGCGCCCATCACAAGTAAGTGCGATGGGAAACTCTGAAATGGAAGTGGCCTTAAGGAGACATGTCCCTGTGGAAGGGGGTAGATTTAACTGATGATGATGATGATGATAATAATAATAATAATAACAACAACAACAACAACAACAACAACAACAACAACTTACCAAATTCCTTTGGTAAGACACAATTTTCAGAAATCAGATTGTGATGTGGCCAAAGCACATCCTGGTTTGGAGAACGCTGCAGTTGTCACCGGAGAACTTGGATCATATGCTGTAGCAGCGGTCTGTGTTGTCTGATGTGGGTGTGTGGGGAGGATGAGGAGGAGGGATAGTTCCATATGAGTGGTGAAAAAATTTTTCAAATAAAAAAAATACTATTTTTTGAATAGCTAGGGGGGGGAAAGGGAAAGGGGGGGGGGGGAACGAAAAAATAAGCAAGGGGGGGGGGGGGGGGGGGAAGGGGGGGGGGGGGGGAGGAAGGAGGGGGGGTGAGGGGGGGGGGGGGGATTTCACATGGGGGGGGGGGGGGGGTTTGTCCCCCCCCCTTTGGTGACTGTACCCACACGCACAGGTCCATTTGTGCAAGAGGCAGACACCTACATCCGCGGCTTGTGCAAATGGACCTGCATGCAGTTACCTGCTGTTTATGCAAGTAGAGCTGCATGTGTGCTCACCTGTCGCTTCTTTGGCCTGGTTCCGAACAGGCTGTGGTCCGGTAGTGGGCCATAGCCTGGGGATTGGGGACCCCTGTCATATAGCATCTTGGTGTATTGGCCAGGAATGTGTTTGCGTGGAACACGCATACCTCAACCCATCCCAAGTGTTCTGGCCCAGCTCTCCAAACACAACAAACCCTCTGAAGTTAACTCAAAGATTCCTTTTATTAGGAGCACCAGCAGCCCCAGCAAAAAAATTCTCACTGCAGGCTAACAAGTCTGTCCAGCAGGGAGATGAATAGTTGTCTGCCACATCTATTCATCTCCGCCCCCCTGCCTTTTATCCCCAGAGCTAGGGTGGGGCTTCGCTAGCAGTAGTCGCTCTTCCATCCCAAGGACCGGCCCATGGATTTCCACTGCTCTCCTCTCCTCTGCCTTCTGCACATCCATGCGTCAGGCCCTGGACCCAGCTGTTCCTCCTCTTCCTCATCAGCCACCTCCAGATCTGGGGGCTGTTGTCTCTCCATCTGAGGTCTAACAGACGGCCCAGACTCTGTCTCTGTCTCTCTTTCTCTCTCTCCCCCTCCCTCCCTCCCAGCTCCATTATCTCTTCCCCCTCAGAGCTCTCAGGTTGCCTTGATGCTGACCCTGACTCCCACGCCTCCTCCTCTGATTCGGCTGCTGGAGGGGCCAACAGGCCACAACACCAAGTCTTTTCAGTGTCAGGGAAAGTTCTAATCAAATTAATTAAGGTCCCAGAACTGAGCTCGTTAACTTGGTATTAGCCATTTTTTTAGGGATCGTTGCAATGGAGCCAAAAGCAGCTCAGGAAGGGAGAGTTTGTTTAGGGCCCGTGTACTGACTAATGGTGAACATGCAGGTGAGAGGGACAGAGATGCTGCTGGGGTCATAGATGTGGCCATCAGTCACAGAGTTACTTTTCATCACCTTTGTAATGGCAAACAGTCATTGCCCATGGCAATCGCTAAGCGAGGGTTACTTGTAATGGCATGCAAGGCCACAAACATTGTCCGGCTCCTTATTAAAACACCCTGTATGTTTGCTTTCTTCTTTCTCCCTCCTTTCAAACCACTCTACTTCTGAAGTTACTGACTGAAGCCAGTTATTGGAATTCCACTGATAAGCTGGTTGAACGTTTCTGCATTTGTGTATTTCAGAATCGGCAGTCTGAGTCCAGAGGATGATCAGGGGTTGTGGAAGCAGAGGTAAATAATATTGAAAACACAACGCTTGTTTTGTGTCTGGATTGGAAACTATTTTTTTGTTTCTATATAAAGAACGGTTGCTGGAACTGGGTCTGTCTAGTTTGATAAAAAGAAGGACTAAGGGGGACATGATAGCAATCTTCCAATATTTCAGCAGCTGCCACAAGGAAGAGGGAGTCAAGCTATTCTCCAAAGCCCCTGAGGGAAGGACAAGAAGCAATGGGTGGAAACTAACCAAGGAGAGAAGCAGCCTAGAACTAAGGAGAAATTTCCTGACTTGCCTCCAGAACAGTGGTGGTATTCGACCGGTTCTGGAGAGCTGGTAGGAGCAGTAAGCAGTGGAGACTGAACCTTTGCTCTCCGTTGCTCTGCTGTTGGGCCCGCCTGCCCGACCGGGCTACCATACTCCCTTTTATCGGCAGAATTTGAAGCGTAGCTGCTTTGCGCGGCACAAAATAGCGCCACACAGCAGCTGCTGAAGCGACTGGCATCGTGCAGGCTTGCAGGAGGCGAGTTAGAACGTGTCTGCACCTGTGCAAATGCCTCTGCGCCTGCGCAAAGTGCATGTTTGGCGCACACGTGCATGCAAAGTGTGTGCACACACGCAAAGCACACCCACCAAGCCGGTGGCAACAATTTTTGAATCCCACCACTGCTCCAGAAGTTGTGAATGCTCCAACACTGGAAGTTTTTAAGAAGAGATAGATCAACTATATGTCTGAAATGGTACAGGGTTTCCTGCCTAAGCAGGGGGTTGGACTAGAAGACCTCCAAGGTCCCTTCCAATTCTTCTCTTTTGTCCTATACTCTTCTCTTCTTTCCCCTTATGAATTGTTAGATGCCAGCAAATGAAAAATGTAGTTACCAGAAGTGGTGAGGACAGAATTGCCTCACCCTTAAAATTAACAAGCTGATTGAGAACATAGCATTAGAGAAGAGAAAGTTAAAACTTTTGTCACCTGTATTAACTTTTAAGAAGATTTCACTGACATCATTGGAGGCTTTTTGAAAATCCTAATTGCTGAGGATCTTTTTTCTTTTCTTTTTTTTTTAGGGAGGGCACAAATAGCATGGCATTAACAGTAGAATGTGCTTCAAATGTTCCTTGAGTGACATTAAGCATTAAAAAGAATTAGGAATGATGGAAATTTGTTTTTAAGAGTTGAGAGAAAAGCTAAGAGGACAGACAGGGCCTGATGCAAGGGAATCCTTGCCACAGCTTTATAATATTTATAGATATATGATGAATTTATATTACGTACTGCTGCTTGCTATTTGGGGTAAATGTGGCTATGTGACCATATGTCACACAATATTCTTAATGTTTCTTTGCAGCCATAAATCCTCTTCAGCTATTCAGAATGAAACTCCAAAGAAAAAGCCCAAAATGGAAACCAAGCCATCTAATGGAGATAGGTAAAAATACAGATCTGAATTTTTTTTTCTGTTGAATAAAACAATGTACGAACAAGTAAAGTTCATACTTTCCCCATTTTTTAAAAAAACATTCAACATAAATATTATTTCAATTGTTGACACTTAGAGATTTCTACAAAGCTAGCCTAAATCTTTGCTGAAAATTCTGATACCAGCAATTCTTGGAATAAATGACCTAAACTTAAATCAGAAATCAATATAATGCAGCAATATGTAATGCAATATAATGACCCTTGTGGTTATTCTAAATACAACTGGTCTCTGACTTAGGACTCTAATTGAACCCACAATTACAGTCATATAGCCATGCCCAATTTTTATGACTTTTTTTTTTTGTGGCAATCATTAACCAAACCCATGGTTTGCTATGGGACATTCCATGAACCCCGGGTTCTGGCAAAAATATAAATTGTGGTCATGTGACCGATGGATGCTGCAAGTAGTTTCAGTGTCAGCTGATTTACCAAGTATGCAAAAAGGGGTCATGTGACTATGAGGCTGCCAGAACTTCCAGTACTGGGCATAAGTTCCTTTTATGGCAGGGGTGTCAAACTCAAGGCCCAGAGGCTGGATCTTGCCCACGGGGTGCTTAGATCTGGCCCACGGAACCGCCCTGGAAATAATGAAGAACCAGCCGGCAGTGCCTCTGCCAGTGAAATCAGAGCAACCCTTGCAAGCTCCATTTTTGCTGGCAGAGGGTTGCAGGGGGCCATCTCAGCCAAAACGGAGCTCAGGAGCCCGTTTTCGCTGGCAGAGCATTTGGGCGTCCCTGACAGGAGTGACATCGAGCTGGCCTTGCCCCCCAAGGTCAAACATAACCGTGATGTGGCCCTCAATGAAATCAAGTTTGAGACCCCTGTTTTACAGGGTCTATCATAACTTTGAAGAGTTGCTAAGTGACTTGTTATAAGTTTTCTGCACATCGTATGTGAAAAATGAACCTCTTAGTTGACAGTTGTTCGTATATAAAAAATAATAATAACTGCTCCATTAAGGAAGTTTCTGACCCTTTGAAAGTCGATGCTCAAATATATGTGGTCTTTTTTTAAAAAACCTGTCAATTACCAGACGTAAAAATGGATAAAAATCTGCATACAATGGAAGAGATTACATGCAATGCATCTATATCATAGGTATGCTTGACTTCCGACCACAGTAGAGCTCAAAAGTTTTGTTGCTAAGCAAAGGCAGGTATTAAATTAGTCATGTCTTGTTTTATGACCTTTTGGCCGAGGTGGTTCAGCAAATCACTATAATTGTTAAGTGAATCATTAAGTGAATTGTGTGCTGTTAAGCGAATCTGGCTTCCTTCTGTTGACTTTGCTTGTCAGAAGCTCCCTAGAAAGGTTGCAGAGGACAATCCCAGGACCCCAGGATATTGCAACCATTGTAAATACTTAGCAGTTGCCAAGCACCCAAAGTTTGTTCAGGTGGGAATGCTAAAATGGTCACAAGTATGGAACCGGTCACAAGTGACTTTTTTTCAGTGCCATTGTAACTTTGACCATAAAACGAATGGTTATAAGTCAAGGATCACCTGTATCAAGCAGATAAACATACACCCTTGGGATGCAGTTTATTCCTGCTTTTAATTACATTTGATTCTCTTTATTTTTACAGTAGCTCTATAAATCAGTCAGCAGACAGCGGGGGCACCGACAACTTTGTTCTAATAAGTCAGTTGAAAGAAGAAGTAATGTCACTGAAACGCCTCTTGCAACAAAGAGATCAGACTATCCTGGAGAAGGATAAAAAGGTGAATGGTTTAGTCATTTGAGTAACTACTTTGGAAGTTTTCCGTCTGTATCTGAGAGTTGTGTTTGTCAGATATTTAAAAATGCAGCTAAACATCCAGACCCTCAGTGGGCTTTCCCAACCACAGCTAATAGTGCCATGCAGACATAGCCTCAGAAAACAGACTCCATGGTTTCCCAAGCAGTTTAAGGCCATTTATGTAAATTAATGTCATCTAAGTCAATTTATATAATTACTCATATAATGTAAAATGATGCAAATAGTCTTGAGTGCCTCCAAGAACATCTATAAATAAGGCTGCACATTATAACAGATGGAGTGGTTTTGAAAGTTGTCCTGAAAATTACTTTAATATACAGTTTTTCATCTGGGAACTTTACCCCATTGCTATGCTTACGTTTGTTATACAATCAGCTTGATTATACACATGCTCAACTGAAGTGATGAGTTCTGTAATATGTCCAGAGTAAGTACTGTATAACACCTCTAGTTTCTTCAAATTTAGAATGATAAAGGGTTAATATTCCTCAAGTTTCTGATTCCTCAGTGATGTATTAAAATAGTCTTAAAGTGGTTGCATAAATCAATAGGGCACAAGACATTTCAGGAGGAAAATAATCACTGCTTCAGCCAGCAATATTAGCGAAAGCTAACGTACAATATATGGCACGGTATGCTTCTAATGCCAAGAAAAACAGTTCACCAAACATTTTCAACAGGAGGTTTATATCAGAAGGGAAGTGAGGGGTAATTTCCTATCTTCCATCAAACTTGGGAACCAAGAAACTTCTTTTTGGAAAAGAAATAGGATTCAGAGGGAAGATGCCCTAAATTAGTAATCAACTGTGTAAATGACAAATGTACTGGATAAATTCAGGAAAAAAATTTGTGTGGATCTTAAAAGGATGACAGTTTAGCATGGAAGCACTAAAAAGCTTGAAATATTTTAGAAATTAAGCCAAGGAGTCTCATTAAAATATTTAAGCAGTTAGGATAATATTGGTTATGTAATTTTACAATATTCCTCTTTTTTTTACCTCATGAGTTTAAATGTATACCTACCACTTCATGATAGCTCAGACTTTTATGACAAGGCTAAAGTTTCAGGTAAATTAGAAAAAGCCTATATTTTTAAAAAAATGTTTCTAAAACATTTTAAAGGACAGTGTGTTTGGTTATAATTAAGAAAACTTGGAAAATTCTAAATCACTGTATTGTATTTTACAGATAAACTCGGCATCCTTTATATATACAGATAAACTACTGTATATACTCGAGTATAAGCCTAGTTTTTCAGCCCATTTTTTGTGCTGAAAAAATCCCCCTCGGCTTATACTCGAGTCAGATCCCCTCTGAAAAAAAATGGTGTGGAGTCACGGCCTCCGGCGGCAGCGACTCCCAACAGCCCCAGCCGGGAAGGGAAAGGCAAAAGCGCTTTGCCTTTCCCTTCCCGAGGCGGCGGGACTGGGGCCGCGCCGGCGGTAGTGACTCCTGACTCAGGGGGCCTCCGAGGGAGGGGAAGAGAGTGACTCCTGCCTCCCGCTGTCATCATCATCTTCTTCTTTTGGGTTAGTGAATCAATTAAACCTTTCATGATAGTGAGATCGTTTCCCAAATTAATTATTTTTATTTTTGAAATTTACCAGTAGCTGCTGCATTTCCCACCCTCGGCTTATACCGAGTCAATAAGTTTTCCCAGTTTTTTTGTGTGTAAAATTAGGTGCCTCGGCTTATATTCGGGTCGACTTATACTCGAGTATATACGGTACTTAATGCTGCATGATGTTCTCTTTTCTGGCCTTCAAAGCAGTTGAAGAAAATTGGGTTCTTTATCTTTAATCATTTATCCAGTAGACTCAGGAAATACATATTGTTGATATTTGAGAGTGAGAGCATTGAAGTAACCAGGGACAGTATTATTAAAGAGATAATTTAATTCTTTTTCTCAGCTGACTGAGCTGAAGGCCGACTTTCAATACCAAGAGTCGAATCTAAGAACCAAGATGAATAGTATGGAAAGAGCTCATAAGGAAACTGTAGAACAATTACAGGTAAATGGTATTAATTTAACAGGCCATCAGTAACGCCTCAGAACATCACTGAATGAGAGCCAAAAGGCCTAAATTTTGAACCTGGTACTGTTCCATTTCACTGTATTACCCAAAAATCAGGAGGAGTCCGCTAACACCTTTCCTGATTTCATAAATGTTATTTTTCTTTAAAAAAAAAAAAAAGTTGGCATCTGATGAAGTGAGCTACAGTTCACAAAAGCTTGTGCCTTTTGATTAAATGATTTTATAATCATTGAATGATATTGATTAATAGTAATAGGTAAATAATGAAATGTGTTAATCTCAAAAGCTACTACCTTCGCTGTCTTAGAACGATATGATGAATTGGTAGTTTCTCCTTCAGACAAATCTTACCAGACTAAAGTACACTCTGCATTATTATCATATAAATGCTCTGAAGATTTAGGGAAGATCTTTCCTGCATATCAATGACTCAATGTTGATTTGTCTCCAATGTGGTACCACAGACTGGACGAACCAGCCTACTGCGTTGGGTTCTCCATCTCTGATATAGTGTTTCCTCCCCCTGAAATTAGGATTCATATAAATGGTGTATTTAACTGCACGGGTAGTTGTGCAGCAGCCTTTTTAATAATGATGTTAAGTTGGAAGCAAAGCCATTTTTAAGAAGAATCTTCACGTGGCAATGTAGAATAATGCAGATGGTACAAAATAACCAGGAGCACCGGCCATTTTGGGTTTTTGTAGGCAAAGAACAGAGAGCTTCTCAAACAAGTTGCAGCATTGTCAAAGGGCAAGAAGTTTGACAAAAGCGGGAATATGCTGACATCACCCTAAGAAGATGGCGGCAGTTTGCGTAGCTATTAATCTCAGAAAGGTAAATCGACTCCGGGGAAAATTCCGTAGAAACAAACCTTTTGGCGTGCAGAGTTGCTGGCATAGTTCCTGTATACCTTTTTCTAACTGAATAATGTTACAGAGGTTTGTTTTTGCTTTTTTTTTTTCCCCCTGCAAATTAAAATTATTTGGATTATTAAAGTACTTCAACAGGTTTGAAGAAGGCATGCATATCTATATAATGCATACGTGCAGCCATGCAAAAGGAGGCAGATGGCCAGTCCCTGGTGATCAGTAAGCGTGCTGTCCCTGGTCATCACATCATGCAATAACACACACACACACACACACACAAGCCCTTCAAGAGGACAGCTCCCCCAGGTGCTCCTGTTGTGCAGACTGATTGCATTTGGTTGGACTTTAGCAGGTCGCCTGGACAAGAGCAAAAACTTGCGTAGGGAGCTGGACAAAGACCTCTGAGGACAACTTTCAATCTGATCTACATTCCAGCAGCAGCTAATTTGAAAACTGAGCAAGAGCACTGGAGATGTTGACCAACCTTTCTTGGTCTTTCAGTCCAAATAAGAGTGCATTGAGTTTTAAAATCATGGTGCTTTTTATTACAAGAAGCTTATTAAACCTTATAAATATATGTAAAAGATTTTAACACTTCTATTCTTAGTAATAACTGGTGTTTTGCATTTCCTGTTATAGAAAATGTAAGAGATTCTCTATTGTAAGTACCGGAACAAAATGTGTTTTTTCTTTTTTCTGAAAATACGCTGTAGACTTTTTCCTGCAAGTGCCTTTTCTCTCAACGGTTTATTTATAGGAAAGTTGGTATTTGTATATACTTTTCTTTTTCTTTAACCATGTTTCAGCGTTCCCCTGTAGGTATATATTTATAAATGCATATACAGAAGGATCAAATGCTCAGATCAAATGGTTAGAATGATAGGGAAGGTGCTAAGTTCTGGCAGGCAATGAATTTTGGCTGTAGATACTGTAACAGATATGTCTGTGTAGAGAGTATTTGTCTTAACTCTTGCTGTGCCTAACTTAATGGGGGGAGGGGCTTTTAAACTGTCGGACTTCTATGAATAGATGAATTATTTTATTTCAGTGCTGATTTGCATTGTATTCTCAGTGATGTGTTCTCGATTGAACAATGATGGGACAATATTTGAGCTTAAAGTTCACTCTCCAGGTGTTTCTTTTAATGAGATTGAATTGAAATTTAATGCTGTTTCTGAACAGTTCTGGAAACATGGCTCGTTATTTCTACACAGTGAGAAAATAACAATTCTATCCTGCTAAGGGAATTATCCCACAGGAGTTCTGTGGCCAATAATTGGGAGCCTAAAAAAAGGAACCAAGGAGAAACCTGAATGCCTAACTGAGAATTTTTTTTAAAAAAAACAACAACCACCAGCTGTGTAGTCATAGAACCATGCTGGCCCTACAACCATGGCTCAGTCTTTGCAGTAACAGGATAATAATGTAGGCTCTGAAGCACCATTTGCACTAGAGGGATAAAATGAGATTAAACAGCACATTTTCTTTCCCAGCTAAGAATTTAATCAGACATGCCATAAATCTCCCCAACTGCATTTTTGGGGGACAGCCTAGGATTGTGTGGAGGTAGATCAGTAACCATAGAGACCACCATTACTTAATATCAGCTGTATACATATCTGTAGGAGTTTGTTGAGTGTGTTCTGCTTGCACTCTCAATTTCTTCAGGGCAAAGATGTCCCCCCCCCCCCCCAGAATTGCACAAACTAATGCAACCTGGAATGTGTCTCCAAACCTTGTGTAATGCCCAGGGGTTTCTAGCACAGCGTTCTTCAGACTTGGTGACTTTAAGAAACGTAGACCAGCATGCTGTCTGGGAAATTCCCAGGCTTTGAAGCCTACACATCTTTAAAAGTTGCCGGATTTGAAAAAAGACTGCTCCAGCAGGTAAGCAAGAAGTGACTCTGAACTAAGTAAGTTGGAAATCGTGATTTGGATGCGTAGAGCTTAAAGACAGAAACCATGAGAATGAGGTAAGGCAGTGGCCCTCAACTTTTTGGCTGCCATGGACCAGTTCTGTGGAGGGCAGTTTTTCCTCAGGCCGGGGGCGGGAGGGGTTGTTTCACGTACTGCCTGGATCCTGTAGGTGCGCAGATGGGGCTTCACTCATTTGCGCAATCTGATTTTTAGCAGGCTAATCCGATTTTTAGCAGGTCCGCAGACATGGGGATTGAGAACCCTGGATGTAAGACACTAGAAAAGTTCATCGCCATTCCAGAAAAGAGTTTCTTTGACCTAAAATGTATTAGCCTAAACTTGTTTCTATTAAATGGAAAATCCAGTTGATAAAGGGGTGCTCAATTTATTATCACAGGAATTGCACTTCAGCGAGCCTTCGTGTTTTGGGGGGGCCCCAGCTACTGGTTTGGGGAGGGTTTGTTCCCAAGAGACTACTGAATAATTGTAATTTGAAAACACACACACAAAAAAGCTGCTTTCTACAATACTGAGATTTTTTTTATTTTTTGTATACTAAAGATGAACTTTGTAAATTTATAAATACTATTTGCGAAGATTACATGATTATATAGATAGGGTAGAATATTCTTTTGCTATCCTGTTGAATTGCTTTATCATTCAGACTTTTTCTTTTTAATTGCTGACTTCCATTTCAGAGTATTTTGATACTTTTTCTGATTGAATGACTACCTGTCATTGGTGGACTTATTTAAAAAGAAATTGGTCAAAACTTTTCACAAGAAACGTAATGACTTTCTGATCAAGGCATTGTCACTGAAACCTGTTTATGCTGCAATAGGAACATTATATATAGAGGAAGAAAAAAATCCAACAGTCTGGTTTTTAAATACCAGAGCTGTGGGATATCCCATTTCAAAACATTTACAAGAGTTTTACTATGTCTAAAGAGAAAATATTTATTTTTAATTGTAGTGTTTCAAAGGCTGGAGATTTGAGTGGCTTTCACAAAGAGCTTGATGTTATGTAGACCCAAGATGACACACTATGGTTTTTGCATTTAAATCAATTCGGGGTTTTTTTTTTAAATAATTGGCATCAAGCAAGGGGAAAAAATCCCCTGGGCTTGAATTATTTATATACATTTAGCCTGTAAATAATTGCAATTTTTTTGTTTTAGTTAGAATGTCTATCTCCATTTTGAGGTGAAGCTTTTCATCTTAACTTACATTTGTATATTGTGTTGAAATTCTGTACTGGCACACATTTGACATTTTTGTACTTTTTCTAAATCCAATATTTCACAATAAAAGCTTCTTAAAACAGCAGTATGCTTGTCTTATCAGTAACTGCCTATTGGGTTCCAGGATTGGGCAAAGGGATAATTAGAATCTCCGGGTTTGATCAGCCTTTTCCAAACTGATGCCTCTATAAACCTTATATCTTCTAGCTAGCATCTTATAGTTTGTGTGTTTTACAGATTGCCTGTAATGGATAAACGTTTAAAATAATAAATGAGATTTGAAGTTATGATTTCAAGGTGTTCCAAGTATTCTGTTTAGTCCAGTGGTTTTTAACCTTGGGAGCTCGAAGTTGTGGGGGACTTCAATTCCCAGAATTCCCCAGCCAGCATACTGGTTTGAGCATTCTGGGAGTTGAAGTCCACACACCTTAACATTTCCAAGGTTGAAAAACACCAGTTTATTTTATCACATTCTGGAAGTTAACTGCAAAAAAAAAAAAATGTTTTATGGTTTTCGTATATAAGCTAGGTTCACATAGAGATGGAAAGTACCATTTAGCTCTTACTTAGTCCTGCGCTCAGGAATTTAATTTAAAACCATTTACAACAAAATACAAATAGTTTTTGTATGAACACATCCAAAGAAGAGGAACACTCATTGGGGTAATAGGTTCAACCACTACTTGTTCTTACTGCTGGGATTTACTTATAATATTCAGTCGCTTTGCCTATATCACTTAAAATCCATTGTTCAATGTCAGGTCCTCTAGAGCAGGGGTGTCAAAGTGGATTTCTTCAAGGGCCGGATCAGCATTGTAGTTCTCAGCGGGCTGGCCGGGGGCGGGGGGGGGAGGAGACAGGACGGACGCCTCCTGCAGCACCCTGCCGGCCAAAACAAGGTGCAGAGTGCTGCAGAAGGCCATCCAAGCCAAAAATGGGGCACGGGGGCACGTCCTCCCCCCCCTTGTGCCCTGTTTTGGCTGCCAAGAGGCACCACGGGCCAGTCCTTTGCTATTTCCAGGCTGGCCCTGCGGGGCCAGATTTAAGCATCCCGTGTGTTTGACACCCCTGCTCTAGAGCAATAGCATTTGTCCCCATAGCATCCTTTTAGGTGTCAGCTATGGAATCGTGATTCATTGCTGCCACCTAGATGGAGAAAGTGGGAGGGGGGGTGATGTTAATTGAGTAGCTCTTAGACAAAATATCATTCTTTTGATAGTTCAAGGTTAAAGCGTGTGGCGCAGAAAGAATCGGAACTTACTTTGGGATTGGTTCATGTGATGTGATGATGAGTAAAAAGGAGATGGTTTGTAGGTTGAGATAGTGTGGGAAGTTTGGGGGAAACTTAGTTTAGGAATTCCACAGAATGTGCCAGGTGCTATTCTAATAAAAGTACTTTGAGATTATGTTTGTCTTGGAGTTACTGACAGGAACGGATTTTCCCTGGAACTATGACATTAGGTATTTCAAGGGTGTTATTATATCATGCTTAGACTTCTTAACCAATTTTCTTAGGACTTAGAAATTAGTTTTCTAATTATCCTGTCCCACCCCTTTTTCATTTTACTTTATTTGAACATTTGAAAGTGCAACAAAGAAAAAAACAGTACAAAAAAAGATTTACAGAACTATATAAAATTGTGTAAGAATGTTCAAAATAGCACTAGATTTGTCTTGCGTATATAATGATCTTACATCAAAGTAATAATTTAAAACTGATATTAAAATCAAATCAATATTCAATGATTAACAAAGGCAGCCAATATTATAAAAATAATTAGAATATAAAAATTAATTAGACTTATCTACAGTATTCTGAGAAAATCTATCCATACCACGAATCCGGAAGATCTAATGTTATAAGATAAAGTCAAACTTTGGTTGCAGTACAAATCCATGTGCAAAGTTATAGACCAGGGGTCCCTAAACTTGGTCAACTTTAAGACTTGTGGACTTAAACTCGCAGAATTCTGGGAGTTGAAGTACACAAATCTTAAAGTTGCCAAGTTTGGGGACTTCTGTTATAGACTATAACAGAATAGATAAGTAAAGACTATAAATTGTTTAGAAATGCAGTATAGGACTTGTTTTAAAGATTATTGACAGAGATGCATCATTTGTGTTCTTTCTGGTAAGAAACATTCTAGCAACTTATCACGCTCAGAGCCAATACTACTATGGAATCCTTGATACTGTCTGGGCTTGGTTGTTTGCTTGCAGATGTTTTATTACCTGACTAGGTACAATCAGTGCTAGTGAGTGTGGTTTTTATAATACAATAGCTGTTTATTTTACAGCAGCTTGCCCTGCCAGTTTTGATGGGGCTGTGGTTTTCTCCTTGATAATTCCTTGATTAAGATATTGTTTTCTGCTTGGTTGTCCATCCTGCTTGTCTGAGAGTAGGCTGCACGAGAGAATGTGTTCTGGACTTCTTGTTTCCTTCTTAACTTTTTTATTGTTTCTTGAACGATATGTAAATGTGGTTTATCTCTGTGTGTCCATTGATGACTGATGTGACTAAGTGCCAAGCTTCAAGGAATTCTCTTATTGTTTTTGGATTTACCTTGGTCTAGGAACTATCAAGGAGAAAAACACACCCATTAGTACTGATGATGTTACCTAGTTGGGTAAGCAAACAAGCAAGCAAGCTCAGAGAGCACCAAAGACATTTCAACCCTGAGCTACAAATATTCTCTTCAAAAGACTTAGAAAAGTTAGTATTTAAAATTTGTTTCTTTTTAGGACGAATCATCTTACAAAGTTGTTGAACTTTATAGCATTGGCATTAAATATGAAAAAAATATATGCATTTCCACTCATTTTTAAAATATGAATGACCTATTTTACCAATTAAAGCAAAAAATATACACTTGTACCATTTTTTTCTGTTGTAAATTTAACATTTATCTTCCATTAGTATTTCCGCTGTGGCCTGTTGATTAAGTTCTGCATCCATTTAATTGTACGTTCTTTTACCTTTTTGCCTTGTGGATGATTTCGGTAACAATTTATAAATTAACTGGTGTAAGTATTCTGAATTTTGTGTTGCACACTCTCCAAATTTGAACCGGTGTCTCCACGTTTTCTTCCCCTGGTTTTTTTTCTTCTTCCCCTAATTCCTTTTGAAGGATATTACTTATCTGAAGATACAGGACCGGTGAGGTCCTTCTTTGATCCTGAATAATCAGTACCCTTGAACTAGATTTGATGTGTTCAAGAGGGAAGTGGAACAACACAGAATAAGGTAGAATCAATTGGTCCCAATTTGTGTTGAATTGAGAATTATATTAATGTTCTCTAAAACTGCATTCACCGTTTTAATAGCTTGATGCTTGTTGATGTTTAATCTAAACAATTGCCATTCTAATACCTTCTTTATAAGTATGATGACCAAATCAGGCAATGCCCCTTCGATACCTTTCTGTTTGATGGCTCTTCGTCAGTCTGTAGTAAGTAACAATACACACACACCTAGCCCAGATGTCACAATTAGCTCAAAGAAGAAACACAGTAATTTTTTTTTTCAAAAATGTGATCAGACTCGTGTAGACAGAGTGAGAGAGCTGTCAAACCAGCTCTTGACATTGCCTCTTGCTTTCCTTTCTCAAGCTGTAAGCTTGCCCAGGCAAAGCAGGAAATTGCATTGACAATAGTTTGGGTGAAATATAAAAATAACTACATTTATTTATAAAGGAAATGTGCAATTTATTAAAGAAGTATACAACAAATTATGAAAACCCCTGTCTGAGGGTACTGTACAGTATCGTACGCATTTTTATATCCATCTGTAAATATAAAAACTACTCCCGGGTCTCCTCCAGATCACTAATACACAATTGAGACCAGAATTTCTATGGCCAAGCAAGATGGTGGTTAAACCATCTTTATACCCTTTTTTTGCCACTGTTAGGCTCATGTTCACATAGTCATTAAGTAAATCTGGCTTTCCCCATTGACTTTGTTGGAAATCGGCTAGCAATGTTGCAAATGGTGTACAAATGATCCTAGGCCATTGCAACTGTCGTAAACACATGCCAGTTGCCAAGCGCCTGAATTTTGATTACATAACTCTAGGGGTGCTATATGATGGTTTAATGCGAGGACTGGTAAATCACTATTTCCAATAGTGGTGTAACTTCAAACCATTGCTGTACAGCAGGGGTGTCAAATTCGATTTCATTGAGGGTTGCATCAGGGTTGTGTTATTGGGGGGCGGCGTGGCCAGTTCGATGTCACTCGAGGCTCCATATTCGGCCACAACGGCCTCCTACAGTCCTCTGTCAGCTAAAATGGAGTTCAGAGGCCGCACGCAGCCCGCCCAGGCTCCGTTTTTGGCTGCAACCGCTTCCTGCAACCCTCTCCCAGTGTAAATGGAGCCCGGGCTAGTGATGCACAGTCCTCCTGAGCTCCGTTTTTGCTGGTAGAGGCACCGCGGGCTGGTTCTTGCCCCGCAGGTCAGATCCAGCCCGCAGGCCTTGAGTTTGACACCCATCCTATAAAGGTACGGTGTAATGGAGGAATACCTCTATGGAAATCAGGACTGTCCCCAGTGGCACCTACTCAGTACCTATCTTCACTTTGACAAGGACCTTGCTTAGGACACTCCAAGTACAACTTTATGCCTATTTTCCATTCAATCATAAAACCATCTGACTCACTTCTAACCAGCTTGCTCATTTAGAATCTCTTGTCAAATGCTTCACTGAGTTGAAGATACATTCTACAGAATTGTATTCAGTTACTAAGGAAAATTACCCAGCGTTAAATGGGGTATAGATTATCTTATGCTACATAGGCTGTCCCAAGGATGTCCAAAGTCAAGATGGCTGCTGAAGTGATAATAGTTAGAGATGATGTAGAAATAATAGAGATGAGGTCTAGATCTAGATATCTAAGTAACTATATCTCTGCCATCTATTTTTTCCCATTAACTAACCAGCTCTAGAGCATCTATCTATCTATCTATCTATCTATCTATCTATCTATCTATCTATCTATCTATCTATCTATCTAAACTCTATATCAGGGGTGTCAAACTCAAGATCTCTGGCCCACTGGGCTGCCCTGGAAATAGCGAAGGACCAGCCCACGGTGCCTCTGCCAGCGAAAACAGCTCCCGAGCTCCGTTTTCAGCCACGACGGCCTCCTGCAGCCCTCTGCCAGTGAAAACAGAGCTCCCCAAGCTCTGTTTTCACTGGCAGAGGGCTGCAGGAGGCCGTCGTGGCTGAAAACGGAGCCTTGATGAGTGACGTCGAGGTAGCCATGCCCCCTGGCCACACACACACATCCTAACCCCCCCCAGGTCAAACACAACCCTGATGTGGCCCTCAATGAAATTGAGTTTGACACCCCTGAACTATATCACTACATATCTTGTCTATCTATATATATCAATCATCTATCAGTGTATATCAGGGGTCTCAAACTCGTGGCCCGGGGGCCAGATGCGTCACACGCTGGCCATTCCCATCCCCATTTTAGTGAAGTGGAAAATGTCACGATACATCACATGACACTGGGAGTTTGACACCCTCGATGTATATCTATATATCATTCATCTGTGTATATATATTAGTCATCTGTCTGTCTCTGTGTATACATCTATATCTAGCTATCCACATACCTAATTATCTAAATATCATCTATATATAAATACCTACCAATCTGTCTTACATGTTCTGTACATTTAAAAGCCAAAACATAGCTCTGCTTAATGTTGTTTGACAATCCTAAGAGATTCCCCAATGTAGATTATGAAGTTTGAAGTTTGTCTTTATAAAAGAAACCCTACTCCGGGCTGGTAGTTGATGGTTCAACACACACACACACACACACACCCCAAGAAAACTTCCAATTACTTCAAGCAGATGGTAATATTATTGCCTGATTTATATCGACACAGATTTTTCAGCTTCTGTACCATTTGTGAGGGTGGGGAGGCAGTGACTCCTTTGAGTCAATCTGAACATCTCCATGAAGTTTTCTTGCCAGAGGACAGTGGCTTTCTGTTATTTTCCTCCCGAATTGTTTTTCCTCTATTTTCTCCACTAATCTCCGGCCCTGAGATTTCTCTGGTGGTTTTTTTTAGCCAAGTATTAACCATTTGCTGTGCCTCCAGCTGTTCCTTTCTAAATAAGTGCTTTAATACAAGTGGCCACCAGATGCTGCTTAAGCCCCGCGCGAGGCATCAGTATGATAAATTCTAAGTGCGTGTCCAAAAATTGTTTTCGATCCTTTGGGTTTTTAGGGATTTAGAGTCACAAATTGAAGGGATGGGAGATCTCATGGAGGGCAATCAGTGGTAGTTTAGAAGTATGGGATCTTCACCATCACTATATATATATATTTTAACTCATTTATTGAATATAGTTACATAGCCACTCATCTCATAGACACGGGTTTGGGCAACTAATAGTTAAAATATGATCAAAGAGGAGTAAAAAGAAAGAAAAACAATGAATATCAGAAACGATATAAGTGACATAAAATAGCTGAGAACACTCAGGTCATTACACCTTCATGACCAAAAAACCCCAGGTTTACTCGGGGTTTCTTGATTTCCAATGCTTCTCTGTTCCCTCTGCTTTTTTCACCCCTTTTTCTTCCCTGGCAACTGCCCACCTTGCAGCATTCACACACACACCTATGCTCCAGGGAACCCTCCCATCTATCGGACAAAGGAGTGTCACTTCTCTGTTGTGGCAGCTGACCGCTATGGTTGCTTGCCTCAATAAATCCATAGGGTCCTGGAACCTTCCAGAAGATGGGAGAAGGTCCCTTCGGAGATGCTCCCCACGTCCTCTTTCTTTCTGTGGACTGAGATTTCTTTTGTCAAAACTGTTGTCTAGGCCAGAGGTGGGGAACTATGGCCTCTTTATCAGGGGTGGGATTCAACTGGTGTTACTACTGGTTTGGTGACCACGTTTTGCTGCGCGTGCGTGTAAAATAATCCTAGGCTGTGCCACCCGGACAGCTGAAAAGCGCTGTGCGTGGGTGCGCACAGCATTTGGAAAGCTTCTGTTTTCCTGCTTTTTCAACCTCAGCTGTGCCGCACAAAGCAACTGAGGTTTGAAAAAGCAGGAAATAAAGGACAGGTAAGAACCCGGGCAGGCGGGTGGGCCAAACAGCAGCAAACACAGAACCGGTTCAGTATCTGCTGCTCTTCAGAGCTACCGGTTCTATAGAACCAGGCAGAACCGCTAGCATCCCACCCCTGCCCTTTATGACTTGTGGACTTCAACTCCCAGAATTCTGGATTCATGGCTGGCTCAGGAATTCTGGGAGTTGAAGTCCACAGGCCATAAAAGGGCCATAGTTCCTCATCCCTGTTCTAGGCTGTAGCTCTTCCAGCTGTATCCCAAGGTCATTTGCAAAACATTACTTCCTGCTATTATAGAGGAGGAGGGGGGGGGGAAGCAGGACCAATAAACCTATCCTAACCTCTCCTATTTTTTTTCTTTTTATGACCCTGTAATCCCTTAATGAGTAGAGTCAAGGTGACTGAATCATGCTGAGCATTTGCTGAACAGAGGCCCTTCCTGATGCCTTCATAGAGTTCACAGCAGATACTTTCTCTTTGCATCCTGAGAGAGAAATATACTACCTAGGATTGAATTCTCAATCGTCTGAATGGGAGGCGAGCAACTTCACCACTAGGCTACCACACCACTGCTCTCCTAACCAGTCCTAATTGGCCACTCCAAATTTAAATTCTATGGGACTTGTGGATCCTGGATTTTGGATTCTTTATGTACGTTAGTCCAGTGATCCCCAACCTTTTTGACGCCGCGGCCCGGTACCGGCATCAGCTGGGCGCCGCGGCCCAGTACCGGCATCAGCTGGGCGCCGCGGCCCGGTACCGGCATCAGCTGGGCGCCATCCATTTTGATGAAAAAGTGCTTCCGGTGACCTCACGGAAGCACGTTTTCATCAAAAAGATGGCTGCTTCCAGTGAGCTTTCCGGGTAGAAATGGCTTTCTACCGGAAAAGCTCACGAGCGCTGCGCCATCTTTTTTGATGAAAGCGTGCTTCGGTGAGCTTTCCTACCTGGAAAAGCTCACGGAAGCACTTTTTCATGAAAAAAGATGGCGCCAGCAAGCCACGACCGGTAGGAGTTCCGCGGACCGGTGGTTGGGGACCCTACGTTAGTCCATTTGAGATACCTTGGTTCAAAAACTGTTGCCATAAAAAATTGGAAACTTTGATACTCCAATATATGCTGACAGTAACAGGAATACTCTAGGCACAAAAATGGAAAGATACTTTGATTCCTACAATGGTTGTAAAAGTTGATGGAGTTAGCAGAGATGGCTAAATTGATTACTTTGATTAAAGAAAATACAATTAATTTTGTTTCTAATTGGAAACTCCTTCTGGACTTTGTGCTTGAGGTGGGGAAAAATATTTTGGGTTTTGCTGATTAGATAGATTTGTTGTTATAAAACAGGCTAATATATTATTATATAAAAGTAAAAGGTGGGGTTGTATGTTATTGCCCTATTCTATACCAAAAGGAGGCGAAGTGGAGCAGCAGCTTAAGAGCATGGACCTGCTGACCAGAAATGGTTGACACTCTGGCAGTTTGAGTGCTGGATGCACTGCAGGACGGAGTGAGCTCCCATCACGCATGTCTAGCTCCTGCCCTACCCACCCAGCAGTTTGAAAGCATTATTGCAAGTAGATAAATGGGTACCACTCTGGTGGGAAAGGCTAGCTGTATGAGGAGATCAGGAGCCAGTACTAGACTTGCCTAGATGTGAGGCGAGATCAGTGGAAGAAGCCCCAGAATATGTGTTATCAACCCGAATGCTGCTAGGCAGCTGGTGCAAGCTAGTTTGCCCCGTTTCCCTCCCCCCCCAAACCCGGTAGCAAGCATGAAACCTAACAAATTAGCAATTTGGCTTGCCAAGTCTATTCTGTAATGTAGCAGTATGGATCTCCCTGACAAACGTATGCCGTACGAAATGAATAAGTAAACAAACTGCGCCAAAAAGAGTCGGAAGTCAAAGCCTTTCTACACTTTCCTTTTCCCATTCTCCTCTTTTTTTCCCCACCATTCTCTTTTTTTCTTTTTCTTTTAAATTTCTGCATTTTATATTTTTGTAACCGCAAAAATTGTTGCCGGACGATGCACCGTTTTGCCCGGTAAAGGTTACAGACACGAGAAGTTCAGCAGTAGCTAGAGGTGAAGAGAGAAGTGCATTAAATTGTTCCAGATAGGGCAGCATACAAAGTCCACAGGACCTCTTTAAGAGATGAGATCCAAAGTTGGTTCTCTATCATGTACTGTCATCGTCCCTGAGGAAGAACAATTCAGCGTTGATGGCAAACGCAGCATTTGTCGATGCTGAATCCTTGTAGATGACAATTTCTGTCCTGGGAAAAGCCTCATCTGCTGTTTCACCAGCAACATATTCTCAGCCATCTGCACTGCCTCCTACATATACCCTTAATCAGCGTGCACGCATATAGACCTTCTGCTGAACTTAGAAGCAGGTTATTTTATGCAACTCATTAGCTCTCCAGCAACAAAGAGTCCTTCAAGGCTCCACTGGCAACAACAATGGCCCAGCTAATCTGGATTTATCGCCAACAGGAGTCTGAAGGAGACAGCTAGAATGGTGAGGCTGAAGTATTTATTTGCTCGTGAGGATTTTGCAAGCTTTGGCGTAGGGCTGGCAAAAAGCATCTCTTGCTTGGCAGCATTATCTGTTATGTAATGACAAATATCCCATTATAATTCCAAAAGGCAGACTTTAACTTAAATCCATTTGGGCTTTGCAATTTCTCCACCTCAAATGCAATAACCTTTCCACAAAAACACTTCTATAATTGTGCTGATCTGTGAATGAATATTTTGACATTGATCCAACTCCTGTAGAAATTGTGTTTTGGCCTTCAAGCAAATCAAATGGGATTCAGCGGGACCTGCTTCCAAATTGTGTCAGTATAGGATTGCTGAGTTCGGTAACAACAGGAGTGAATTTGAATGATCATATGTCGATCAGAAAGGTCGGCGGTTCAAATCCCTAGCGCCATGTAACAGAGTGAGCCCCTGTTACTTGTCCCAGCTTCTACCAACCTAGCTGTTCGAGAGCATGTAAAAAATGCAAGTAGAAAAATAGGGACCACTTTGGTGGGAAGGTAACAGCGTTCTGTGCACCTTCGGCGTTTAGTCATGCCAGCCACATGACCACGGAGACGTCTTCGGACAGCGCTGGCCCTTCAGCTTTTTAACGGAGATGAGCACCACCCCCTAGAGCCGGAAACGACTAGCAGGTATGTGCGAGGGGAACCTTTACCTATTAATAATTACCTTGTGCTGTAAATTCCAATTGCAAACAACATCCAGTCAGCATTTTGTGTTGATCAAAAATCTAAAGGAAAAATGTCCTTGAAAGAACATACACTTCTAAAGTTTGTGTATTCGCAAGACACCCTAAAAAAACGTTCGTAATTGGTACAATTTGGGTTAAAACTGCCATCAGAAAAATCATGTGTCAAAGAACAAAATACTGGGTGATTTGCATTGTTAAAAAAAAACCAAGTGCAATTTGTACACTAGCACATGACTTACCAGACGATACATACAATAATATAACTTCTGTGTTGCAAACATATCCTATATTAAACATAATATATAAGCATAATACAATACGTAAACATAATATGTAAATGTAATATGTAAACATAAACGATATTGCAAATATAAGTAATTAATTTTATGGAGTCCTTGGTGTTTTCCGAGCTTAGTTATTTGCTTGCAGGTGTTTCATTACCTGGCTAGGTAACATCACCAATGCTAGTGCTAGCAAAGTACCAAGCTCAGAGAGCACCAAGGATTACATAGTGCAATCCTGAGCTAGAGACATTCTCTTCCATTTAATTTAATTTTATCTAGATCCTTATGCCACAAAATATCTCTACCAGACCTATCTATTTCCTTTGTAATGTGGATAGCGAAGCAAACAGGATTTTCGGTTATTGGTTCAAGGTACGGTATCCACTTACAGAGGATAGATTTTAGGTAGCCTCTAAGTTATCACTTAAGTTCTAGAGGAAAATACGAGCAAGCTTGGAAGAGCAGGTTGGGTGACCAAGTTGTGAACAGGAGCTCCTCTCTCTAGTGCAACTTTAAGATCCAGTTGTAACTTTATGACACCAGATTTGCCTCTTTATTAATCATTGCTTTGAGCAATAAGCAAACAAGTCTAAATTAAAACAAAACCATGTAATTAGCCTAGTTATATGAAGTATTATATTGTGCAATAAAAAAAACAATGATACAAGGGACTGTTTGCAAAGAGCAAATCTGTAGGATCTCTCTCCTTTGTATATCCAACTCCCCAAATCCATTGTTCAAGAACACAGAAGACTATTGGATATTTCTGGCCTACAAACTCCTCCCACTATATGCCACTTGTAGAATGAAGAGTAAGTACCACAGTACTAATTTCATTACTTTTCAGGGTATTCATTTCTAAGATTTATCATAATGCTAGGACAATGCTATACCACCAAAATATCCCTTGATGAGGCATGCAAGGAACCATTAATAAAACTAACAACATAATAAAAAAGAGTAATTATTCCTATTTGTTTATATTTATTTGGTGCCTTCAAGTCAAGGTTGACATGTCCCTGCAGTCCTTGACATGAAGGTATAAAAATATGAAAATGTGTATCTATATCCTTCAGGTTTATCTGATTCATCCTAGTCTTAACTTTTGGAGCAAATGAAAATAAGTTTCAATCCTCCAACGATGTTGCTGACACCCGTTCTAGTTTATTGTTGTCCTTTTAAACCTGAGGTGGATACAATGACCCAAGTGAGGTCTGAACAAGGCAGAGTAGACAAAGATAATTATCTAGTTTGGACTCTGCTCCTTTAGATGCTCTTCAAGATATCATGGGCCTTCTTTCAAGCTGCATTTCACAGTTGGGCCTTGATGTGCTTGTTATCCACAAATACACCCAAGTCCTTCCCACATGTGCCACATTTCTCCATCCTGCATATGCTCCCTTTTAAGCTAGAGGTATGACTCAAAGAACCAAAGAGCGGGAGATGAATATGTCTCCATCGCCTGCTTGAAAATCTAGTTGGTCACCATAAGACTGCTGATCTGATCCAACAGACTCCCACAGGGTATGGCAAGCAATGAAACGTTTCTTGTGATTCAAACTCTAGCCCTTAGGGCAGCATCACAATACAGAAACGAAAGGGAAGAGCTTGTGTTGTGATGTTATGATAAATGTTTCGTTACTTTGGCCTCGATGTGGCTAGCTATACATGAGATCCAGAGCTATTCTGTGCCTTGATTTCCAGAGAGTAGACTTCTTTTGCTTCTCAGCCTCAAAAACCAAAAACCAATAATTGGTTTAGATTAATAATTGGCTATGGATGCTTTCCTCCACCAATTTGTGGCTTCCAGTGTCCTGGGACTCCAGAGTCTCCATCTCAGTGGTGGGATTCTATCAGTTTCCCTACCATTCAATGAATGTGCACACGCGCAGCTTTCCAAGCACCAACTGTACCTCTGCCACGCCAATAAGCTGAGAGAATAAAGAAGAAAAAAGCACAAAGGCGGGTTGGAGGGCCGATCTTGTGCTTTTCTCTTCTTTCTCCTCTCAGTTGATCATCTGAGCTTTTTTTTTTTTACTACTGATTCAGCTGAACCAGGCCGAACCGGTAGCATTTCACCACTGTTCCATCTTTACAATGTACTTCAAAGAGGGGTAGGGAATCTGGAAGTTATCACCTCAGCATATCTGAAGGGCACAGGTGACATCAGTCTCCAAAATATCTGGAGGTTTTGTGAGAGCTATGATTGTCATTCCCCCGCACCACTTCCCCCATAATCTAATCCCAAGCCAAGGAAAGCTATCCAACCAGGATGATTAGAACATACGAAGAACGGTTACAGGAACTGGGCATGGCTAGTCTAGGGAAGAGAAGGACCAGGCGCAAGAGAAGGACATGATAGCAATATTCCAATATTTGAGGGGCTGCCACAGAGAGGAAGGGGTCAAGCTATTTTGTAAAGCACCCGAAGGCCAGACAAGGAATAATGGATGGAAACTGAACAAGGAGAGATTTAACCTGGAAATAAAGAGAAATTTTCTGACAATGACAGTCAACCAATGGAACAACTTGCCTTCGGAAGTAGTGGGAGCCTCATCACTTGAGACTTCCAAGAAGAGATTGGACTGCCATTTGTCAGAAATGATGTACAGTCTCCCCACTTGGGCGGGGGATTGGACTAGATGACCTACAAGGTCCCTTCCAACTCTGATTATCTGTTAAATCTGTTAAGCAAAATAATTTGAAAGGAGACCTTTTTCAGAAGCTGGTCATGACATGGGTAAGTAAAGGAAGTAAGGGTTTATTTTTTTCTCCCGTCCAAATGAGTTTAGCGTTTATCTTTCAAAAAAGATAAGCAGGGTTTTGGTATAAACACTCACCCCAGAAATATGTATCTGCTGTTTGATAATGAAAATAAGTGGGGAGGGGAGAGAATCCATCTTTTTTTTTAAAAAAAGAGAGAAGCATGCTTTATTTTTATGCATTTTTATTTCGCCAACGTGACTCCAAGAAAACTCCAGAGCAACGCTTACAGTAAGTGTTTTTAAGTGATCTTGCTATATTTGTGGTGCTGTTTTTAAATTTTGTTTGAATGCCTTTATAAAAAACTATAGACTTGCTTCACAGGGGGATAGATGTCAATTGTATAAATAAAAAGATCGAATAGACAAAACATTGCATTGGTTTTCTTTTTTTCAAACTTTGGGATCTGAAGGTCACATAATCATCATGACAAATTCAAACTGTTGGGACCTGCTGTGGTTATGATAGAAAACTTTCACAGTGGTTTCCACAGGGGACAACCATTCTAATTCCCCCCAATACCCTAGAGGTAGGCATAGATTTGGGGGTCCCCAAACTTTTCAACTCATTGGCTCCTTCATAAAACTTCAGATTGTTCATTGACACTCCCCAAACACTTATTTTATGAAAATAATTTTAACAAATATTATTTTAACAAATAGGTAGCTCTCGGCTTACAACAATTTATTTGGTGACCATTTGAAGTTAAATGGTATTGAAAAAAATGACTTATGACCACAGCCGTGGTGGCGCAGTGGTTAGAATGCAGTACTGCAGGCTAACTCACTGCTCACTGCCAGGAGTTCGATCCTGACCGGATCAAGATTGACTGAGCCTTCCATCCTTCCGAGGTCGGTTATATGAGGACCCATCTTATTGGGGGCAGTAGGCTGACTCTGTAAACTTGTTAGAGAGGGCTGTAAAGCACTGTGAAGTGGTAGATAAGTCCAAGTGCTATTGCTATTGCTATTTTTCACACTTATGACCATTGCAGCATCCCTATGGTCATGTGATTTACATTTAGAGCAGAGGTGGTATTCAGCAGGTTCTGACCAGTTCTGGAGAACTGGTAGTGGAAATTTTGAGTGGTTCGGAAAACCGGCAAATACCGCCTCTGACTGGCCATGTGCCCATCTATTCGCTGCCTCCTGAATCCCAGCTGATTGGCTAGGTCTTCTTTTGTTGCCCTGCACAGGAGAACGGAGCTGGAAAGCAGGTTAGTGGGCTGGGGAGAGAATGGGGATTTTGCAGTAACCTTCTCCTGCCATGCCCACCAAGCCACGCCCACAGAACCAGTTGTAAAAATTTTGGAATCCCACCACCGATTCAGATGCTTGAAAACTGATTCATATTATGACAGTTGTAGTGGTCAAGGGATCGTGTGGTCACCTTTTGCAATTTTCTGACAAGCAAAGTCAAAGGGGAAACCAGATGAACTTAACAATCGGGTTGCTAACTTACCAACGGCAGTGACTCACTGTGGCAAGAAAAGTCGTCAAATGGGGCAAAACTCACCGAACAAGTGTCTCACTGAAAAACAGAAATGTTGGGCTCTATTGTGGTCGTTAAGTCAAGGTCTACCTATACTGTGTTGTCATTGAATGGCGGAGATCTAATATGGCACAGATAGGACATCTGAATGTTACTAACCAACAGGAAATAGCCACCAGCCCCAGCAGTGATACAGAAACAAGGTGAGAATAATACTGTATTTGGGGCCCTCCCCAAGAATTTAAATAACTTCAGGTGCATATTTTGTGGCCATCTTTAGGATGCCATTCAATAATTGCCTAGAAAAGAGAGCGTCCTAACTTGTTGAAGCATCTTCTCAATGTTCCCAAAGGCTTTTTGAGGGGGAAAACCAACACCCACACTCACTAAATGCTGCTCTTCCATATGGACATCTCCCTCCCACAAAGTCAGCTGCTCCTCAATTATAGGACGACACACCTTTTCCAGAAATGAGTTCATTGTTGTTGCAGCTTGTGTTAAAAATGCAGGCCCAAACCCATCTTTTGTAAACATTTTTCTAAGCATCACATCTTCATAAGTTATTGAGATATAACGTACAATCCAAAATGGCCACTGAGAGACTGTCCGAAACTTAATTAGTTGCTTTGAGGCAACTCAGCGTTGGCTAATGGATGACCCTTTTGTTTGGTTTTGAACTCAAATTCCCACCAGTCTTACTAAACAGAGCCAGTGATGAGGAATGTTGGGAATTGTAGTCCAAAAACTTCACATATCATCCATTTAGCCCAAATTGGAGTGGCCTAGCTTTTTTCCAAGCCTCTTCTTCACCTCTATTCTGCTTCCCCTCTTCATTAGTTTCAGCCTGCTATAAAAATATTTCTCTAATTGCACTGAAAACTGAGGCTAATCTACTTTAAAATTAGCCAGAGCTTGTTGCCCGGACAACATAACAGGCCATAGGTAGCTGAAATCAAAGTTTCTGAATTCTTCCTCCAGAGAGGAAGGAACATGAATCTCCAGGAGCTAGTTTCATTCGTGTGACGTTAAAGCTTCAGCAAAAGTATCCTGTATCAAAGGCTAGAATCTATCAATCTCCTCCTAATCAATCTATAATTTATCAGTCAGACTCCTTGATGGATAGAACGGAAAGAAAGAAAGAAAAGGGGAGGTCCTTCTCTATCTCCTCCAAGATATTCCACTCTTTGTGAAACTCCTTCCCCTCCAAAATGTTCGGTTTCCAGAAAAGGAATAAGTGACTTTTATCAGCAGACATCCAATTCCTTGCATAGGAGAACTAAAACATGGCCTAAAATTAGAGGTCAAAGATAGCCAGTAGGTATGAAAGTTACCAACACCAACCCAAACCATGTTTAGTCTGATATTTGGATAGTCTCAATGCAAATTTTCTTACTCCGGAAATAGTAGGTGGTAGATTAGTCCTTTCTCTCATGCTATATTTCTGTATATTATTTCTATTACAACTTCTGCAGAGCTGTGGGTAAAAGCGAGTGAGGCCATATGGGTAAGACTGCAGTGGAATGTTGTCTGGATTCCCAGAGGAGGAGAGAGGGGCTGAATTCCAGAGGAGCAGGAGACATCTAGGTTTAGCTAGTTTGGTTGGGAGGAAGCATTTACTTCACTTGCAGTATATTAGAGATAGTTCTCGAGTTACGACCACAATTGAGCCCAAAATTTATGTCGCTAAGTGAAACATTTGTTAAGTCAGTTTGCCCCATTTTACGACTTTTCTTCACCCAGTTAAGTGAATCATTGCATTTATTAAGTTAGTAACATGGTTGTTAAATGAACCTGGATTCCCCACTGACTTTGCTCATTAGAAGTTACAAAAGCTGTTCACAGGACCCCCAAGACACTGCAATTGTCATAAATATGAATCACTTGCCAAGCACCTGAATTTTGAGTACATGACCATGGAGATGGCTGCAACGGTCATAAGTGTTCTGTACGGTCATTACCATTCTTGTAGAATCACGCAGTGATTGGCCAAGACGCGCGGCGAGCTGATTGGTCGAGCGAGCCGCACTGATTGGCCCGCCGCGAATCTCCCGCGATTGGTGGAAACTGATCGCGGGAGATTCAAAGCGGTGCCATTGGCCGCGGCCGCGGCGGCCAAAGAATAAAAGCCGCTGTTTTTCTTTCGGACCCGAGCCGATCTCGGGAATCAATAAATGAGCTGAACTAAAGTCACTGGCTCCGAGTCTCCTTCCTTGCGACGGACACGACACTGGCGACGAAGGTGGGATCCCAACCCTGATCCCCATCGAGCACGTGTCCGGAGGAACGAGACCGAAGAGATGGCCAGCATCGTACTGCCCGCACCCTTTGACCCAGCTACTGAGGATTGGGAATCGTACACCGACCGATTCCTAATGTTCCTCAAAGTAGCAATCTAAAGGATGCAAACGGGAAAAAGAAAAGAGCTGTCTTCCTCACACACTGCGGGCCGCAGTGTTTAAGTTGGCGAAAGCCCTTGCGAAACCCGGGGACGTAAAACGATGGACTGGGCCAATCTCGAGCCATTGCTCCAAAACCACTATGCCCCCGACGTGCCCAACCTCATCAGGCAGCACGACTTCTATCGGCGAGACCAGCGAGCGGGTGAGAGCATCGCGACTTCGTGGCTGACCTGCGAAATCTCGGGGCATGTGTGGGTTTACGGATATGGACAAGGCACTCCGAGACCGCGTCGTCCTGGGGCTCAGAGATCCAGTCCTCCAGAGCCGGCTGATGGCAAAGGCGACATTGCCCTCGCTGACGTCCCTTGCAGACGCCACCGCAGCCGAGGCGACCCGGAAATCGGCGGCTCGAATGCGGAGGCCCGATGCCGGGGACCGCAACGACCACCGAGGCAGGCACGGCAACCGAGACGCACTCTAAAGCAAGCCGCCGAGACCACCACACACCATGGCGACCTCGACTCCACCTCTGACACCACGGACAAGGAAGAGGACGTGCATCGGCTCCAGGCAGATCGAGACCGTGCGATCGACGGAGTCGTAAGTCAGGGCAACCGTGCGCCGGGTGTGGAGGCGACCACCTCGATCGAGTGCCGGTTTTTCGATGCAATATGCCGGCACTGTGATAAAGAGGCCACATCGCCCGCGTCTGCCGACTCAAGAAGAACTACAGCCCCGGTGGCGAGAAGGCAGTGACGGGGGCGAGACGGCACCCCCAGGCCCAGAGACCGCCAAGCCGAAAACCGATGGAACCGAGACGGACGGGCCGACGAGACGGCGGGAACCGGCGGAGAGAGGAAACCCACCAGACGGTCGTCATCGGCCACTAATCCAGCGCAGACGCCCGGAAAGTATATGTGGAAGTGGGCACGAGGGCGAGCCATGCAAGATGGAGGTGGAGTCCGGGTCCTACCTCTCCATGGTTGCATGGCGGGAAATCAAGCGCCTGGTGCCCACAATCCACCGGAGAGGACTGGAAAGCCAGAGCCTAATCCTCAAGGACTACCAGGGGAATCGCATACCGGTAGTCGGAACAGGCCAGTTCGAGGTAACTTTCAAAGGCGCACAGCAAGGCTTCCCTGACGATCGTGGACCGAGACCGCCCCAGCCTTTTGGGACTACAGTGGTTCGCGCCGCTGGAATCGAAGTAACGGGCATCGACCACATCGGGGAGGCCGACTGGGAGGACCAACTCGCAAGGGACTTCAGGAAGTGTTCGACGGCACCCTAGGCAAGTACCGAGGGCCCCTATTTCGTTCAGCCTAGACCCCAGCGTTCCCCAATACGCCTGAAACCACGGCGGGTACCATTCGCACTCGGCCAAAATTCGATGAGCAAATAGACAAGCTCATCAGACAAGGGTCCTTGAGCCAATCGACCATGCCCGATGGGAGACCCCCATAGTCACCCCAGTCAAGCCCGATGGGTCGGTGAGAATCTGCGGGGACTATAAGGCCACCCTCAATTGCGCATTGCAACAGAGCGCCTACCCCGTCCCAGTAGTGCAAGACCTCCTACACTCACTGGGGGAGGCAAGGTCTTTGCGGCTTCGACGTGGCGCAAGCCTACCAGCAGCTGCCGGTCGACGCAGAAACCGCCGAGTCGCAAACCATAGTAACCCACCGAGGGCTTTCCGCTGTAAGAGACTCCAGTTTGGAGTCAGCGTGGCCCCAGGAATATCCCAGAGCCTCATGGAGAGACTCCTGCAAGGAATCAAGGGGTGGTACCCTACTTGACGACGTACTGGTGTCGGCAGCCAACCAAAAAGAACTGGAGGGCCGCCTGAGGAGGTCCTAACAAAATTCAAAAATGTGGGGCTGAAGGTTAAAAAGAAAAATGCCAATTACACACCGAGAGGGTCGAGTTCCTGGGGTACCTTTTAGATCGGCACGAATTCACCCAACCGAAAAAATCAGAGCAATCAAGGAAGCCCCCAGGCCGAAGAATAAAACGGAACTACAGGCATTTCTAGGACTGCTTAATTTTTACAATGTTTTCCTGCCCCAGAAGGCGACCGCGGCGGAGCCTTTGCATAGGCTCCTGGACAAGGCGGCCCCGTGGATGTGGGGGAAATGCGAGGAAGCCACCTTCAACAAAACCAAGGACCTGCTCACCTCGGATGCTGTCCTCATCCAATACAACAAGACCCTACCGCTAGCTGTCACATGCGAACCATCACCCTTTGGCATCGGGCGCCGTCCCTCAGCCACACTCTCCCGACGGAAAAGCAGCACCCATCACCTTCTTCTCAAGGACCCTCACCAAACCGGAAAGAAACTACAGTCAGCTGGACAAAGAGGCCCTGGCTATCGTTGCCGCCCGTCAAAAGGTTCCACGAGTACATCTACGGCCGGACCTTCACCATCGTCACCGACCACAAGCCGCTGCTGGGAATCCTGGCAGGGAACAGGGCCACCCGAACATTCTATCCCCAAGAATGACAAGGTGGTCCGAATTCCTTGCCGCCTACAGCTACCGGCTCACACACCGACCCGGTAAGACAATCACCCACGCAGACGCCCTGAGCCGCACGCCGCTACCGGACTTGGACACCGACCCAGCACCCACGACGGCCACCCTTAGCATAGAGACTCTGCCCGATCTACCCATAACCGTCAGACATTGCCCGTGAAACCAATAAAGACAAACGTCTGGCGCGGTATTACATTGGGTAGAGAAGGGTGGCCCGAAAAGGACGACGCACGAAACCTTCAGGACATTCCGGAACCGCAAACAGAACTGTCATTTCAAAAGGTTGTTTACTTTGGGGGACCGGGTTGTTATTCCAGAAAAATTACAGGGAAAAGTATTGAAACTGTTGCATGAGGGCACCCAGGCATCGTAAGGACAAAGGCCTTGGCCAGAAGTTACGCCTGGTGGCCAGGAATGGACAAACGATCGAGGCCTGGGTGGCAGCATGCAACAGATGCCAGGAAACCAGGCCCAGCCCTCCTGCCGCCCCAATCCTGGAATGGGAAACCCCTAGGGGACCATGGTCCAGGATTCACATAGATTTTGCCGGGCCCACGAAAGGCCACACTTTCCTCATCACGGTAGACGCTTACTCCAACTGGTTGGAGGTAAGCAACATGAGAACTACCACCACGGAGGCCGTGCACCAAGGAACTCAGCAAACCATTCGCAACCCACGGCCTCCCAGACGTCATCGTATCTGACAATGGGCCCCAATTTACCTCGCTGGAATTCAAAAATTCCTAGCAGAGCGGGGATACAACACGCGTTGACAGCGCCAGCACATCCGGCGGTGAATGGGAGGGCGGAGCGGATGGTTCAATTTACAAAAAAACTATCCAAAAGATAGAAAACGGGAAATCCAAGAGAAAATAAACAAAATGCTTTTCATACAACACATAACCCGAATACAACAATCAATAAAAGCCCGGCAGAACTACTGATGGGGAGAAAATTAAGCTCCCCACTCGACAGACTGCACCCCACATACAGCCCAGAAAACCCCCAAACTCCTCAAGCAAAGACCGAATATTTAAAACAGGCGACACAGTATACGCGAAAAACCTCACCGGAGACCCACTCTGGGTACCAGCAACCATAACCCAGTGACAGGTCACGCTGCACCGCTTACAGACAACCGACGGACGAGCATGGAAATGACACATCGACCAATTAAGGTCAGAACAGCCACGGGAAACACAACCGACACGCAAACAGAAGCAAACACACAGAAGGGAACCCCCCAACACAAACCAAGAGGGGAGGAGGCCCCAAGGACCAAAACCCACGAGAAAGAAACCAGGAATACTCACCGGCAAGCAGCCAGCTCGACACCTCACCAGGGAGAAGCAGCCAGGCCAGCTCAACCAGCCCGGAAAGACCAGGGCGGGAGCGGAAACCGCAGCTCAACCAGACCGGGTAGACCGGGAGGAGCTGCGACGAAAGCCCGGCTCAGCCTTCCAGACGGTTCCATCAACAGGGCAGAGAGCAACACAGAACCCGACCGAACCGCCGAGCCAAGCACCAACTAACCTGCGCAGGTCAAGTAGGCAAGGCCCCACCCACCCCCCCGGCGGGACGGGACTACGTTACGGGGCCCTACCAAGAGGGAGGGGTGTTCTGTACGGCCCTCCCCCATTCTTACAACCCCCCCCCCCGGCCAAGCCCGCCGGGCGAGCTGATTGGTCCGCCGCACCGATGGCCCGCCCGCGATTGGTGGAAACTGATCGCGGGAGATTCAAAGCGGCGCCCCCCCCCCCAAAACATGACACGCCCGCGCCAAGAATAAAGCCCGTTTTTGCCGAGCGACAAAAACAAGGAGCCTTTTTTTTTTTTCCGCCCCTCCCCCAAATATAAAAGTATATTTTTCCCCCCCCCCCCCCCCTCTTACGAACCCCCCCCACCAAAAAAAAAAAAAAATGGGAGTCAAACTATGAAAAAACCAGTTTTTGCCCCCCCCCCCCCCCCAGTGCCGCTGTAACTTTGAATGGTCATTAAATGAACTGCAGTAAGTCGAGGACTACTGTATTTATAATAAGAAAGAAAAAGAAAAGAAAAGAAAAGAAAAGAAAAGAAAAGAAAAGAAAGAAAGAAAGAAAGAGAAAGAAAGAAGAAAGAAAAAGAGGGAGGGAGGGGGGGAAGGAAGGAAAGAGAGAGAGAGAAAGAAGGAAAGAGAAAAAGGAGGAAGGGGAAGGAAGGAGAGAGAAAGAAGTAAAGAGAAAAAGAAAGGGAGAAAGGGAGAAGGAAGGAGAGAGAGAAGGAAGGCAGAAAAAGAAAAAGGAGGGAGGGAGAGGGAAGGAAGGAGAGAGAAGGAAGGAAGGAAGGGAAGAAAGAGAAAGGGAAAGAAAGAAAGAAAGAAAGAAAGAAAGAAAGAAAGAAAGAAGAAAGAAAGAAAGAAAGAAAGAAAGAAAGAAAGAAAGAAAGAAAGAAAGAAAGAAAGAAAGAAAGAAGATAAAGAGAAAAATCAACCTGGTGTCTCTTTTTTTAATGATGCCACCAAATCCCCATGATGCTCTGCGAACTGTTGATGTTATTTTATTCAGTGCAGAATGTGCCAAGTCCTGGCAACTTGGAGGAAACATATTTTGTGGTTACCTCTGTGCAGCATCTCAGGCCTGGGGCCAGACCAATTCTGGCATCCATCGCCACATGCACGAAGACCAACCCACACAGAGAGACGCGATCCTCTTAGAATAAACAACTGCCTGAGAGAGTCAGATCTTTTTCATGGCAAATTCTCAAGTGATTTTCTGCTTGGGAGCATGCCAGGGAGGGTTGGGGGCAGGGAGCAAGATACTTAACAGTAACTCCAGAAATGCAAATAGTGAAAGTATAGGAGAAAACCCACATAGGAACTATCTTCACGGTTTGGGGTATTTTCTGAAAGAATATATACAGTATATACTTGGGATGATCTACGGCAGGGGTTTCAAACACAATTTCATTGAGGGCCACCTCAGGGCTGTGGTTGACCTCAGGGGCCCAGGCAGGCGTGGCTGACTGGGGGGTTGTGTGGCCAGCTTGACACCACTCCCCAAACTGCTGGCATGTTTCCTCTTTGCACCAGGTAGACCAGGCCGAAGCCATGCAGCCAGCCCCTTACATTTTCCAGGATGGTCCTGCGCAGAGGTGGTCTTCAGCAGGTTCTGACCAGTTCTGGAGAACCCGTAGTGGAAATTTTGAGCAGTTCAGAGAACCGGCAAATCCTACCTCTGACTGGCCCCGCCCCCATCTATTCTCTGCCTCCTGAGTCCCAGCGGATCGGCTGGGTCTTCTTTTGTTGCCCTGCACAGGAGTACGGAGCTGGAAAGCAGGTTAGTGGGGTGGGGAGGGAATGGGGATTTTGCAGTATCCTTCCCCTGCCGTGCCCACCAAACCACACCCACCAAGTCACGCCATGCCCACCAAGCCACACCCACAGAACCGGTAGTAAAAAACAATTTGAATCCCACCACTGGCCCCATGGGCCAGATCTGACCACATCACAGGCTGGATGCGGCTGTCAGGCCTTGTGTTTGACACTTCTGATCTATGGCAATAAACAATTACCTATGCTGAGGGGGGAGGGAATCTGACACCTGGTTGTTTTTGTAAAAAATAAAAAATAAGTAGCAGATTTAACATAATCAGAGTTGGAAGGGTCATGTAGTCCAACCCCCCCGCCCAAGCAGGAGACCCTACACCATTTCTGACAGATGGGAATTCAATCTCTTCTTGAAAGTCTCAACTGGTGGCATTCCCACAACTTCTGTTCCATTGGTTGATTGTTCTCACTGTCAGAAAGTTTCTCCTTATTTCCAGATTGAATGTCTCCTTGTTCAGTTTCCATCCATTATTCCTTGTCTGGCCTACAGGAGCTTTAGAAAATAGCTTGAGCCCTTCCTCTCTGTGGCAGCCCCTCAGGTATTGGAAGACTGCTATCATGTCTCCCCTGGTCCTTCTCTTCACTAGACTAGCCAAGCCCAGTTCCTACAACCGTTCGTTGTATATTTTAGCCTCCAGTCCCCTAATCATCCTGGTTGCTCTTCTCTGTACTTTTTCTAGGGTCTCAACATCTTTTTTATAATGTGGTCACCAAAACTGGATGCAGTACTCTAGTGTGGTCTTACTAAGGCTTTATAGAGTGGTATTAGTACCTCCCTTGATCTTGATTTTGTCCCTCTGTTAATGCAATTTAGGATTGCATTAGCTTTTTTGGATGCTGCTGCACACGGCTGGCTCATAAGTAGTACAGGAAGTCATTGAGTTGCAACCATTCATTCAAGGACCACTTGAAATTACAACAGCACTGAAAAAAAAGTGACTTTAAGACCATTTCCCACTCTTATGAGTAGCACAGCATCCTTATGGTCATGTGATCACAATTCAGATGCAGCGTATTTATGACGGTTGCAATGTCCCAGGGTCATGTGATTTCCCCTTTTGCAACCTTTTGACAAGCAAAGTCAGTGGGCGGAGCCAGATTCACTTAACAATCCTGTTACTAGCTGAACAACTGCAGTGATTCACTTAATGACTGAGGCAAGAAAGGTCATATAATGGGGCAAAATTCACTTAAACAGAAATTTGGGACTCAGTTGTGGTCGTAAGCCGAGCGCCACCTGCAGAGGTGGTATTCAGCCAGTTCGGACCAGTTCTGGAGAAGTTCTTGGAGCAGTTCGGAGAACCGGCCAATCCCACCTCTGACTGGCCCCGCCCTCATCTCTTCTCTGCCTCCTGAGTCCCAGCTGATTGGCTGGGTCTTCTTTTGTTGCCCTGCACAGGAGAAAGGAGCTGGAAAGCAGGTTAGTGGGGTGGGAAGGGAATGGGGATTTTGCAGTAACCTTCCCCTGGAGGTGGGTGGGAATGGGGATTTTACAGTATCCTTCCCCTGCCACACCCACCAAGCTACGCCCACCAAGCCACGCCTACAGAAGCAGTAGTAAAAATGTTTGAATCCCACCACTGGTCAGGGGTGTCAAACTCAAGGCCCAAGGGCCAAATCTGGCCTGTGGGATGCTTAGAACTGGCCCACAGAGCCACACTGGAAACAGCAAAGGACCGGCCTGCAGTGCCTCTACCAGAGAGAGCTTGGGAGGGCCACGTGCAACCATCCCAGGCTTGGTTTCGGCCACGATGGCCTCCTGCAGGCAGCTCTCTGCGTTTTTGCTGGCAGAGGACTGCAGGAGGCCATTGTGGCCAAAAATGGGGCCCAGGAACCCATTTTCACTGGCAGAGCGCTCAGGCCACCACAGGTGCCCCTGACACGAGTGATGTCATATTGGCCACACACCCCTGGCCATACCCCATTCCCTGCTCCCCCCAGGTCAAACACAACCCTGATGAGGCCCTCAATGAAATCGAGTTTGACAGCTCTGCTCTAGGTAGCTGTAGCTCCCACCTCTGCCGGATCAGTTGGCGATCACCTACTACGGCATGTTTTCCCCGGTGCAGTTGGAGCCAAAGGCAGATGGAACTGGAGACTTGCTGGCTTGGGCAAGAGTTTATAATACAAACAGCGTTGAATTTTGCTTTGCTCATGGCTCAGCCAGCATGTTGCTAAAGTAATTATGACATTACTTCATCCTTGGCTTTACGCCCTGTTTTATCATGCTGAGCAAGTCTTTTTGGGAACATCTTGAGTGGCTAAATATTTACAGCTCAACAACAATTAGTCATTGAAACAGCCTCTTATTTAAAAGTATCTTATGTGCTGTGGCCTTTCTCTTCTTTCTTTCTTTCTTTCTTTCTTTCTTTCTTTCTTTCTTTCTTTCTTTCTTTCTTTCTTTATTCCTCTCCTTTTCTTTCTCTCCCTCCCTCCCTCCCTTCCTTCATTTCGCTCTCTTTCCTTTTCTTTCCCTTCCTTCCTTTCTTTTTTCTTTCTTTCTTTCTTTTTCTTTCTTTCTTCTGTTGTCAAGCCTTAAATTTATCAAGATTATTAAACATTACAGTTCCTTCTTCCTTCCTTCCTTCCTTCCTTTCTTCCTTCTTTCTTTCTTTCTCCTGTTGTCAAGGCTTAAAAGTCAGCAAGATTATTACATTTTACAGTTCCTTCTTTCTACTTACCTTCCTTCCTTCCTCTCTCTCTCTTTTCTTTTATCTCTCTCTCTTTTTCTTTTATTCTTTCTTTCTTTCTTTTTTTCTCCTGCTGTCAAGGCTTAAAAGTCAGCAAGATTATTAAATATTACAGTTCCTTCTTTCTACCAACCTACCTTCCTTCCTTCCTTCCTTCCTTTCTCTCTCTCTCTCTTTTCTTTTATCTCTCTCTCTTTTTCTTTTCTTTCTTTCTTTCTTTCTTTCTTTCTTTCTTTCTTTCTTTCTTTCTTTCTTTCTTTCTTTCTTTCTTTCTTTCTTTCTTTCTTTCTTTCTTTCTTTCTTTCTTTCTTTCTCCTGCTGTCAAGGTTTAAAAGTCAGCAAGATTGTTAAATATTATGTTCCTAAGAGAGAGGGAGACAATCCCATGCACTTCTGGGCCAGTTCTTCAGCTCAGGTGATGACAGAAAGACTATAGCCTACAATACACTATCCTAGGCAAAACCTCCAGTAAGTACAGTACAGTGGGTGAATTTCTGAGTAGGGACAGGTTGCTTTATGTGCAATGCAAAGATGCAACGCTCTGGAAAGGCATCTGGATTACCATCATTCTGGACCTCTTTTTTCTGCAGAGCCAGAAAAATCTAAATCAACTGTTAACTCATAGGTGTCATCTTTGAAATTCAACTGCCACATTGGATCATATTGAAACCTTGCCTTTTTCTTGGACTAAATTGGACTTCTTCACTTTCATCATGTTTCCCAGTCAGCTGCCCTCCATATCTCTGTTAGCAATATTTAGCTAGCATAGCAAACCATAGAATTGCAGCTGCAATGTGTCCAGATTGAGCAGAATCAACAATTCAGTAGTGAACATGAGTTTATATATCTCCACTATATTGGAGATATATCAATCAATCAATCAATCAATCAATCAATCAGAACAGAGCTAGAAGGGAACTTGGAGGCAGGAGTGGGTTTCTACCGGTTCTGTCCACCTCTGTAGAACCAGTAGCAGACATAGAACCGGTTCTATGTCTGCTGATGTTTTTGCCCACCTGCCCACCCGGGCTCTTACCTGATCTTTATTTCCTGCTTTTTCAACTTCAGCTGCCATGCGAGGCACAGCTGCAGTTAAAAAAGCAGGAGAAAAGGGCTTTTTTAAAGGCTGCTTCTCTGCACGCAGCATGCTGATGACGATTTACAGGTGCGTACAGCATGCAGGGAAGCACATCGTAAATCACCGAACCTCGTAAATGACCGAACCGTAGTTAACCCTGCCGGATCCCACCCCTGCTTGGAGGTCTTCTAGTCCAACCTGCTACTCAAGCAGAAGACCCTATACCATTTCAGATAGATAGCTATCCAGTCTTCCCTTAAAAACCTCCAGTGTTGAAGCACCTTCTGAGCACCTTCAGAAGCACCACAACTTCTAGAGGCAAGCTGTTCCACTGGTTAATTGTCCTCACTGTTAGGAAGTTTCTCTTTAGTTCCAGGTTGCTTCTTTCCTTGATTAGTTTCCATCCACCTTGCCCTCAGGTGTTTTGGAAAATAAATTGACTCCCTCTTCTTTGTGGCAGCCCCTTAAATCCTGAAATACTGCTATCACCCCTAATTCTTCTTTTCTTTAGACTAGCCAAACCCGATTCCAGCAACCATTCTTCTCATGTTTTATTCTCCAGTTCCCTAATCAACTTGGTTGATTAGTTCTTCAAGAGTTAGGGAAATCAGATTTCCTCGACTCTTGAAAATGTCTTTTGCAAATGCCCCAACATTTCCTATTGTTGAGAAACGAGAGGTTTGGAGGCATGCAAACCAATTTTCCTTTGCAAGACAGTATGGTTCTCATCAGGCATGCACAAATGGAGTATTGCAAACAGCTCTTGGCAAAAGGCCCAGGTGTGTTTTATTTTTTTTTCCTCCTGCACCAACTGCATTTTTTCACTGTCGTTTTGAATATGACCTCCAAGAGCCCCATGACTGACTATATAAGGGCAAAAGCCTACCCTCCATGAAGGATCAGCCAAGGCTTCAAGTTTCAAAGACAGAGGAAAAAGTTGGCTCTGGACAGAGACAGCAATGGAGAAGATTAACCATATCAGTCACAGTCTGGATTTTGACTGAAATCAAGGACCCAAAATAAACTTGGATGGGGTGATGGAATGTGGTGGGGCGAGCAGGGAACTTTCAGTATAAAATAATTTGGAAATCTCAAGGTTGGCCATATTTTGCTACATCTGAACCAGAAAGTCAGAGAGTTGACATAGCTATATTTTGTTTGGCTGCCAATCTATTTGAGCAGCAAATGTAGGTTGGAATAAAACCCTTTTTTGTACAATGGCATGTCTGAGGCCAGCTTTAGTCACGATTAACCTCCCACTGGTTTTAAGAGTCTTCTGTCCTTGACTAAAACTGGATGCATCCCAACAACGTCAATCATGAAACAAGACTACATTGGCAGATAGTTTAGGCATTTCCAAGGTGATATCCTTGTGTTTTGGATTACTTTGTTCTCAGTGTGAATAAGCAGATGCATGGCAATTGATCTTGCTGATCAGATGAGCTGTAATCCAGGGGTCCCCAACCACCGGTCCGCGGACCGGTACCGGTCCACGGAACAAGTCCTACCGGGCCGCTGCTTGCTGGGCGCCGCCATCTTTTTGATGAAAAGTGCTTCCGGTGAGCTTTTCCAGGTAGAAGCTCACGAAGCACTTTTTCATCAAAAAGATGGCGGCGCCAGCGCTTCGGTGAGCTTTTCCGGGTAGAAAGCCATTTCTACCCGAAAAGCTCACCGAAGCGCTGGCGCCCGCCATCTTTTGATGAAAAAGTGCTTCCGGTGACCTCATCAAAAAGATGGCGGCGCCCAGCTGATGCCGGTACCGGGCCGCGGCGCCCAGCTGATGCCGGTACCGGGCCGCGGCATAAAAAGGTTGGGGATCACTGCTGTAATCCACTGGGGTATGGAGAGTAATGGGTTGAAGAAGACTGCTCAGCTATCTCTGGCAAATAGGATTTGGAGAGTCCATCTATATAATACTGTATGAAAGGAGGAAGAGGAGGAGGGGAAGGGAAAGAGGAGGAGGAGGAGGAGGAGGAGGAGGAGGAGGAGGAGGAGGAGGAGGAGGAGGAGGAGGAGGAGGAGGAGGAGGAGGAGGAGGAGATATGATGAAGATGATTCAGTCATATCTGACACTTGGCAATTCTATGGACCTGGTCTCTCCACATCTTTTGATCTGGCACCGCTTCTTTGAGTTGTTCTATGCTTTAAGTGATGTCAGCTTTGATGGTGTCTAACCACCATGTTCTTTGATGACCTGTTTTCCTTTTACTGCTAACTCTTCCAAACACAATTACTTTCTCCAGTGAATTCCCACCCCCCATGACATGGCCAAAATAAGTGAGATGCAGTTTTGCGATTTTTTTCCTTCCAGTGACATGTCTGTTATGCGCTCGAGTACTTGCTTGTTTGTTACCTTTGCTCTCCAAGGAAGACATGGGAAACTTCTCCGGCACCTTAATAATATGTAAAACGTAAAACAATAATATATGAAATAATACATAGTTTTATTTTCAGTTAATTTCTCTCACTGTTCTGCATCCGTTTCTGCGGGTGAGAGAATTTGGGAAATGGAGTTTGTAGGAGTCAAGCTGTAAAGATCTTTTGTATTCTCATAAATAAACTCATTCTGTGCCTATGGATTCTCCTGTAGCCAAAATAACATTGTGCAAAAAAAAAGGAAGCATTGAGTAGACTTCAATATGAGCACAAGCAATGTAACTTTTGCCAAAGGGAAAAAAAAGAATTGGTATATGTGCGTGTGTGTCTGTGTGTGTGAGAGAGAGAGAGAAAGAGAGAGAGGGAGGGAGGGATTCTAAGATCTGGATCTCCACCATGGTATTGTTGGAAGAAAAAAATATCCAGGTGCAGTTACAAGCCAGGAATAAAATAGAGGCTGATTGGAAAGATTCTGTTTATTGGTAAACAGAACCAACACACACACAGCATGCAGTTCTGGGATAGCTGAAACCTCAACTGAGGGTATTAATCTCACTCTCTCTCATCCATGTGCTTTTTTTGCCCAGGACCTCAAATTATGTGGTCCATTAAACCATCTTTCCAAGCAATCTCCATGTTTCTAGTGTCTTTATCCCCCTTGTAACTGAACCCAGATGGACATTTCTTCCAACAGAAGCAAGTGTTGGAAGTTAAAACCCACCCCTCTCCTAGAAAAAATGAAATATTTTAGGATATACCAAAAAGGCAGAATATTTCCCCTAAAAGAGAAGCAGAAACTCAGCCCTCCCCCCCACCTTTCTCAATGTGCCATTAATAAGGCCTGAGCCAGTCTATTCTACATAACAAAGACCTACCTCCTTCAGGCAGAGCCATAATACGAATTGCCCAAAGCCCTTTCATTACATCATCACCCAGCAAGAGTCGACCAAGCTTGGGACTCAAAAGACAACCTACAAAGTTGCCCCTGCATGGCCCCATGGGAGTCTGACAACCAATCAGAATACAAGCTTAGATTCAAATCCCAACAGAAGGTGTAAAACCCAGGGACTCTCAGCATCTCTTCTTTTTTTCTCCACCCAAGAGCTCCAAGACATGTGATCCTGTCCACCATTAAACCATCTTTCCAAGCAGTCACCATGTTTCCAGTGTCTTTCTTCCCCACTTGGAACTAAACCCAGAAGGATATTTCTTCCAACAGGGGGAGATAATTCAATATTCTTGGAACACACCTGAGTTTTGCAGAGAAGAAAATTAAAAAGGAGAAAAGCCTCATTTGTCATTTCTAATATAATATGGCCTTCTCTCCCCCATACCATTTTATGTAACGGATGATTTCTAAACATGTCTTGTAGCGGAGGATACATTAGAGCCTATTAAATATTCCTACTCAATATTCTCATCTGTCAAATTAATGTGTGATTTCACATATCTGCCCATGTTTTTGCATGCAGCAAGTTAATATTGTTTCAGTGACCAACTCTGTTGAGCTTTCCCAGAGTGTTTGTTTTGGATTCAAAGGTCATATCTTTTAGCAAAAGTAGCAAACTTTTAATATGATATTTTAGGTCAGCTATTCTTCTGTTCTTAAATAGCGGCAAGAAAGAAATTGTTGTTAACAGCAGCCTGGTAAATCAATTCTCAGCCTCTTAGGCTTAATTGTCCTCAGGGCAGATAGATATGCATATTACAGTTTGAAAAACAGGATTTGATTCTCAGACACCAAGTGCTGAAAAACGCTATTATTGCTAAATGGAGGAGAAAAATAAAACCCTTTCTAATTAAAGCTTCCGTTGTTTTAAAAGCTTTTTTTACTTGGAATGGATTATAGTTAACAGTTTGGTTTACTGAATTCCATCCCTCTTCATCTGCTAAAGTAGTGTTTCTCAATCTTGGTAAGTATAGAATAGAATAGAGGTCATCTAATCCAACCCCCTGCTTAGGCAGGAACCCTCATACCATTTCAGACAAATGGTTATCCATTCTCTTCTTAAAAACTTCCAGCATTGGAGCATTCACAACTTCTCAATATAAGTTGTTCAACTGATTTAATTTTTCTGCCAGGAAATTTCTTCTTAGTTTTAGTGACTTCTCTCCTTGATTAGTTTCCGTCCATTGCTTCTTGTCCTGCCTTCAGGTGCTTTGGAGAATAGTTTGACCTTGCTGAAAGAAATATCCTTCTGGGTTCAGTTCCACGTGGGGGAAAAAGACACTGGAAACATGGAGGCTGCTTGGAAGGTTTAATGGTGGACAGGACCACGTGGCCTGGAGCTCCAGAGAAGGGTGATCATATGCTTCAAGGCAAGAAGAGATCAAGAAAAAAAAAGGGCCGAGGTGCTGAGAGTGCCTGGGTTTTGTACCCTCTGTTGGGATTTGAATTGGAGCTTGTATTCTAATTGGTTGTCCCAGGGGCAACTCTGTCGGCTGTCCTGAGTTCCAGGCTTGGTCTAGCCTTGCTGGGTGATTATGCCCTTAAAAGGGCTTTTGGCAATTGCTATAGCTTTACCTGGACTTCCTTGTTATGTAAAGCAGGGGTCCCCAACCGCTGGTCCACGGACCGGTACCGGTCCGCGGAACAAGTCTTACCGGCGCTGGTTGTTGGCGCCGCCATCTTTTTGATAAAAAGTGCTTCCGGTGAGCTTTTCCGGGTAGAAAGCTCACCGGAAGCACTTTTCATCAAAAGAGATGGCGGCAGCGCTCGTGAGCTTTTCCGGTAGAAAGCCATTTCTACCCGAAAAGCTCACCGAAGCTTCGGCATCCGCTCATCTTTTGATGAAAAGTGCTTCCGGTGAGGTCACCGAAGCACTTTTTCATCAAAAAGATGGCGGCACCCAGTTGATGCCGGTACCGGGCCGCGGGCCCAGCTGATGCCGGTCCGGGCGCGCATAAAAAGGTTGGGGATCACTGATGTAAAGTATTCCGGCCCAGGCCTTAATGGCCCACCCATTAACAAAGGTGGGGGTGAGATTCTGCTTCTGGGGTGAGTTTTTGCTTCTGAGTTTCTACTCTTTTTAGAGGAAATATTCTGCCTTTTTAATATTTCCTAGGCTATTTCAATTTTCTAGGAGAGGGGTGGGTGCTAACTTCCTACAACCTCCTGTTCTTTATGGCAGACCCTCAAATACTGGGATACTGTTATGTCACCCCGTGGTCCTTCTTTTCATTAAACTAGACATAACACAATTTCAGCAACGGTTCTTCATATATTTTAGCCTCCAGTCCCTTAATCATCTATGTTGCCCTTCTCTGCATTCTTTCTAGAGTCTTAACGTCTTTTTTACATCATGGCGACCAAAACTGGATGCAGTATTCCAAGTGTGGCCTTACCAAGGCATTATAAAGTGGTAATAACACTTCACGTGATCTTGACTCTATCCCTCTGTTTACGCAGCCTGGAACTGTGTTGGCTTTTTTGGCTGCTGCCACACACTGCTGGCTCATATTTAAATGATTGTCCACTAGGATCCCTCTCACAGTTACTGCTATTGACCCAGGTACCACCTATACTGTACCTGTGAATTTGGTTTTTCTTGCCTACATGTAGTACCTTACTTTAATTAAATACTTACTTTACTTACTTACTTTAGTTTAAGATTGGTGGACTTCAAATCCCAGAATTCCCCAGCCAGCCCTGGCTCTAGTGCTCCCTTAAGTATGGACAAGTCATCCAATAAACTGATGTAGAAAGTTAGCACCCACCCCTCTCCTAGAAGAATGGAATATTCTAGGACATATTAAAAAGGCAGAATATTATATTTCCCTGCATGAGAAAAGGAGAAACATGTTTTTAAAGACAAAGCAGCTTCCTTCAGCTCCAGGGTGATGGGATGAAGACATGGCCTTCAGGACATGATAGGATTAGCTCTCTACCCATTTGACCACATGGCACCTGGGAAGATTGCATCACCCAGCAAGATTCAACCAAGCTACCCTGCATGGCCTCATGGGAGTCTGACAGCCAATCAGGATACATTTCTTGCCACAGGATCAGGAGGCAAGTTCAAAGCCCAACAGGGGGTAAAAATCTCCCTCCCTCCCTCACCCATGTGCTTTTTTTTTTGCCCAGGACCTCAATGTGGTCCTGTCCACCATTAAAACCATCTTTCCAAACAATCTCCATGTTTCCAGTGTCTTTCTTCCCACTTGGAACTGGACCCAGATGGACATTTCTTCCAACACTGATAAACCATCGCATCTTGTCAGCCCTTTGAGGTAGTCTAGATAAGAAAATACCATGAGGACCTTTATTGTAACAGAATTGTCAAGTGCGGGAAAATCAGAAGTCCGGCCAGTTCAAATGAATATAAAGGTTTGTTGCAAACTCAGTTTCCCTACAAGAATCTGAACTACTAATAGTCAAAGCAACTGGCGGTAGATAATAGTCAATGGAATTCAAAGTGGGTGGGACTTACGTCTGTTGTGGGCATGAAAGAACTCGAGACTGATGATGCATTTGACCCCTCCCCCAGACTCACTGTGGTCATCTACAAGAATCTTGCTAGTCTGAATGTCCTTTCTCCACCTCCACTCCTTCTATGGGTTCTTATCTAACAGTTGCCCAGACTGTAGCATGTCCTTCTAATCACTCGAGGATATTCTCACAAACCCAAATAGCTTTTGCTATACTGGCCTGTAGGAAGTAGGCGAGGACAGTGTAAAAATAACAAGCGGTGGACAGTAGTTTGGGGTTGGTTAGTTGCTTTCTTCCATACCAATCATGTTAAGCCTCTTTTAGGGGTTATGCAAGAGCACTTAGCAAGAGTACTTAGACTTATATACCACTTCATAATGCTTTACAGCTCTTTCTAAACAGTTTACAGAGTCAGCCTATTGCCCCCCAACAATCTGGGTCCTCATTTTACCCACCTCGGAAGGATGGAAGGCTGAGTCAACCTTGAGCTGGTCAGGATCGAACTGCCAAATTGAAGTCAGCCGGCAGTCAGCAGAAACAGCTTGCAATACTGCATTCTAACCACTGCGCCACAATGGCTTTTTATATGCTTTTTTTTTGTGTGTGTTCCCCAGCTCAAAAAAGGGACCCTCGTAGATCTCCCAGACTTTGGCTGTCCACTCCTATTGTATGGCAATTTCTGGATGGAGGTATAGATCCATAGGGAAACACAATGAGCTTTCCCTTGAGTGCATTTCATTGAACCGGGTTCCAGTTTTTTCCTACTGTAAGGGCAGGGGTAGGCTGCTGTGGGCTCGCAGGGGCTTGGGAGAGTCCCTAGCTAAGACTCTGCGGGGCTTGGAGAGCCCCCAGTAACCTCAGAAAGACAAGCATCAAGGGAAAGCTCTTAACAGGCTTAATTAAACTTCTGGGCATTCAGCCAAGAGCATTTCATACCTCATAAAAGTGTTGCAAGCTAGATAAACAATCCACTCAGTGCTTGCAAGGGAAAGGCATGGAGAAAATCAGATAACATAGCCACAAGCCTTGAAGGGGATTAATTTCCAAATAATAAGAATCATGTAACTCACCAGAAACTCCACTAAGACTCCAAGATTTAACCTTAGACTGTCTACTATTGACCTCACCCCTTTCCTAAGAGGTCTGTAGGGGGTGTGCATAAGCGCACCATCGTGCCTACCGTCCCTGTCCTATTGTTTCTCTTATTCTTCTTTTATTTTTCTTATATGTACCCATTTCATGTATTCACAACTATGCATACACTTATACTTATTATCTTGTAAACAATTGGCAAATCAAATAAATAAATAAAATAAATAAATAAGATCCCTCTCACAGTCACTGCTATTAAGCCTGGTTTCACCCAGTCTTTTATTTAAGTATTAAATGCACAAAACAACGAACAACTTTTTGGTATATATCTTTTTTTAGGTAATTAGGGCAAAGAAGCAGTGTCGAGTTGACCACACCCACCCAGTCACATGACAACCCAGCCATGCCTACCCAGCCAGTCATTAGGGCAGAAAGCCCCTTGCTAAAAGAATTTGAAGCCCCTCCTTGTGTAAAGGCACAATTTAGTTGCTATGATGGAATGTGTGGTTGGATGGGTTCCCTGGAGGTAGGGAGTGCATTCCAGAGGCGTAAGGGATAACTGAGCCCAGATATCATGTGTGAGAGAAAGCGGGTGAAAGCTACCCCTCCCGAATAGTTCTCAGAGTATTTTCAAGATGCAGATAGCAGAGTGCTTAGTCTGGCAAGATTTTGTCTATAGGTGTGAAACAATAAAGAACCCAGCATGGAAGAACTGCCACGTGGCATTCTTGGTTTTCTTGCTTCATTATCATAGCAGGAAGAGGGCATGGAAAGATGGTAACTTCCAGGTGATGCCCAGAATAATAATAAAAACAAGGACAAATAGGCTGAAAAACAGCTTCTATCCCAGGGCATTAGCTCTTTTGAATTCTGCTGTATAGTGCAGTGTTGGTGTGGTGTCAGGGGTTTTCAATTCAATGTGTGAAGGGGGAAGGATGTGTGTTTGTGTTTATTTTCATGGTCATGATGTGCACTGAAGATGGATGTTTGATTTCGTTGTACAAAGTGCAATGACAATAAAGTAAACTAAACTAAACTAGTCTAATCAGCAGGTGAAGCTCAATTCAGTTCTCACACGGTTCTGAGCCACCATCTGCTAAATGTCCACAATGACCTGCTTTGATAACAGTTTGTTAATAGTTGATAAGAGTTCAAAAGTTTGCAGACCTGCATTATGCTAAGGAATGAATGAATGAATGAATGAATGAATGAATGAATGAATGAATGAATGAATGAAACATCATTATTGCAGCCAACAAGAAACCAAAGAAGATTCTGTCCCAATTAAATCTCTTCCACTCCACTTCATACCCTGGGTTTCTCCTGGGCCCTACACATGCGTCTCATAGCCCACTCTCATTTCTTCCTTTACAGGTGAGGACTTTTTTTTTCTCCACGAAGTTTCTTGTTCTTTCACTTTGACTTATAAGGGTCTGTGGAGATTCTCAGTCATCATAGGTCATAGGTGTCGCAAAGGAGCTTTTTCAAATGGCAACTGGACTGTTTTTTCCCTCTGAGGAAGAAGATGTTTCACTTCTCATCCAAGAAGCTTTATCAGTTCTGGCAGGATGGTGGGGGAGATGGAAGGATCATATTTCTTTGCAGTCATCTGGTCATTAGTACTCTCTCTGAGAGCTTTTGAGGCCACTGGGAGGTTTTATCTGTGCCCTCAGAGTCACATGTATTAGAGGGCAAATGGGGGTGGATCTTCTTGGAACTACTTCAAGGACTGTGATATAGACTGGAGATAAGTAATATCTTATCTCTCCCCCTCTGCTGAGAGAGGGTTGTTCAGTGTTAACATAAATGGCCTCTTCTTTCAAACAAATGGTCCTCTCCAGAGGTGGGCTTCAAAAATATCAGCAACTGGTTCTTTTCCAAGTTCCTGGCTGGGCGTGGCCATGGTGGGTGTGGCCTTGTCGGCCTCCTGCACCATGGCAGGAGGGCCGTTTTCGCCCTCCCCAGACTCCGGAGGCTTTCCTTGAGCCTCTGGGAGGGCAAAAATGGCCTCCCCTGGGCTCCAGAGGGACGCTGGAGGCCGGAAATGAGTCAATTTCCAGCCTTCCAGAACTTCCAGGAGGCCTGTTTTTCGCCCTCCCCAGGCTCCGGAGGCTTTCCTCGAGCCTCTGGAAGGGCGAAAATGACCCCCCCCATTTTTCACCCTCCCTGAGCCTCTACGCGGACCCTGCCCTTACTTGGCATCCAAATGGGCCATGTGGGGACTCCTGGGAGGGGAGGGGTGGGTGGGGCCAGCCAGGGGTGGGATTTGCCGGTTTGCCGAACCAGCCATAAAACTAGCTAGGGGGTCTCCTGAACTGGGGAGAACTGGTAGCAGTCTACCCCTGGTCCTCTCTATCCAGAATGCGAACTTTGTGGACTTCTAAAACCATCCCTATTGGTTTGAAATAAATCAAGGACCACTGATCCTGATTTCTGTTTCTTTGACTTTCTGAAGGAGAAAGATGCCAGTAAAATAGATCAGAAATTTCCTGAACTTCCTTGGGAAAATTGGTCTCCCAAACAGTGTGGGATAATCAAAGTCCATTTCCAGTATTATTTCATGTCTTTTTGAAAGATCTTCAATTTGCTTCTGGAACATAACCCAGTATGTTCTCCTTGCATTGGTGGTTGGCAGGACAAATGGTAAGAGATGTACTTTATTGACATATTTATCTGCAAAGAGGAATGCTCTTTGTTAAAAGCACGAATCCATCCTCTACCTTGTTGTAACCTGAAATGTGCAAAGTCTTTTATTTTTTTGGCATACCAAAAGACGAAAGCCAGGAATTCTCCTATGTCAGATTCTACATGCTCGGTTGCTTTTACAATAAAGAATATCTTGGGATGTGTAATGGAACTTGGACTGTGGTTACTTTGGCCTGGCTGAGAGAGATTAAGGTATAAGTTTCATGTTCCAAGGAAAAATATGGTAAAGAAAATATAATTACTTTTGAAGCAAGCAAGTCCCTTGGACCAGTTCCAGCAGGCCTTAACAGTGTGTGTGTCTGATTTATTTTATTATTTATTGCAATTCTTAATTAAACCCATCCTGAGAGCATGGGCTTACTCTCTTGAAACTAACATTCCAATAAAAACCAAGAAAATAAATCAGATACCCAGTTCAAACATAAAATACTAAAATAACACATGCTGCATTAAAATCCAAGTATCGTGTGCTGGCATGTTCATCCCACTTGAAAGCCCTAGAAATGAACTTACTTTGAAGCATATGGAAACTCAGCTGAGTATAGGTGGCCCAATTCCTTTTACAGGGAGAAAACCTACATGAGCCCATAGAGCTCATGTGCTCATATGTACCGCATGTCTCTTTCCATTCAAACGGGGTGCCACAAGTTTCTGTCTTCGGCCCAGTAGTCTTCAATATCTTCATTGACAACTTAGATGAGGGAATAGAAGGGGAACTTACCAAATTTGCAGGTTTTTATTTTTTTATTTTATTTTATTTGGTTTGTCAATTGCTTGCAAGATAATAGGTATAAGTAAAAACAAAGTTATGAATACATGGATACATATAAGAAAAATAAAAGGAACAATAGGACAGGGACGGTAGGCACGTTGGTGCGCTTATGCACGCCCCCTACAGACCTTTTAGGAAAGGGGTGAGGTCAATAGTAGAAAGTTTAAAGTTGAAGTTTTTGGGGTTTGGGGAAGAAACCACAGTCAGGTAGAGTATTTCAGACATTGATCACTCTGTTGCTGAAGTCGTATTTCCTGCAATCAAGTTTGGTGCGATTAACCTTGAGTTTGTATCTATTGTTTGATCTTGCATTGTTATGGTTGAAGCTGAAGTATTCATTGACAGGTAGGACATTGCAATGTATGATTTTATATACTATACTTAGATCGGACCGAAGGCGGCATAGTTCTAGGTTTTCTAGATCTAGAATTTCAAGTCTGGTGGCATAAGGTATTCTACAATGAGTAGAGGAGTAGAGAACTCTCCTTGTGAAATATTTCTGGACTTTCTCAACTGTGTTAATATCAGATACATAATGTGGGTTCCAGATTGATGAGTTGTATTTGAGTATTGGTCTAGCAAATGTTTTGTATGCTCTAGTTATTAGTGTAATATTACCAGAGAAAAAGATAATAGATACATAAGATAAGGTTAACAACTCTTAACACCTTTTTGGCTATGTAGTTACAGTGGGCTCTAGCACTTAGATCATTAGAGATGAGTACTCCAAGATCCTTGACAGAGTTTGGATCATCAACAAGGTCTTGACTATTCAGCCTGTATTTTATTTTCTGATTTTTTTTTTTGCCAATATGTAAGACAGAGCATTTATTTGTTGAGATTTGAAGTTGCCATTTGTTTGACCATTCTGATACATAGTCAAGATCTTTTTGAAGGGTAGCAGTATTGTTTGTGGTGTTGAATAGCTTTACATCATCAGCGAAGATAATGCAGTTGCTCTTGATATGATGACAGAGGTCATTTATGTAGAGTATGAAGAGAGTTGATCCTAGGACACTGCCTTGGGGGACACCACTGTTGACAGGTACAGAATTTGATAGGACGCTCCCAATTTTGACTATTTGTTGTCTGTTTGACAGGAATGCTTCTATCCAGTTATGCAGGTGTCCATAGATATGAAACTAAGCTGACAGGCATAGCTAACACCCAAGAAGATAGGCTCAAGATCCAGATGGATCTTGACAGACTAGAACACTGGGCCATATCTAACAAAATGAAATTCAATGTAGAGAAAAGTAAAGTCCTACACTTCGGCAAGAAAAACCAAAAGTACACATATAGATTGGGTGAAACCAGGCTCAATAGCAGTAACTGTGAGAGGGATCTTGGAGTCTTAGTGGACAACCAGCTAAATATGAGCCAGCAGTATGCAGCCACCGCCAAAAAAGCTAATGCAATCCTAAATTGCATTAACAAAGGGAAACAGTCAAGATCAAGTGAGGTACTAATACCACTCTATAAAGCCTTAGTAAGACCACACCTAGAGTACTGCATCCAGTTTTGGTCACCATATTATAAAAAAGATGTTGAGACTCTAGAGAAGAGCAGAGAAGAGCAACCAGGATGATTAGGGGACTGGAAGCTAAAACATACAACAAACGGTTGCAGGAACTGGGCTTGGCTAGTCTAGTGAAGAGAAGCCAGGGGAGAAATGATAGCGGTCTTCCAATATTTGAGGGGCTGCCACAGGGAGGAAGGGGTCAAGCTATTTTCTAAAGTACCTGTAGGCCAGACAAGGAATAATGGATGGAAACTGAACAAGGAGAGATTTAACCTGGAAATAAGGAGAAACTTTCTGACAGTGAGAACAATCAACCAATGGAACACTTTGCCCTCGGAAGTTGTGGAAGCGCCATCACTTGAGACTTTCAAGATGAGATTGGACTGCCATTTGTCAGAAATGGTGTAGGGTCTCCCGCATGGGCGGGGGTTGGACTAGATGACCTACAAGGTCCCTTCCAACTCTGATTATCTGTTTTCTGTTATCTGGAAGGCAAATATTCAAGGAGACCAAAGTTCGCCCAGGATACTTAATCAGAAAAAAAGGGCAACCTTAGATACATGTTAAAAATAAAAATAGTTGGATTGGAATTCGAGATTTACCATCACGGTGGCAATAATGTCATTTACCATTCCTGAAAACAGTGGATTTAGGACTTCATGTTTCAGTCCTCTACTTACGACCACAATTGAGCCCCAAATTTTTGACGCTAAGCAAGACAGCTGTTAAGTGAGTTTTGCCCCACCTGATGACCTTTATTGCCACGGTCGTTAAGTGAATTGCTGCCAATATTAAGTGAGCAAACAGGTTTGTTAAATGAATCTGGCTTCCCCATTCATTTTGCATGTCAGAAGATCGCCGAAAGTGATCCCAGGCAACCGTCATAAATATGAACCAGTTGCCAAGCATCCAAATTTTGATCACAGGACCATGTAGATCTTGCAAGGGTCGTAAGTGTGAAGAACGGTCATAAGTCAGGTTTTTCAGTGCCATTGTAACTTTGAACAGTCACTAAATGAATGGTTGTAAGTCAAGGACCACCCGTATAATAAATGCCTTTTATTTGTGACTATAATTCCTCAGCCCAGGTTGCTAAAGTTGCTACAGCTCAGTGGTGGGATTCAACATTTTTTACTACCGGTTCTGTGGGCGTGGCTTGGTGGGGCGTGGCAGGGGAAGGATACTGTAAAATCTCCATTCTTTCCCCACTCCTGGGGGAAGGTTACTGCAAAATCCCCATTCCCTCCCTACCTCACTAACCTGCTTTCCAGCTCCATTCTCCTGTGCAGGGCAACAAAAGAAGATCCAGCCAATCAGCTGGGACTCGGGAGGCAGAGAATAGATGGGGGCGGGGCCAGTCAGAGGTGGTATTTGCCGGTTCTCCGAACTACTCAAAATGTCCACTACCGGTTCTCCAGAACTGGTCAGAACCTGCTGAATACCACCTCTGCTACAGCTCCTCTTGGCTGTTTTTTTCTCGTGCTTTTAATATGTATTTATTATATAATTCAATGTTGCTGAGAGAGTAGTGCTGAGGGAGAATTTGGAGTAGGGGTTAAAGGCTAGAAATCAGGAGTCTGTGAACTGTAGTGCTGCCTTAGGCACAAAGCCAGTGGGTCACACACTCCCTCCCTCCCTCCCTCTCTCTCTCTCTCTCTCTCTCTCTCTCTTGGCCCCAAGGATGAGCAGTATCAAATTATTTCCAAACAAAAAATAACGCCAAGAAAATTGCACAGAGACGTCCATGGAGCCACCAGGAGTCAACTAAAGGCAATACTGTATATTTTTTTAAAGTTTATTTAGAGTTCCCATGGTGATAGAGGCCGCTTGTTCATTTCAATACACTTTAAAGGCGAGGTCTCAAATAATATCAATTTATTTATTTAAACCTTTTCTATACAGGAAAAAACATCTATATTCTTAACCACCGTTCATGTACTGATCTTTTGAAGTCACAACAGCACTGAAACAAGTGACTCATGGCCGTTTTTCACACTTATGACTATTGTAGCCTCCCCATGGTCCCGTGATCAAAATTGGGATGCTTTGGCAGCGGGTTCATATTTATGTCGGTTGTTGTTTTCCGGGGTCATGCGATCACCTTTTGATTGCTTCCGACAAGCAATGTCAATGAGCAAGCCAGATTCCCCTAACAACCGTGTTACTAATTTGACAAGTGCAGCGATTCACTTAATGACGGTGGCAAGAAAGGTCGTCAAATGGGGCAAAACTCATTGAACAGCTGCCTTGCTTAGCAACAGAAATTTTGGGCCCAGTTGTGGTTATAAGTCCTAACCCTAACCCAGTTGTGGCCCTAACCCTAACTCTAACTCTAACCCTAACCCTAAATCTCTGGATATGCCCATCTTGGAGTTGCTCCAAGTCAAAAGTTCAAACAACGTATAAAACTTAAAACTACATATAAAGCTCTTGGAGAAGGGCCCGAGGAGAAGAAATCATTACAAGGAACCAGGTCTAGCAAACAAGTCATTTTCCTAAGCCTTTCTCTCTAATCCAGAGTTGGTATTCATCAGGTTCTGACCAGTTCTGGAGAACCGGTAGGGGAAATTTTCAGTAGTTCGGAGAACTGGCACATACCACCTCTGACTGGCCCCGCCAACCCCATCTATTCTCTGCCTCCTGAGTCCCAGCTGATTGGCTGGGTCTTCTTTTGTTGCCCTGCACAGGAGAACGGAGCTGGAAAGCAGGTTAGTGGGGTGGGGGAGGGAATGGAGATTTTACAGTATCCTTCCCCTGCTATGCCCACCAAGCCACGCCCACAGAACCGGTAGTTTAAAAAAAATTGAATCCCACCACTGTTCTAATTGTGTATTAATTTGTGGAGAAAATAGACAACAGGTTTGATTCGAAGCATTTTACTCTCTATGGTGCGTCTCTTTCCAGAAGTGAGCTGAAATAATAGTTTACACTTTCTGTAACGCCAGCTACAAATCAAGAGATTTTCCTTGCACCAGGAGGAAGTTTAGATTATAGGATTGTGGGAAGCCACCCCCCCTCCTAGAAAGTAGTCCAACCCCTGCCCAAGCAGGAGTCCCTACACCATTTCTGACAGATGGCAGTCCAATCTCTTCTTGGAAGTCTCCCTTGTAGCTGACCAACTCTATCAAATGAGCGGGAAGGAAATACAGGGAAAATAAGTCGTTTCTCACCTCCGACTTTATCATGATCACTAGGAGGAAGAAGGAAAGATTTTACCAAGTCACCATGAAAGCAAAGAAGAAAATTGATGTTCTATCAATCCTAAATTATTTCCCACGAGATAGCAGGTACAGTAAATCTTTCAGATCTGATCTGAACTCTTGAAAGGGACAGGTGTTATATATAGAATCATACTCCACTGCTCTTGACTCTGGACTCCGCTCTGGAGTCTTGACTGCTCAGCCTATGAAAGTGTCATCTTTATTGTGATACTGGCCAAACGTTAGTAGGGCAGAGAAACATTAGGTTGCATGAATTGAAGATCTCTCAGGAGAAGAGCCGAAAGAGCCTGACTTCTGGAATCAGAGCAGAATAATACTGAGGATATTTTGGTGGAGCTGGGAACTTCGAGCATGATCATCTCTGGGGCAGGCAAGTGCTGCGGTACCCAGAGGGTTTTTATTCTCAAATTAAACCTTCTTTCCTGGGAACTCAGATTCGTGTTGGGTTCTTACAATGTTCTACTATTAAATCTTGATTGTCAGTCAGGAATGCAGTGCAGCTTAAATGCTGAATTAAACCGAGGTGAAAATGATGAATGCCACTGCAAAAAATTCCAATAATTTTAACTGTGGGGGATTAATGGCTTTGCTGAAATCTTCAGGCCAGGATAGGTCAAGAAAGATCAATAAATAATTTCTGTTTTGAAATTTATGGTGATTCTTTTTGATCTTTTCTCCTTCCTTCCTTCCTTCCTTCCTTCCTTCCTTCCTTCCTTCCTTCCTTCCTTCCTTCCTTCCTTCCTTCCTTCCACAGACTAGACTAAACTAGAATAGAATAGAATAGAAGGGACCTTGGAGGTCATCTAGTCCAGCCCTCTGTTCAAGCTGGATTTCTTATACCTACCTTCCTTCCTTCCTTCCTTCCTTCCTTCCTTCCTTCCTTCCTTCCTTCCTTCCTTCCTTCCTTCCTTCCTTCCTTCCTTCTGTCAGCCTTGGAAGCCATATTTCACTTAGAAGGTTCAAGGCTGCCACATTTAGTGCCTGTGAATTTGGGAGGGGAGATTTCATAGAGAGTTGGATAATTAGACTCAACAACATTCTTTCTTAGAAGTTAAGGACATGTTACCCTGCACCTGGAGAGGAATATCTGAAGGGATGTCTCCAGTTGGGACGATGTTTGATTGGACCATGTGATGGACTTGTGGGTGCAAGGGATGGATCTATGAATTTCTATTGGGAAGGGAAAACCCAGAACTCTCATATTCGGATTTTCCCAGATGTGCCAACTAACAAACTCCAAACCTTCCTTCCTTCCTTCCTTCCTTCCTTCCTTCCTTCCTTCCTTCCTTCCTTCCTTCTTTCCTTCCTTCCTTCCTTCCTGAATTTCAAATAAGCATTATAATGATGTTGCTTGGATTTCTTCAGACAACACGGTCTCTTGTTATTCAACTGGTTTGAACTCTGTATGTCTGTCAATAATCGTCTTAAAATTAGGCTAACAAATAAATAATAAAACAAGCAAATCTTTTCCATGGAATTCGTCTTCTTCCAAGGAGCACCATTTTATATATCCGAAGTCTGAAAAGAAGAAAACAGGAATCCCGGGTCTGGCAGGGAGGAGGGGGAAATGAACTTTGTCTAACAAAGCTTGTTGTCACGGCAGGCTGAAATCGAAAACACATGGAGACCGGAGGGAGAATGATGGAGGGAGAAAGATGAGTGGATTCTTTTTTTAGGCCTTTTGTGTCTTTCTGAAAATGTCAAGACACAGCAAGGAAAATGTCAAGGAACGACGATATTCTAGGTGCTTGTTTGTGACATGTTTACAAAGTCTTAGGAACAAGAAATAGACTCCTTGCCTTGAGAAACTAGGGGACTGCTTTTTCTTCCCAGTTAAAAATAATCTGAGCTGGCAAGGCTAAACCAATTCACACTGCGTATGACTTTTAATACATCCAAGATCTCTCTCTCTCTCTCTCTCTCTCTCTCTCTCTCTCTCTCTCTCTCTCTCTCCCTCCCTCTCTCTCTCTCCCTCTCTCTCTCTCCCCGTTCCTCTCCCACCTCCCTTCTTGCAATGTCAAAATCTGCCATCAACTTCTCCGTTCAAATTGGTCCTTTCAGACCCAAATGGACCTGCTTCCGTTGAGAAAACCTATTTTCAAAAATGCTAGAAGGCAAGACAAGAAGCAACAGAAGTGTTTATACCATCTTTATGAAATGTTTTATAGGTGGCCTTTTCCACCTTCAAGGTTAGCAAAGATGTTTAAGGATAAATCTGCAAAATGTTGGAAATGTCACCAGATCAGAGGTGGTATTCAGCAGGTTCTGACCAATTCTGGAGAACCGGTAGCGGAAATTTTGACTAGTTCAGAGAACTGGCAAATACCACCTCTGACTGGCCCCATCCCCATCTATTCTCTGCTTCCCGAGGGTCCCATGTACATCACGTTGTTTCTTTTTCTCATGTTATAACGTTGCCTTTCTTATTAATTCTAGCATGTTCACACAAGCACAAAAACCAGAATTTTGAGATTTTCCTTTGTAAAATTATAATCTTGATCGTGCTTCCAGTAGTTGCTGTTGTTTTCCAGAGTGAAGTTGTTTAGGGTGTGGTGAAATATATTCACTTCATACTCTGTTAGCAATAAGGCACATTTTATCCTGGATTATGGTGTAGAAAGTTAGCATCCACCTCTCTCCTAGAAGAACAAAATATTCTAGGAAATATTAAAAAATGGCAGAATATTATATTTCCCCATATGAGAAAAGGAGAAACATGTTTTTAAAGACAAAGCAGCTTCCTGCAGCTCCAGGGTGATGGGATGAAGACATGGCCCTCAGGACATGATAGGATTAGCCCTCTACCCATCTCACCACATGGCACCTGGGAAGATTGCATCACCCAGCAAAATTCAACCAAGTTTGCGACTCAAGACAAGCTGCAAAGTTACCCCTGCATGGCCCCATGGGTGTCTGACAACCAATCAAGATACATTTCTTGCCACAGGAAGCCAGTTCAATGCCCAACAGAGGTTATAAATGTCTCCCTCTCTCACCCATGTTTTTTTTTGCCCCCCAAATGTGGTCCTATCCACCATTAAAACCAAGCAGTCTCCATGTTTTCAGTGTCTTTCTTCCCACTTGGAGCTGAACCCAGCTGATTGGCTGGGTTTTCTTTTGTTGCCTTGCACAGGAGAACAGAGCTGGAAAGCAGGTTAGTGGGGTGGGGAGGGAAGGCAATGGGATTTTGCGATAAACTTCCCCCAGGAGTGGGGATGGAGTGGAGATTTTATAGTATCCTTTCCCTGCCATGCCCACCAACCCATGCTAACTTTCTACACCATAATCCAGGATAAAATGTGTCTTACTGCTAACAGAGTATGAAGTGAATATATTTCACCACACCCTAAACAACTTCACTCTGGAAAACAACAGCAACTACTGGAAGCACGATCAAGATTATAACTTTACAAAGGAAAATCACAAAATTCTGGTTGTTGTGCTTGTGTGAACACGCTAGAATTAATAAGAAAGGCAAAGTTATAACATGAGAAAAAGAAACAACGTGATGTACAACTGTACTCTCAAATTCCTTCACATCTCCTAAGATAAACAACATCGTAGTAGTGCTGAATTACATTTGCCACCACACGTAATACTCATTCAACACCCACCCTGCCAAATCTTTTGTAAGCGAAATTGCCTTCTCCATCTCTGGTCAGTCAGAACAGAAAATGCAGGACAATAAATGGATATTCCTTTCTCAATAGTTTACAGAGATCGCTCTAGAAATGTTTTCTTGTTGGGATGGTTTGTTTTAGAAATCCTGATATATAGCGCAGGGGTAGAAATTTATAATTTGATGGACAATTCCATAATTAATAGGGGAATAATTCATATAATTCATAGGGGAATGGAGATCTCTTTCAAAGCCAATATTCTTTGTTAACAACCCTGAAATTAGAACTGGATGCTGTACACCAGTGTTTTTCAAACTTGGGTGGATTTTCAATTTCTAGAACTCCCTAGTATTTGGTGAATTGAATTCCACGTACCTTAAAATGGATGCATACTAAGTTGAACTTTTATTAGCTCTTTCTCCGAGAAGTTGGTTCTCTCCCCTTTTTTCTACTAGACCATTAAATGCAGAATATTCTTAGATAATTTCCACACTAGTGATTTATAAGGTCTTCAATGCATCATCCAACCATTCACTAAAATGATATAAAGCCTGCTCACATTAATGTTAATATGGCATAACAATGATTGGATGACTCGGTCTAGACCAGGGGTGTTCAACCTTGGCAACTTTAAGACTTGGGGACTTCAACTCCCAGAATACATGTTGGCTAACTTGGGAATTCTCTAAGGTTGGAATCCCCTGGTCAAGAAAATAATATGAACTGCTAGCGTAGAAATGAGTTTGATGCATTATCTGGCAAATTATGCTGATTTTTGTGAATAAACTGGCCACAGACTATTCTTTTTGACTAACATTTAGCCCTTTTTCTATAGGACTCGTGAGTCTTCAGTCTTGCCTTCAAATTGAAATTCAAAATATTTATTACAGTCAAAGACCAGTACAATTAAAAATATTCATAGTTAAAAGTTCTAGAATTGAATAGTGGCAAATAACAAATAAAATCCATGTTAACATCACAATTTGGCAGCCTATCTGTCAATTGCACATAAAAAAGAGTACAGCCTAAGCAATAATGTAATATTTAATCCTTAAATTGTAAAAGCCAATTAGGTGCTAAAATACAAGAGGGTGATATAATATGAAAAGATTTGGTGCATTAAATCTTGGCTTCTTTTTGTTATATAAACTTTAGTTCCCAGAATACTCAGTAATAGTCATGCCACTTGAGTCATTTTGGAATTTGCTGTGCACATCTGAAATGTGTTCGTGTTTGGGAAGGCCGAAGAATTGAAAAACCTCTTCCGCAAAATGGCTAAAAGAATGCGGCATCCAACTTGGTTTCATTAAAAGTTGGAAAGGAAATATTCATAATTTCCAGTAAATCAGAGGATGTCCTTATCCTGCTATATTTATCTACAAGCTGTCTCCCCCCCCCCCCAAAAAAAAACAACTGTAAAATAAAGCCTGTTACACTGCATAACTTTTTATGCCCAAAAGCTTCAAGTTAAATTAGATATCTTCTTGATCACTGGCATGTCCTGAAAACAGAAACTATCAAGGGGTTTTAACCAGGGGTGGTATTCAGCAGGTTCTGACCAGTTCTGGAGAACTGGTAGTGGAAATTTTGAGTAAATTGGAGAACCAGAAAATACCAGCTCTGACTGGCCCAACCCCATCTATTGTCTGCCTCCCAAGTCCAAGCTGATTGGCTGGGTCTTCTTGTGTTGCCCTGCACAGGAGAACGGAGCTGGAAAGCAGGTTAGTGGGGTGGGGAGGGAATTGGGATTTTGCAGTATCCTTCCCCTGCCACAACCACCAAGCCACGCCATGCCCACCAAGCCACGCCCACAGAACCGGTAGTAAAAACAATTGAATACCACCACTGCATTGCATCTCTCTCTATTCCATGGAAGGACCTGAGTGATTCACAATTTAAATTTTATTACTTTTATTGGTTAGTGACATCTTGCCTCTTCTCTGGAACTCAAAAGGGATTTACCTCTTAGTTTGTTATAATAATTCCACGAAGGAGGTTAGGATAGTTGAAAAGATAACCTTAAGGACTTTCTGAATTAAGCACAAGTTCTGGTAGCCTCATAGAACACGTCTGCAGTTTCGTGACAAGAGGCAGAATATGTTCCTATTCCCTTTTTCCAAAAATTAGTTTCCAACCCAGGTGGTCTCATTTAAATGATGTAAAGTTCAAACCAGCCTCCAAAGTAGGAAATAGCTTCCAGACAAGCTCAGTTGTGGATTCCTGGGCTAAAAAAAGGGCACTTCGTTTTGCTCACTGACTCCCAACCCAGCCCAACCCTTGTGTCATAAATCACACTTCAGTCCTGCCATTTGCACCTCTCAGACCCAATAGAAGGGAACAGCTGGAAAGTTCCAAAAAGGAAAGCCAGGTGCCTTCAGCTGCCATTTCCCATCATTTTGTTTAATCCTTAGCAATAGCCATAGCACTTAGGCTTATACAGTCCTCTCTAAGCATTTTACAGAGTCAGCATATTGCCCCCAACAATCTGCGTCCTCCTTTTACCGACCTTGGAAGGATGGAAGGCTGAGTCAACCTTAAGCCAGTGTGGGAAGAAATATCCAAGCCAGGAGAAAGACACTAGAAACATGAAGGCTGATTGGAAAGATGGTCTAATGATGAAGCAGAACTACCAAGCACATGGTTCTGGTGCAGCTAACCACATGAAGTTGAGAGTGGGTGGGGTTTTTTTTATAGCTTCACTGAGCTTCCTGTTCCTGTGCAAGAACATGTATTCTATTGGCTGTTGCCAGACTCCCATAGGGTCATGTAGGTGTTGTGTAGGGGTCATAGCTGGCTCTATGGGCAAAGTACAAATCCTAGGGGTTAGTCTGAGCTGCCAGGTTTGGTTGAAGTTTGGGCTGCTCTGAGATGATGCAATGACTGAAATACCTTTAGGAGATTCTGCAATATACTGATCTCTGTATCCTCTGGTAAATGATAGTGGGTTAATCCTATTATGTCCTAAAGGCTCATGTCCTGTTCTTAATTCCATCATCCTGGAGCTGAAAGTCTTTTGTTTTGTAGACAGGCTGGCCTAGTCTTTCTTAATGGGCACAAAATATCTGCTTGGGGGAGGGGTGGGTTATTAAAAGCAAGTCTGCTTCCTGCCTCTAAAAAAACATGTTTCTCCATTTCTCATCCAGGAAAATATAATATTCTGCCTTTTTAATATTTCTCAAAATATTTCATTATTCTAGGAGAGGGGTGGGTGCTAACTTTCTATACTGGTGAAACTCGAACTGCCAAACTGCTGGCAGCTGACAGTCAGCAGAAGTAGCCTGCAGTACTGCATTCTTACCACTGTGCCACCATGGCTCTTAGCCATCACTTTTTTTCACTTTGCTAAATACAGGTAGTCCTCAACTTACAACAGTTCATGTGGCGACTCTTCAAAGTTACAGCGGCACTGAAAAAAGTGACTTATGACCTTTCTTACATTTATGACAGTTGCAGCATCCTCAGGGTCATGTGATTAAAATTCAGACACTTGGCTATGGACTCATATTTACCATGGTTACAGCATCCTGAGGTTAATGCGATCCCCTCTTGCAACCTTCCAACAAGCAAAGTCAATGAGGAAGCCAGATTCACTTCACAACCGTGGTACCAACTTAACAACTGCGGTGATTCACTGAACAGCTGTGACAAGCAAGGTGGTAAAATGGAGAGAAACTCACTTAACGACTGTTTCACTTAGCAACATAAATTCTGGCCTCAGTTGTAGTCGTAAGTCAAGGACTACCTGTAAGTAAGGCCTGTTTATTTGTTTGTTTTCACATTGCTTAAGAGTGGGGCCTGTTCGTTTGCTTGTATGATTGATTTCACTTTCCTTAATAGTGGGGGTAGTTTGCTTAGTTATTTTTTTATTTATGTGGTGCTCATCCTGACCCCGGGTGGCTTAAACATATTAAAAATGTGCCATGAAGGCAGAGGCAGGCTGTTGCTGGTTCACACCGGTTCTGGCAGACTGGTAGTAAAGATTAGGTGCAGTTTGGCAAACTGGCAAATCCCACCACTGGCCCCACCCCTGCCCGTTTTTCAGCCTGGTTTCTGGACTGTTTTGAGGCCATTTTTTGGGCTGTTTTCAACTGTTTTGGGGCCAAAAACAACCTGAAAAACAGCCTGAAAACAGCCTGAAAAATGGCCCCCAAACACTCTGGGTTTGGGGTCATTTTCAGGATGTTTTAAGGCCATTTTCAGGCCATTTGTCAGGCCATTTTCAGCTGGTTTTTTGGTCCAAAGGCAGCCTGAAAACAGGTCAAAAACTGGGCCAAAAATGGTCTGAAAATAACCCGAAAAATAGCCTAAAATGGCCTGGAAAATGGCATGGAAACGGCTCAAGAACCAGTCTGAAAATGGCCCCAAAACAGGCCGAAAAATGGGTGGGGGCTGTGCCAGCCAGTGGTGGGATTAGCCCCAACCGGCTGAATCTTTCCTCTTTCTTTGAGGCGAGTGGCCAGGAGACAGGCATGAGTGTGATGAGTGACATTACTCACCAACCGGCCGTGCCTACCTAGCCAGAGAATCGGTTGTTTAAAAATTTGCAGCCCACCATTGCATGAAGGGCTTTAAAGGTGAGAACCAACACTTCTACAACTATCTTCTCCCCAGTTGGAGAAGACTTCTATTAGCCTTCTCAGAAGGTTTCAAAGCACACCATACAGATTTGTCTGGGGACATTAAGTTCTGAACCGTGTTATATAATATTCCTCTTCCTTCTTTGTAAGCCGGAATTATTCTGGTCAATGGAAATTTTATCTGACCTGTTCGACTGCTGGAATAACCCGGCCATTTATTTAAGGTAGCAAAATAATGGTTTCAAGCCAAAATACTTAACAACAACAAGAGCTCCGTTTAGATTTCAGACTGATGGAGACATCCTTTTGGCCTTTACGTCACCTTTTCTTGAATTAAAAACAGCCCATTCAAACTTACCAGGGCCAGACTGTTCACAGAAATAGAGCAGCAACTGAGGAAAAGAAAAGGGGATGAGTTGAAGGAAATGCGTCACCAATGAAGAGGTCAACAGAGGACATTGAACTACATAGATCCTGATCCCTGCAGAATGTCTCACTGTAGTGGGAAAATCTGGAATAAGACCTGTACGTCATTATCTGCATTTCCTTCTTATCTGTCTTTAACTTTAAATCAGATTTAGGCCAGATGTCCTTTCAAATAAACTTCCGGTTCACAGCATGGCACCCTTTAGATGTGTTGGGAGCTACAATTATCAGAACACCTTAGTTGAGAATTCTAGGAGTGAGGGTGAAGGTTGGTTCTCCAAGCTTGTGGGTTGGTTTCCAAACATTTCGTTACCAGGCGAGGTAACATCTTCAGTGGAGTTTAGGGGATGTCCAGTGTTCTTCTGTTTTTATAAGGGCTTCAGGTGTGGGTATGTCGAGTGAGGGCTTGTGCAGGGGTGGGATTCAGTTTTTTTAACAACAGGTTCTGTGGGTGTGGCTTAGTTGGTGGGTGTGGCTTGGTGGTCATGTGACTGGGTGAGCATGGCCAACTCAACATCACTCATGTCAAGGGGCGCTTCTCCTCGCCTGGCTTCTTATGACAGTGGGGATGCTGCAATGGCCATAAGTGTGAAAAATGGTCATGTCACTTTTTTCTGTGCCATGTAACTTTGAATGGTCACTAAATGAACTGTTGCAAGTCCAGGATTACCTGTACAAAAATACAAAAAGCTTCTTTGCTTGCAAAAAGCTGCCCTAAATACCAATCATTAGATTAAAAATACCTGCAAGCCAGAGTTACAAATCAGTCAGGGTGCCAGAGCACCTTGAGGAATGAAAATATTTAAAATGCAGTGATAACTATCAAGCAGCCAACTCTTGCTCATAAAGTGAAACCCTTTAGCAGAGAGGTCATTTAAGCTCTCCAGAAAAAGCACACCCAGGAGAAGCAATCCTTAGATCCATTTGCACCACTTAAAGCTGGTCTCACTCACCTCACAAGATATCCTAAGGAAATCATCCAGATTTAAGGAAAGGTCACATGCCCCCCAGAAAGGCAGTAAAAAAAATCAGTGCCAAGCTTGCATCCTGCCTCTTGGAAGTACACCCCAAAAAGGACAGTGCCAGATAGTACTAAAGTAGTGAGGAAGAACCCCTCCCCAGATAGAAAAAGAAACCATGAGGCAGGAAAAAATTCAAACACAATACAAATAATTAAATCACAACAGTAACTGTTCCTTGTTAAAGCTGAATAGGGAAAATTATCCCATGGATTTTTCTTCCCACATGACCACGGGGTTTCTGCAATGGTCTTAAGTGTGAAAAATGATCATGTCACTTTTTCCAGTGCCATTGTAACTCTGAACAGTCCGTAAATGAACTATTGTAAGTCAAGGTCTACCTTATTTATTCAATTATTTTAGACCTAGTGCCACTTCTTGGTACCCTAAGTCAGTTGGGCCTTGCCTACCCAGGGTCTCGGGAAGCAATGTTGCAAGCCTTTTTTCAGTGCAGTTGCAATTTAGAACAGTCGGTAAACGAACAGTTGTAAGTTGAGGTCTACCTGTAGTTTCACTGTAGGAAGTTGTACTCTCATTTTTTAGCCTCACAGCTGAATGTATTGAGAGCCTCGTGAAAAGAGAAATGAATGCACTGCTAAGGAAACGTAGCACTGTCAAAAAAAACACACAAGCCACTTCAATACAGTCTTCGCTTCAACGGATGGCATGAATAATACCTTCCAGTGACAATGCCAAGCTTTTTCAACGTATGCACCAGAAAATATTCCAGTAAAAAAAACCAGTCGGGGGCGAGAAGTGCGTGTGTGGGACGGGGGGGGGGGGGAGGGCTGGGGGGGGGAAATGGAGAAATGGATCATCCGTCACTTAATCATAATTGCAACAGCCATTGTTCTCTCTTTTTCTCAGAGGCTATTCAATCTGGAATTGTTTTCCTTTCTTAGCTGTTTGCTGGCATTTTTTTGACAGTTTCTTCTCTTTTTCCTTTCCACCTACATCAGCATGTTGTTAAAAATTGCATTGTTGTTGTACTCGGCACCCATCTCAAGACATACCTTCTTGGCAACATTTTTCTTCGACAGCTGCCTCGTTCTGAACCTGTCAGCAAGCGACGATTATAAATGCCTGATCACAAAGAATGAAGTAATTTTAAAATAATAATAATAATAATAATAATAACAATGATGATGATGATGTGTGGATCGTTGACATTCAAAGACTCTGGCATAAACCAGTGCAGATGGTTCCAGTGCTACTCGGCACACTGGGTGCTGTGCCTAGAGACCTAGGCAAGTTTTTGAAAACAATTGGCACTGACAAAATCACCATTTGGTCAGCTGCAGAAAGCCACCTTATTCGGATCTGCTCACATAATCCGCTGATACATCATGCAGTCCTAAACGTTTGGGAAGTGTTCGACTAGTGATTTGTGATACGAAACCCAGCATAGTCATCTTGTTTGCTGTGTACACTGTCATTTTTGTGTCAAATAATAATAATAATAATAATAATAATAATAATAATAATAATAATAATAATAATAATAACAACAACAACAGCAGCAGCAACAACCAATACACACTTACAACAACAACAACAACAACAGCAACAACCAATACACACTTCCAAGTAACTGTTGCTGAATCTAGGCGTCTTGTGGCAGAAGTCACTAAGGGTTTTCTGCTTGTCTTAAATCATGATCAGATCCAATGTTCCCTAGATCTGCCCCAAAGCACTTCAGCTGTTGCAGAAAGGAAAAATAATTTAAAAGAAAAGGAAGATAAATTTGGCCGGGAAGGAAAATAAGGAACACAGGTGTGCTGAAATACAAATCCACCAGAAGTGAGGAATCAGATGGCACAATCCCATCATGTATTTATTTGTATCCCACCTTTGTTGATCATGGTCAGTTGTTAAAGATGCTGAGCTTGTCAGCTGGGGCTTTGTAGCCAAAATAAAATACTTTCTCTTGGGACCCAAGGACATTCTCACACCTTGCTCAGCGGAAGGAGGAGCGATGTCTCCAGGCAACCAGACAGAGCCATGATTGGGCCATGTGACTGATTGTTTTGAGAAAGTGAAGAGCTTTTACTTTTAATTCAGTGAAAACTGCAGGAACCTTCGGAGTCTGTTTTCACCAGATCTGCGCCAATGTGATATATCCAATAAAGCTATTCTTTACCTGCCTCGGAGTTTTGCTTGCTATGAGTTTCTTGCTTGGAACCCTGAAAGGGGGCTTCATAGGATGGCCCGGCATCCTTCCTGTCAGATGACAATTCTCCATCACAGTGGTTCTCAAACGTTTTGGCATCAGGACTCCTTTACCTTCTTAAAAAAAAAAAAAACTTCGGTTTATGTGGGTTATATCAATCAATATTTACAATATTAGGAATTAAAACCGAGAAATTTTGAAATGTTTACTTGACTTTGGGGACCCTCTGGAAGGGTCTTGGAGTCCCATTCTATTCCCATTTCTATCCTCTCTTAGGGAGGAATTTCATCTGAGTTACTGACACATAAGTATTCGTCCTGACTGATTTGCACTATGCATCATCACAATATTTTTCAGTGACGTCAAAACAGTGCTGAGACTTTTTTTTAAAATGATTGCACAGAAACAAATAAGCTGCCATTTCAAGGAGCCCATTTCACACATTTGCAATTTATTATTTTGGCTAATGCACATGTTAGCCATTACATACATACATACTTACATACATACATACATACATGAGAGAGACAGAGAGACGGACACACACACACAGATAGACCAGAGAGAGAGAGGGAGTGAGGGAGGGAGAGAGAGAGAAAAAAAGCGGGAGGGAGAGAGAGGGAGAGAGAGTGTGTGAGAGTTTTGTTCCATTTTGTTCCATTTCTGGAACATATGGTAACAGGCAGCCCCTAAACCAACTAAATGTATTCAAAATATCCTCAGAAAACCCAACAGTCAATGAAGGTAAATTAGGAGTTGTCTTGCAACATACAAAGCAAGGATTGCAAAAATCACACTGCTGGGAAAAGAGGCAGAAAATTGAGAGAATGTGTCCATGAACATCTACTGGAAGTCAGCAAATATGATGGCACCTCCTTAATTCCACAACATACTGATCAGTTCAACCACAATTTCAGCTGTGAAACTGTAGATTGATTTGTTAGAACAGTGTTCCTTAATCTTGACAACTTTAAGATGTGTGGACTTCAACTTACAGAACTCCACAGCCAGCTATAATTCTGGGAGTTGAAGTCCAAAGATGCCAAGTTTGAGAAACATTGTCTTAAACCAAGGGTCTTCAAACTTGGCAAGTTTAAGACTTGTGGGCTTCAACTCCCAGAATTCCTGAGCTAACATGACTGGAGGAGGAATTCTTGGAGTTGCAGTCCACAGGTCTTAAAGCTGTCAAGTTTGAAGACCCCTGTGTTAAACCAAGTCAGATCCTATCAATTAAGGATACTGAACTTGGATGGGAAGAACAGGGCACACCTGAAATGAAAAGCATATAAATTTCAAAGCATGTTCTCAAGAAAAGTGAATCTATGGTCCTCAACCTGTCTTCAAATTTTTCATGCAAGCAATCACATAGATCACTATCATGCATCCTCCTTTTCAAAAGGCTGAGGTTGCTAAGAATAAAATAAACAAGAAAGGAGGAGATATTCGAAATAAAGCAAACTCCATCTCTAGTTGACAATGGTTGAAATCACAGTCCTTGCATATCTGTGTCAGGCTGGGGCTACTGTCATGGGACAATGCTGCCAATTATTCACATTTTGCCAACTCTGTATCAGTATTAAAGACAACACTAATTTCCCAACTGACCAAAGTGTTCCCCTTGGAAATAATATTAGCAAAGCACTTTCAAAGACAAGGAAAGAGACGGTGTATGTAACCAGTGTTTAGATGATGGGAATATCCTGAAGGACATTGTCTCACCCTAATAAATGAGGCCATAAACTGAATTATGGCCCAGATTAATACATTAATTATATGAAGAGGCCTGTCATTTATAAAGCTTAATGCTCTGGTTGCACAAAATAAGAAGAGGGCATTGGGTTCCCATTTCAAAAACCTTTTTTAAGGGGCTTGTCAGTCCTAAGAATCAGTATAAACTTAAAGTCGTGTATTGCTTGCTTTTTAAATTGTGGATGTTGACTCTTTCCAAAGTTTTAATAATTAAGAAAAATCCAAAGGAAAAAAATGAGGCAACTTTTAAGGGCAGAAAGATCTGAGTTTTTAAAGTGGTGCAAGATAACTGTGGTTCTTGGAAGTTTCCTTTTTTATATAGAAAAAAAAATGGAAACTATGCCCAATGCACTAATAACAGTTCTGTTATTACCCAGGTTACCCTGAAAATAAGACCCTGTCTTATATTATTTTGCCACCCAAAAAGATACCAGGTCTTATTTTGGGGGTATGTCATCCACTGACTAACCTCACTTGCGTCCGTCGCCCCCGGCCTCCTTTTCACTGTCAGAGGCCTTCAGGAACTTCTTCTTCTGAGGCCGGCAAGCTTTCCCGAAGGCCTTGGCAGCCGATAACAGAGCTCCGGATCAATCTGGAGCTTTGATATCAGCCTCAGAGACCTTGCCAGTTGTAGAAGAAATGGGCTGGCAAGGCAGGTGTTGGGATGTGTGAGGCCTGGCTACAACTGTCCAAAGGTAAGTAGTAGGGCAGCTCCACGAGCCCCATCCCCACCCTAGCTTAATTTTTACCCGTGCACTCTGGAGTGGGCAGGATCTTAATTAGGGCTTATTTTGGGAGTAGGGCTTATATTGGACGCATATATAAAAATCAAGCTAGGGCTTACTTTCAGGGGAAGGTTGTATTTTCGGGGAAACAGGGTAGTGCATAGGGCATCATTGGAAGGGACCTTGGAAGTCTTCTAGTCCAACTTGTCCATAGTTGGAAGGGACCTTGGAGGTCTTCTAATGCAACTCCCTGCTCAGGTAGCCAACCCTATACTATTTCAGATAGTTAATAGCTGTCTAGATCTTTCTAGAGAGGCTTCTTTTCCTTCACTGCATTTCTTGCACTGCCTGTATGAACCGGGTTCCATAGGTAATCCACAAAGTGCTGTAAAGGTGAAGCAGTCTCTTAGAAAAGCTCACCTGGCTTTGAATTTGTTAAAAGTCTATGGAGATTCTCAGTCATCCAGGTCATGGTTGTCTCAAAGTGCTTTTTCCAAAAGGGAACTGGACTTTTCTTGTTTTTTTCGTAGAAGACGTTTCGTTTCTCATCCAAGAAGCTTCTTCAGCTCTGACTGGATATTTAAGAATGGAAGACTTTATATTCCTTGCAGACAGCTGGTCATTTGCATCCTTTTAGAAAGGCATTGAGGCCACTTGGAGGTTTATCTCCGGGTCACCTGAATAGTGCAAATGGTTCCTCAAGTCTGCATTTTTTTTTTGTTTTGGAAATCCATTCCTACTCCCACACCATTCGAAGGGTGTTCATGCCAAAGTGCATGGTTAAAAGTCTGTGGAGTTTCTTAATCATCAGGTCACAGTTTTCCAAAGGTGCTTTTTCAGGCCGCCACTGGACTTTTCCTGTTTTTTTCTTTGAAGATGTTTCACTTCTCATCCAAGAAGCTTCTTCAGCTCTAGATGAGAAATGAAACGTCTTCAAAGAAAAAACAAGAAAAGTCCAGCAGCCTCCTGAAAAAGTACCTTTGGGACTTGGAATTTGTTATTAAAAGAAAGCAAATGTCAAAAGCCTCAGCAGAGAACACAGCTGCCTGGCCCAGCCACTTCTTGTAAAAAGGCACATGCCAATTTGAGAATAGTTGGCAGAACATAGATAACTGCTGGATCCATCTGCTAATCAGAGGTGGTCTTCGGCAGGTTCTGACCAGTTCTGGAGAACCAGTAGCGGAAATTTTGAGTAGTTCAGAGAATTGGCAAATGCCACCTCTGACTGGCCTGCCAACCCCATCTCTTCTCTGCCTCCCAAGTCCCAGCTGATCAGCTGGGTCTTCTTTTGTTGCCCTGCACAGGAGAACGGAGCTGGAAAGCAGGTTAGTGGGGTGGGGAGAGAATGGGGATTTTGCAGTAACCTTCCCCTGCCACGCCCACCAAGCCACTCCCACCAAGCCACGCCCACAGAACCGGTAGTAAAAAAAAAAAAAATTGAATCCCACCACTGCTGCTAAGAAAGAGCTAAGATGGTCGGGTCAAAAAAAACCCCACACTTTTAAATCAAAGTTGGAACACACATTTTCAAGTTGGGAGCTGACAGGAAGACAGCTTCATCTATTTCTATGCTCAGGAAGTTGGGAATGGCCTGGTGATGGGACAATCAGGAAGGGCAGCTCTGCCCTTCCGGAAAGTTTTCAGTCTTACTTTGAAATCCCTCTGATGTTTCTTCTGGAAAAGAAAACGGAGTCCCTCCTTTTACTGATAAAATCTGCCGGCGGCTACAAAGACATCTCCTTTGTAGGCAAGACTGGCCCCAAATAATTCACTAATTAAGGGCATTTCCCCAATGGCTGAATTAAAGTGCTCTCCACCCATCCTTGTGACAGCAGGAAAGGAGACCAAAGTGGCATTGGCTGGTGCCACTGCTGTTCCCTCTCCGTGCCAACAAAAGGATAAAATGTCCCCTGCCATGCAAACTCTGCCTTTTGTGTTATGGTGTCACAAAACTGTAAATGTCTCGTTGCAGGTAATCCTTGATTTAATCACCCCAATTGAACCCAAAATCAGGAACCGGGCCATGCAAACAAGCAAAGCTACATCTGCATATGCAAGGGATATACACAAAACCATACACACACCCTTGGTCCCTGGGTAGTTTGGACAGCTGTTTCTCCTGGGTACAAAATAAAACATGGCCTCTTTCTGCAAATTTGAATATGTGTTTACAAGTAGTCCTCAATTTATAGCCGGTCGCTTTCCAACCATCCAAATGTACAATGCACCCAAAAAAGGGGACTTAAGAACCCGTTTCAAACTTCCAATGTCTCCCCTCCCATCAGTCACATGACTGTACTTTAGCCACTCCGCAACCAGCTCAAATTTAAAGCCATTTGTA